>NW_021604698.1:1836955-1990219 GCF_004785775.1 Grammomys surdaster
TCTCTCTCTCTCTCTCTCTCTCTCTCTCTCTCTCTCTCTCTCTCTCTGTGTGTGTGTGTGTGTGTGTGTGTGTGTGTGTGTCTTTCATGTTTTTCATCTGGGAACATTTAAGCATTGAGGCAGATAGTGAACCCGCTTCTGGCTGGGTTTTATTTATCATTAATTATTTCTACACACATACATACACATACACACACATACATACACATACACACACACAAACACACACATACACACACAGACACACAGACACACAGACACACACACACACACACACACACACACACACACATATATATATTCCCATTTTGTGGTTTTATTGGAATCCTGCACATATGATCATGTATGTCTCTGCAATTTTATGCATTTCATGTACTTTATTTGACTCTAATTCTTATGTTATTTTTGGTGTATCTTATTCTTGTTTCTTTTTGCTTGTTTGTTTTATCGTATTTTATTTTAAGATTATTCTTTAGATACCTGTAAGTGTCCTAAGGAGAAAGAGGATATATGGGCAAGGGGGAAGATTTCAGATGAGATGAGAGAGGCAAAACTGAAATCAGAATATAGTACATGAAAAATAATACTTTCAATAAAAGAACAATGAAGAATTTATATATATTATGTCTATGTTTTAGACTCTAAAGGACATTTCAGTTTGACAGAGAAAGACATTAAGGATTTTTTTTAATGATTGGTTTGTTTTATAATGAGATTTATAGACAGTACATAATGAATATACAAAATGTGACATTTCATTTGTATTTACTAGCATTGATATTGATATTTTTAAAGACTATTCTCCCATCTTCTGCTAATCATCAGTGGACATAACTTTCCATGCTTTTTATTATGCATGTGAGACTTTAGTACACATTCCTTCACCTAAATTTTCTAGTCTTCAGCTGGCATTTGCCCTCACTTAATGTTATGTTTAAGTACACATAAGGTTTTCATTTTGACAAGTCCCATTTAATAATCCTATAGTTATAGTTGATATATGTTACATTCTTTATGGAAAATGTCATATTACCATATTTTGTAGGTCTTCATTCTAAAATTTTGTGAAAATTTCAAAGCTATTCTTTGCATATTGAAAATTAAATTCTATGGTCTTTCTGAAGCATTTTTTCTATTAATATCGTATTTACTTACCATGAATATAGAAGATGGATATTTTTCTTATTGAATTCTGAAAAGTAATTTTTTCTTGTTTGCCTATAAGCATACTCAACTTCTGCCTTTATTTGTTGTATGGATTTATTTCTCTAAACTCCTGGAGCAGTCTATATTAGCTACAGTGAATAATATAAAATTTTAGTAACACATAGTATCAAGCTGTGGTTCACAACCATCCTAATCCAATGACCTTTTAGTACAATTTTTCATGTTGTGGTGACCCTCGATCATAAAATATATTATTGATGTTTGGTCTGTTGCAATGTATTGTAATGCTAAATTGTATACCTGAAGATTGTTTTTTATATGAGCAAATTATCAGTTTCACCTGCTTTTGTTGTGCAAATCTTGCTTATTAGTTTAATATGATTGGTTAAATAAAAATGGCTACAGTCAATTACTGGAAGGATAAGAGGTAGATCTAGATTGGTTTTGAGTTACCAGGCTGGGAGTTGCAGAGAGAGGAAAGAAGGAGGAGCAAGAGAGAACAAGTTGCCGTGGGAGGAGATGGACCATGAACATATAGACAGGAGAAACAGCAATTATTGTGGGTAAACCCCTGGGAGAGTAGTTAGTCTCTTAGTTAGAAAAGTCAAGTTGATAAGGTATTACCCCTAGTAATTGTCAAAGCCAAATAAAATAACGACAACCTGAGTCTAATTCATTTTTGAGCTATACAGGGATAATTTTAAATTGGATAAACTTCATAATTGTAATTTTACTGCTGTTATGAACCATAATGTAGTTATGTGAAATGCAAGATATCTGATATATAGGTCCAAAACCCACTGATGTTCATTGTTGACTCTCCTTTCTAATTTCTAAGGCTAATCCAGACCTTCTGTTTTTTCAAACTTTAGAAACCACAAAATAAACAATCCTGTGATTTTCTGTTGGGATTTTAAGGAATAGATAAGAAATTTCTATATCACATACCCCAACATTAACATACTACATCTCTCCTGCAGAGGTGCTCACTACCCACTAACAAAGCCAGGCATCATTGAAAGGAGACTATTCAGTGCTGTTATTTAGCATTTCTGAGACATTAAATATTTGTCTGTGTTAAAGCTTTTGGTTTTTACTGTATTTTGCTTATTAATGGCATATGTTTGATAATATGTGAAAATATTTTATATAAATTTTGATAATTTCAGAAATGTGTATAAGGCATTTGATTATATGTGTCTCTCCCTGTCATTTTACCTGCTCCTTCCATGGCCACATACTACTCCAAATAATGTATTCTAGTATATAAACATGCAAATACATATTTATATGCAAATATATACACAAATACACACATATGAGTATCTTATGGAGTCCATTTAATGTTCATTGAATGTCCATATGGATATAGGTATAGAGATTACCACTGCAGCATCATCAAAGTCTGTGTCCCTGAAGAAACTGGTTCCCTTTCCTCATAGGCTTCAACTGCTTGTGGCTCCTCAAGTAGTGGAAGGGATTTTTCATCCCTACCCATATTAATACTGGAATGCTGATGAGTGTGGACTTATGCAGGCATGAGACAGAAAAGTGTTACTATTGAAGTTTATGAGTGTAATTAATATGTTGACTATTTCTGACAGACACATTTTATGTAACAGTCCTCACGGTTCTCTCTTCAACAGCTATTCTCCAACATATTCCCTTATTTTTCCTGAGCTTCTGGTGAATATAATAATACAATAATAAATAATAATAATTCTAGTATATAATAATCTGTTCATTGCACAATCCAGCTTTCTATAAGAGAAGAATTTGAAATTTCTATATCAGTTTAAAGAAAATTATTTACAAGGCAGTGAGATCATCTGATTAGCAAAATGATAACAGTAGGTTCTTCTCTTGTGGCCTGTAACATCCAGGCATGAGTTCTTGGCTAGTTTATAGTGTCAGGCAGAGGTTCGAAAAAAAGGTGGCACTAGAACACAGGTACTTCGTTTCATCCATCCTTACTAGGTGTGCAACAGTGCCTGGACATCCTAAGAGAAGAATCTAAAAACTGAACTATAAATGGCACCCAACATGGACAAATAAAAAAGGGTGAGTGCCCTCCTCCCTGGCCTGAAATGTCAGCCCAGAGGTCCAAGCCTCCAAACATTGAGATAAGGCATTCTCATTTTTTCCTACGCTCTTCTTCTCTGAATCTAGAGTTTTCCTTTCCTTGTCATTATGGAGAATGCTTCATCACATTAAAAAAACAATAATACAAGCAAGCAGAAACTGTAAGAGGACTTCCTGCTTCTGTTTTCCTTGAATGGTAAAGCTCCACTCCTCAGAACCTTACAAGAATAAATGATAAGACACCTCATAATATCTAGGTTTCCTTCAGACAGCCCAAAATGAAGAAAACACCAATCAATCCACAACCCAACCTATAAAATACACTTTGCCGGCCTCGGACATGAAACTGATTCAAGCTGCCTTCTGGCTCTCAGGTTCCATCTACGGGCTCCACTGGCAGGGCGCCACTTGCTGCCTATGCCTGTCTGCCTAGCCTTCTCTATTTTCCAGGAGCACTGCAGCCCTTCTCCTGCCACCTGCAGGACTATGGCAGTGCACCTCCAAGGAGCAACACAGAAGGAGAGGACACATGGGGGGAGAGGAACCTGTTGAGCAGACATGATTAGGAGGTCAGTTTGAATGCACAGCTGGAGGTTGCAAAGCAGGTCCCTCTCCCAGGCCAGGTTTCTAAAAGGAAAAGACCTGACAGATGGTTGCCTTAACCAGATGAATACCCTTGGACAGACTGCATATGCTAGCAAACACAGAGCTAATTGATAGGTGTAGTTTCACTGTTACAGCTTGAGATGGCATAGCTTGGCATGATCCAGCCTGCCCCAAACTAGAATTCTCAAGCTTCTTTATCTGAATTTTCTTTAAATGACTTTTTTCCTAATAACTAAAATAACTAGGAGAATGTTCATGCTTTTAACCCAGGATTATTCACCCGATCTCTACTTTGACATAAAGATAAATGTCTATTGCCTTAAAAAATTCATTTAAGCTTCAGAGAATCATCTAGTATCTACCCCACACAGGTGAAATGAACTACAACTAATTTTTAATCCTCAATTAATAAAAATAAAACCATCTACTTGACCCAGTTTATTTTTCAGAGACAAGGTATTACTCACGTGGGTCATTAACACAGTATTTCCTGTCTCAGCTACCTTAAGCAGATAAATGATTCTCAGCCCTTCCTTCTGCTTTCCTTATTGCAACACAGATAACCTTCCATGTACAGGATGTCATACCAGAACTAAGATTCCTCTAACACCTGTCCTATTGCCTTTCTCTTAGGTCTATATCATAGGACCTCAGATGTGCTCCCAATCAAACTGTTACAGGCTTAACATGTACATTACCTCTCTCTTCTTTCAGTATAGAACAAAACATAATGATTATCTGTGCAGTCATCCTCCCCTGTGAGGGTTCTGCCCCCTATTGTGACTATTCTACAGGTTTGTCTTTAAGGGAAAAGGAAGGCAGCACTGCTGCTTCAGGCAAGACAGAGATAAGAGATGTTCTTTTGCTGGAAAGAATAGGACCCACCATTTTCCTTGAATCTGCTGGGTTCATGCCAGCTGTTTTTGCCCAGACATACCATCTGACTGTAGACCTTTGAGTCAAGCTCAGTCAGATGAAGGTATCCACATATGACAGCCTTGAGTCCTTCCAGTGTCAGATGAACTCTTTTTCTAGGGTCATGTTCCAAAACAGGAGACCACTAGACTTAGTTATTGCTAAACATTAGAGACTTGCATAATATTGAGAGAAAAATATTAAGTCTAAGTAAATGAATCAAATGCTATTAAGGCCAATTTTAATACCTCAAAAAGCTCTGTACAGACTTGCTCTTGAGATTCCAAATCACCTAGCAATTAAGTTGCTTAAATAATCCCTTGTCTTCCTGACACCCATCCTTCATTATCGCTCTGGCTTATGTTATTTTATTTTGAAGCTTTTACTGTACCTTATCCAATTTTTAAATAGTAGATTCATGCCAACTGGGCTGTGGTTCAATACCAAAATGTTCCCAACATGGAAGACTGAGGACGTATTGATGACACCTCACAATTAAAAAAATAAAACAGGTAGAGAGGTTGCACCTCACTACTAACGTCTATCATGTCTGGACAGCTTTCCTGAACTAAGGAAAAAATGGAGGCCTGGGTTTTCTTAGCAGGGGCTCCTCTTCATCACCTGATCTGGGGGACCAAAACCCCAGTTTTCTACTTATGAAATGTCACATAATCCTTGGCAAAATTCCAGGTTCAAATTTCTGGCATTCCTCTCCATGAAAATATCAAATCTCTAGAACCTTATGCCTCATGCCTCATCTAATAAAACTTCACCCTAAGAAGAACTTCTTTCCACTCTCAAAGTACATGTTTTATATATATATATATATATATTCATCCTTTGATACACTGTAAATTAAGCATATGTGCACAAGGTGTTTTGTTGAATATCATCTAAGAGAGCAGTTACATTGAATGGCATCCAAAAATGCTGTAATACTAAATATCTGTAACGCTGAAATCATCATTGGAAAAGATCTTCTCTCCCAGGCATCACTGCTGGATCAGGATGCTGCTGACCCACCTGTTTCAGACTTTGTTTTATCCATAAATATATAATTTATGATAGATTAGATTATATGACATGTAGAAATAATTCTTTTTCCAGACTCTGTAAGCTATCAAAGACAAAGTGAGTGTTATGTATAAGAATCTTCCCAAACAATACTGTTATTATTCATGTGCCTAAAATTGGACTTAAATTCTTCTTTGAATCCATTACTATTCTGAGATTTTTATTAACAGTTCATAAGTAATTCTAGGTTTACATTGATACAATTATGCTATTTGATAAATCCACTAACCACACATCCCAAGCTTAGAAAAATAGCATAACCTTTCTCTTTATTTCAAGCATTAGTGTTTATGAAAGATTTGTAAGTATATTCAAAGACTAGCAACCTGAGCTTCCTTATCTCAGATACTTACAAACGGAGACAGATTGTGTATAGAGCCTTCCTGCAATCAGAATGTTGTTAGTAATTCCCACATTTTCGAGTTACTTCATCAACAGAACTTGATAGAAGGTTTCTATCTAGATATCATTCCTTATAGCTAGTTGTATGGTTTATTATCAGTGTGGCGGTTCCTCAGAAAATTGGACATAGCATTATCTGAGGATCCAGCTATACCACTCCTAGGCATATACCCAGAAGATGCTCGAACATATAACAAGGACATATGCTCAACTATGTTCATAGCAGCTTTATTCATGGTATTATTTTTTCTAGCTTCATCTTGCAAATTTTATTTTTAGCAGCTGAACAATATTCTAACCTGTAAGTGAAATATATTTTCTTTATCCATTCTTCTATTGATAGATATCTAGGCTGTTTCTAATCCCTGTTTATAATGACTGGATCGACAATAAGCAGATGAGCAAATATTTCTGTATTAGGATGTAAACTCATTAGATTATATGCCAGAGAGTGATATAGTTAGATATTAGGAAAGATCTGGTTCCAAAGTCCTAAGGGAGCACTACACTAGTTTCCATAGTGGTTGTACAACTTTGTACTCCCGTCAGAAATAAATGAGTGTTTTCTTTTTTTTTTTTACATCATGTTCTTGCTACCACAAGCTGTCACTTGTTTAATTTTTCTTACCAATTCTGACTGATATACAATGAAATAACAAAGTAGTTTTGATTTGCATTTTCCTGTGACTAAGGATGTTGAATATTTCTTTAAGTGCTTCTTGATCATTTTGAATGTCTCTGTTGAAAATTCTGTTTAGAGCTATATCGCATTTTTATTGTTTTTTAAGTTAAACATTCATATATTTTCTTCTGTTCATTGTTTTTCTTCCCCATTCTATATTCTTTTTTCTTCCCCATCTATCCATCTCCACACATTCATTTTCTCTGTCTTTTGAAGATAGACAAATATAAAGTCAAAGAAACTTGATAATTAAGAAAACAACAATAAAAAAGTAAAAGAAATAATACACATAAAAAAAAGCAAAACTCATAAAATATAAAAACAGAAACAGTAACTTACAACCAAAAGCATAGTGATATTAAAATAATAATAATTTCCAGGGCTGAAAAGACAGCTCAGTGGACAACAGCACTGTCTGCTCTTCCAAAGGTCCTAAGTTCAATTCCCAGCATTCACATGGTGGTTTAGAAGCATCTGTAATGGGATCTGATGATCTCTTCTGGTGTGTCAGAAGACAGTAACAGTATAATTGCAAGTTAAAAATATCCCATGATATACACATGTGCACATGTGTGTTCACACACATACTCACACACACACACACAACTTTGTTTTGTTTTCTTGACATACAGTTTCTTTTAGTTGTTTATATGTTTTAGATAATAACCATCTATCAGCTATGTAATTGATACATATTTATCTCAATCTGTAGGCTCTGACTGCCTAATCATGTCCTTCGCCATACAGGAAAGTTTCAGTTTCCTTAACTTCCACTTATTAATTGTTGGTTTTGATGCCTCTGTTACCAGTATTCTATTTAGAAACTCCTTTTAAGTTTGACAATCTCAATTCTATTCCTCTCTTCCATTAGATTCAGTGTATTCTTCTATATGCAGGCATCCAGTTTGACTAGCACCGTTTATTAAACATGCTATCTTTTCAATGTGTATATTTTGTTTCTTTGCAAAAAGTTAGTTCACCATACATTTCTGGGCTTATTTCTCTGTATTTAATTCATTTCCATCAATAAATGTGTCTGTTTCAGGCCAAGACCTTGCAAACTTTATTATTATTTAGTTTTGTAGTACAACTTGAAAGCTGGAATGCTGATATGTCTGGAAGATCTATCATTATGGGTTGTTTAGCTATTCCTGTTTTTTTGGATTTCTTGGAATACTTTTTATCTTGTCAGTTGTTGAGAAAGATACTAAGATATTTTATTTTTTGAAATCTATTGTGAACATTGTTGTTTCCCTGAATTCATATTTAGTTTGTTTATGATTTGGTTATAGGAAAGCTACTGATTTTGTATCTTATCCAGATACTTTCCTAAAAGGACTTGTCAGAAGCAGAAATTTTCTGGTAGAGTTTTAGGGTTACTTAACTATAAAATCATATCATCTGCAAATATGCATAACATTTTTTTACTTTACGATTGATATGTCCCTTCAGTTTGGTGCAATACAGATTTTATAATATGTCCTTAAAATTTTCTGAATTACATATCCTTTAAGAAGTCTCCATTTTCATCTTTAATTTTATAACTTGAAGAAACAATTAAAGTTCTTTATATACTGAGACATTTCTAACCCTTCCTATTTTATTTAAAATAGTATTTTAACAATCTCAAAGTACCCATTTATCAAAATATGCATTAACAAATGGTTCATTTGATATTTGATTTTTTTAGTTTTAAATTCTTTACAACTTAAATTTAATATATTAAATTATGTCAATTAATAAAAATCATATGGTTTATTTCTGTGTGTTAAATGGTTGGCAGATTTTTGCAAGGTGTTCAACTTTTCAATTACTCTGACAGCTAAATGTTATGTTAAATGTCTTAAGTTAGATAGTGCAAAATAAGGAATAGCATAAAAATTTCATTTCACTTTGTCTGCTATAACTTTCTACTTAACTTAATAATTGAGTATTTCAGAAGTTTTGAAACTGTACTGTTCTGAATTTTAAGTTAGTACCTTTGAAGTAAACAATGTTAAGAAAAAGGGCCTACATGTTTACAGAGTATGAAATGAATATTAATATACAATAAAATGATTATGTGACAATAAATTTTGAGCCATCTAATTCATCTACTTTGTGGTTATTTCATGAGTTGCAGTTCTTCAAAATAACCCCAAAGTTAGGCTATTAGTACTGGGATCCGACAAAAGGAGAGAAGAGGGAAGTGAAAGGAATACACTTAATATTTGTATTTCTTATGCACTATTTCTTCTGGCTTCCCTTAATTGCTAGTTTTTTCCACCAATAATATTTCTTCTAAATAAAAAGAAGATAGTCTTTCAGTCCTATGTTTTCACTATGTAAACAAAATGATGCATTCTGTACTGTAAAAAGTTTCCCTGTACCCTACCCATAGACTCAAATAACATACTCTTAGAATATTATTTCCTGGAAATAATAAATAATGAACTCTGAGAATAGCCTACTTATATTAATTTAAGTAAAATTCAAATTATTTATTTGTCCAGAGTTACATAAGTACAGTTTGTCTAAATAAAGTGTATTCTTCTTAATTTGATAATGAATTCACCAGGGCTAAGTATTACACAGTATGGTCTAGCAATCACATTCTAAAGTAAAATTGAATCATGTTAAACTCTTCATCCAGAGAATCCGATGCCTTTAAATGTGTAGTAGCGACCTTTTACCTTTGCCATTTTTTTTCCTAAGAGAAGTAAGGTTGTCACTAAAGATCACTTTGAAGTGGAAAACATCTTGAAGCAATATTCTTTTTCCTTTGTCTTGCTGTCAGTTTGAAATCCCATTTGGAAGTTAGATTCTCTGAAAAGAAAGCAGTTTGAGGGAGAGAGTTAGGAATGGAGGCTGAATGATGTAAGGAGTGAATTGCAAAGGGAGGAGGGTCTCACATGTGTGCCATTGTTGCTAAGTGTTAGAAGAAGAAAACAGAAACCTTGGAGATTCCAAAGGACTCTGACTTTGAAAAAATGAATAAAACATTGCCTTTGAATTCCCTTTGTGCACAATAACAAAGAGAGAACAGTTTCTTCATAAAGAAAAGATTTAAAGATTTGACAACTTCAGCAAAAATGTCCAAGGAAAAAGAATTTACCACAAATAATAAATAAAATTAAGAATTAAAAACTGTAGGGTGTTTACCATGCATGCTTAAAACTTGCTGGAATACTTCTTGCTGAGAAATGTGCTTTTTAAATTAATGATTTTATAGACTTTTATTAGCAGTTTCTGGAGTAACTTATTCTATGCAAATTGAAATCATATGCCTTGTTTAAAGGCTCAGTTTGATCATAGAAGATTTGTAATAAATAAATAAATAAATAAATAAATAAATAAATAAATACGTTCCAGGACTGTTTCTGGCTAGAATTCAAAGACCTCTGCCATGGCTCCTGCTAGCTTGTCTTCTCATAACTCCAGGTCAACTTCATATGTCAATATTTCAACACCCAGGAAATAAGAAAAGAGAAAATAAACTATACCTTACAAGTAAAATGATACATTTTTCTTACAGGCTGAACTCCTATAATGTGACTATTCTTACTAAAATATTACTTACGAAAAGAAATAACATATAAAAACTATTGAGTTAGCTAAGAGATTTGACTAACCAAATAACCCTTCTTTTCAGAATTTTTTATTATTTTAAAAACAAATACTTCATTTTATGAGTTTTTCTTTATTTTTCGATTTTTCTTTACATTAATTTTATTTCATAAATAATATAATTATAATATTTTCTCATTATCTTACCCATTTCTAAATTTTCCTATATACTGCTACTTTTTAAAAAAAATAAAATACATGACATAAACATGGATAAAAACAATACATATGCTAATTGTCAACTGATAAAAACCCAGAAGCCCACAACCTTACACAAAGAACTATAGACAAGTAAGGAATGCTGACAGAATGAGTCTTTCTTGATAAGTCTTCATCAGGAAAGAACACAAAATTGATTATCCAATTTCAAATGGATAGTCCTGAAAACAAACAATTAAATAACATTACATACATTGGGAAGATTACTGTTACATACTTAGTACTATATATGTATATACATGTAAGTAATACACAACAATTAATGACAAAAGAGGTCATGAATTACTTCTCTTAGAGATTTTTTTGAAATGTCATATATATATGTGTGTGTGTGTGTGTGGTCTGTGTGTATGTATGTGCCTTTTTTACTTTATGTGCACTGCTTGCATGCAGGAGTACACAGAGCCCAGAAAAATGTATTAGATACACTGACACTGGAGTGACATTTGATTGTGAATCCCATCTTGGGTACTAAGAAGTGAACCTCAGTCTTCTACATGAACCTTAAGTGTTCATAGCTGCTCTCCATCCCTAATTATTACATTAATTGATAAGACATGCAAATCTTTGACATATATAACATATAATTTCAAAAGATCCATACACTGTAGAATATCTCAAGGTATTTTCACATTATGCTTCCAAATTACTTACACTTAAATGATGATATGAAAGAAGAATATTTAATTTTCTTTACAGTGTCACTTTCTTAATAGTTCTAAATTTAATTATTCCATTGAATTAAACCATTCATTTATGTTTTATTCATTAAAAATTACTATGATTCTTTATGTTTTACCTTCTAGTAACATAATTATCATAAAGTACTGTTTTGTTTAGTATATGCTTCATTCTTTCTTTCTATACAAAACTTCTTAGGTTTTATTTATTGTTTCTGTTATTGCTCTATTCTCTAAACCAATAATTACATTAAATGAAAGATCATTAATTATCCTTTTTATATATTATGTTTCATTTATATGTTGGTTTACAATATTATTGAGATGTTATACCACTATACTACTCAGGCTGATGTTCTTGTCTTGGTGTCCAAAGTCATAAGGACCATATGACCATGCTATCACTTGCTTCCATAATGTACAGTAAAGTCCAAACATGCTTGATGTTTCCAAGAAAACAATGCCTTTCTGACACAACAGAGGATATGCACATATCAATTTACAGAGAATATTGGAGCATGCCCAAAACATATACAGGTTCATATCAGACAAAATCCGAGTACTAAATATTGGTAATGGACAAAAAGTTTCACCCCTAATCAAGAAACTCTTTTCAAATGATATCTAGTAGATTATGAAAAAACATTTTTTTCTCCAAGGAGTGTCTTAGTGCAACAGGCACCTGAGTATTTGGTCAACATAAGAAATAAGAAAAAAAAAACAGGAAACTATTTTTGTAGTTTCATTTCATCACTTTTTTGTCATTTTTTTTACTCTTATTAATTTTTATTTTTGTTTTGTTTCATAGAAAGAGAAAAAGCATAAAGTAGGGTATAGAGGGAGGTGTGGAAGATCTGGAAGAAGATGGGGGAAAAATCGGGATATGTGAAATAATTGAAATAAAATGAAAAGTTATAAGGCATGGTTTGTAAATAATTCCATTCATTTGTTTTCTTCAGTGATGAGATAGAAGAAAAACACGAGAGCCATGAATATTTAATATTTTTTCATGGTCTGTAATATATGATCTCAGATTTACGTTTTTATTGTACTTCCAATGTATGGGTTCCAAGTGACTAACTAAGGTCATCTGGTTTTGTTCAGAACCATCGACCATCTGAGACATCTCTCGACTCCCTTTCTAGGTTATATGTCCAAGAACCTTTACACAGATCAGGCTTATCTTATTGTAACATTGACTTTGAATTCACTATTGCGTATATTTTAATAAGTTTGATTTTCATGACAATATTTGTGAAATTCTATAATTTTATATTGGAATTTAGCAATAGTGAGCCATGTCTTATTTTCCTTCTATGTCATTTTTTTTCCTGGGGCTTGCATATTAGCCATTTGATATAATCTTTTTTGAGTATTCACTTTAGCCCTCTTAAATACTAAATGTGTATACTATTTAGGATATTTTAAAACCTCTTCCATAGAGACCATTTTCTAACTTTTCCAGAGATTTCTCAAACATTCTGCTCCTCCATCCTCATCTATCTGTTCATTTATGCTCATTTTAGAATCTGTCATAGGACTGTTGTCTTTATCTAATTTTCTCCCTCTTTCATTCTTTTCTTTTCTGATTCACCTAAGCCTTTCCCATGTCCCTGGTTCTCTTTCATCTCTGAATTTGGATTTCCTGTGTCATTAATAATAAAACAGTATTAGAAACCTAATCATGAAAGTTCAGGATCATATTTATGGGCGTTCAAGGGTTAGGAAACAGATATTTATTCTCCATGAGCTCTTCTCAGAATCTAGATTTTAGAATGTTATTGAGGTTCAGAGAAGTGTCTTTGTCATCCAATGCCATGTCCTGGAAATGGAAACTTCCAAAATGTTTTGACACACAAGTCATTTATTTCTTGTTTAGATTTAGAACAGAACCCTGGAAAACACAAAACAGCATCCCTTTATTTTACCTAAATCTCCATTGTGTTCTACAGTTAACCTTCACTATATTGTTTTCCAATATAAAGAACTAGGCCATGATCATAACCATAACTATATTATCATTAATGTAACCATTTTAAGACAGGATGTAACACAATGAGTTTTATTATGATATGCTCCAAACATTTGGTTCATATTCATTGTTCCATGCTTTTCCTGTCTTCTGTACCACATCCTTGTGCATAGGATACTAAACTTATCATTGTAAATATTCATAATATGTCTTGATGTCCATTTCAGAACTATAGCATCCACAAAACAAAGTTCATTGAATGTCTGAAGAACTCAAGGGATTATCATATGATCAAGGAATTTTAGTATCCGTTTTCTCCAAGTTTTCTACAAGTGTGATTTTATATTTCAACTTCTGGGGACTTGTTATATAAAGATTTACAATTGTGTTTTATTTAGCTCATATTTCCTATTAATTTACTTTGGTCAAGAAAAGCAACTGAGACAAACGTACTTTAACTTTTACAACTGAAACTGATATTTCCACTTTTTAGGGTTGGGTTGGAATTTTAAGCTGTGACTGATGAAGTATCATATTTTTTCTATAAAATGTACCTATTGAAATCTCAGTTAATATATTGTCCTTATATTTGAACATTTAGATGAATCAAAAAGCTCCCTCAGAGTCCTATGTGAGTTAAGTGAAGATCCTATATCGCAAGAAGAGATAGGTCAGTGACAAAACTAGCAATGGCAGTAGGTACAGAATTCATTTACAGCAAATGATTGTTACATTATTTATTTCAAGCACATTGTACATGTATGAGAAGATAACCAATAAGAGAAAAGGCATTTTATAATTTTCCTCAGGTAAAATTCATCAGTTATGCCATGGCAAAATCTGAATATTAAATTGCATTCCTAATGATATCAAAATAAATAATTATATGAAATCTAGCATAGTGAAACCATGAACAAATCTGGGGCCGTGATTCTACTTCTATATCCACTGTAGTTCTTCATAGGAAAAAATAAACTTTTAATTTTCAATATCTAGAACTATGATGTAACATAAAATTTTGGCATAATTTTGGCACTGTATGATGCATGTTTACATTGTTTAGGCTTTGAGATATAAGGACTATACATAGCTGGGTAACCTTAACATGAGCAAACAAATCTATTTAAAAGGAGTCTCTTCACTAAGGTTGCTGGCAATAGATCTTTTCTGTCACATGCTTAATGCCCGAGCATTACAGATAAAATGCTCTGGTTTGCAGAAGCATATCACAGGGGAGTACTGTGTCTTGTAATAGTATATTGCTCTAGTATATATCTGTCTTCTTTGGTTCCAAAATAGACTAAAATAATTTACACATTTCCCAAATGACATATGAAAAGTATTTTTGGAAAATAGCTTGTGCATTGATCATGTCCAGCAATTTACTTGATTTGTTAAAAATGTTCAAGCAGGAAAAGTTGCCATAGTAAGAAAATGTAGTGTCCACAGTTGTAAACTTTACTGTTCCCTTTTTGCATCTGGTAACCTCTGTATTTACACTTTCACAATACTTGTGGCTTAAAAATTACAGCATACAATTTGATATTCTGCTTCTGATTGGCAACTTCTTCTGCATATTTACAGTGATAATAAACAAATAATGCAGAATTCAAAGAGTTTCTGGGGCTGAAGGGTTGGTTTAGAGGACGAATAGAAAAATGAGGACCAGTGTTTTTATCTCAGCTCCCTTATAATAAACTGTACACTCCTTATACACCATGTACTTCCAGTTGTAAGGGATGGAGTAGATTTTAGTGCATCACTCACTATTTGTGCCCCCAGACTCATATAGACATTCACAGAGATATACATACATATGTAAATATCAATAAATAATAAGTAAATATATAGATTATTCTTCTGCATTTAACCATCATGTTATCTATCCTGTGAAAGATCTTTCTGCAATTCAAAAGTTCCTATCCCCCTCCGTTCCCCTTTTTCTAATACCTCTTTTTCATCTCTCCATCCAACTCTCTTACTATTTCTTTTCCTGACTACCTACCCTATCTTGTTTCTAAGTGCCATTAATATAATTATTGATATGTTGCAATGAAATCATAAGACATCACATGTTTAATTATGATATTTTTAGTTATTATAACTACTAACTGGAATTTTCTGCAGTCACAAGAAACAACATGTTTGAAATTTCTAATTCATCAAATTCCTGTTACAGTACAATGATCCATTTTCATTAGCTATATAACATGGGCTAAAATTTGTCTTCATGAACTAAAAATCTTATTTCATAATAATCTTTATAATAAACTGTCAAGGTAAAGACTCAGTGATCACCTACTGGTTGAATATCCACAATCACACACAATCAATTAATTGAGCCTGATGGTAAAGGGAAACTTACTCATTAATCACATAAGTGTCTCAGATGTTGTGGTGCTCAATTTCAATGCTTATATTTTATTACACTGCAAGCCTCTAATGTTTTCAATTTGAGTGCGAATAATGTATATTTAGCTGCTCTGATTCTCTGTCTCCATAGAATTCTATACCACTTTAACCTGTTTTCATATAATCAAAATTTTTTGTCTTTTTGGAGAGCTTCTGAAAAGGCCTGTAGACAGAGGACCGTGACAGTAGTCTCATGTACAGAACTCATATCAAACGATGAACTGCTATCTTTGAGGAAAAAATAAATCTTTTACTCAGGGTAGTTTCATATAAGTTCTCTCTCTCTCTCTCTCTCTCTCTCTCTCTCTCTCTCTCTCTCTCTCTTTCATACATACATACATACACACACACACACACACACACACACACACACACCAGGTAGACATACCTAGAAACATTTAAATTTCTATAATAATTTCACAGAAACTGGAGACCCAATATAGGTATAAAAATAGCAAGGGTCAAGGATGGGTAAAAATCCCTTCTTAAGATACTCTATGTGTGTTCTCAATCACCCTAATTACTTTGTACATTATTCCAAAATGCAAACCTGCAAACTAAAGTGTAACTACTTTGCTTTATAGTTTCAAAGTTCATTTAGAAATTATGAGGTAGATTTGAGATTCCTTTCCTAATATGAATAATCAATATGTATTTAAAAACCACTGGTCTTCAATATCAAAGCCTCTTTACAATACTGATGGTCCCTATTTGAAAAAAAATTACTTATTTTTAAATTCTAAGAGTCAAGATCATTGAGATAAATTATTTTTAAAACTCAACAGGGCTTCAAATTCTTTAATGTATTTAAGTATTTTCATTAATTCTGGATGAATTTATTTTTACCTTTCTTCATACTTTCAACATTTGCCATCATATTTAAACCTGATTCATGTCTCTATCCACCATAGCACCAAAAATCATATAATTTAAATTTCAATTAATTCTATGGTTTGTATATATTTGTGTATATTTGTGTTTGTGGTGTGTTTATGTGCAATTGTGAGGAGGTGGGTGGGCTTAACAATATGGAAGCTAGAGGTCATATCCAAAAACATTGTTCTCTTGCTCTCAACCACATTTCATGAGACAGTGTTTGTAACTAAATTTTCTACTTATAGAGTGGTTAATGTGCTGGCTGGTAAACTCCCAGACTACTACTATTTCTGGTCCACTGTTCCATCGGGCAGGAGTTATAACCAGACATACATTTTCCTGCCCAGCTTTTTATGATAAAGCAGATAATATGAACACAGGGCAACAAGCTCTTTGGTACTTTTCTAAGCCATCTCTTTAGAACAAAGTCTTTGCTTCTCTTCACACTATTGGGTTTCATTCTTTCTTTCTGGACTAGAAAAATTATTATATGGAAAAGTCACAAATTTATCCAAATTCTTTTTTATTAGATCTCTAAGAGTTTCCTACCATGCAATTTGATCATAATCACCTCCTCTCCAAATCAACTCAGATCCACATCATCTTCCCCAGCCTCCAATTTTGGCCTTCTTCTGTTTAATTCTTCAAAACTAAAGTTTGCTGCCCAAATTTGATTGGTTTTCCACTCTAGCAGGTTTGACTAAGGAATGAATACAGCAGTAGAGAACACTGTCCCTCTCTACCCTAGCAGCTACCAATTATACTTCTCTCCCTAAGTAGAAATAGCATTGTATGCCAATCACCTTTCTATTACTGGTTTGGTCTGGCTTTGCCTTGCACAGGTATGAGGCATTGCAAACACTACTGCTCGGCTGTTTCCAAAAGATGTTTCCAGGTAGGTTTTCACCATATAAAACCACCACACCTTTTACCCTTTATATATATTTTTTCTTCATCTTCAATGAGACCTAAGAACTCAATAAGAGAACACTCTAGTGTATATGCTTTTCCTTTGAGTAGACCCCTTGGCTTCTTCACTGCAGCTAACCTATGTTGCTTGGTTCCTTTATCATGCACCATTTCTTTTCTCTTCTGATATTTTGCCTTGTAATTTCAAAGGAAGTACAAAATTTATGCATGAGTTAAACTTAAGTAGAACTTTTGTTTTAAAATATTTTTGATTTGCAGCACATCATTTCTTTATTTTTCTTAACACCAATCATTTCCTAAAATATGTAATAGTAGTGTTACTCAAACAGTGATGAAACTTATGATTGAAATATAACTAGAGCCTTTCTGCTGGACGGATTGCTGGCTAGTCTGCTCTCCTGGAGACACCATATCCTGAGACAGCACAAAAGATCCTCTGCACTCAGAGCATTTAGTAAGAATCCACTGGAAGTCCCAGAGCTGCCACTGGGAGGCCAGTGGACTCAGGATCTACCACCACATAAATTTCCCTCCTGTCCTCCTTGAATACTGTTGCCATTCTGCCTGGACCATTCAGATGGGAAGACTGATAGCTAGTGTGCTCCCCTGAAGACACCATATCCTGAAGCATCCAGAAGATCCACTGCCCACAAGTAAACTGACACCACAGCCTGTGGCATCCCTTGGATCTGCTGCACACAGGGCAACTGAGCAACTGATAGCCAGCTTGTCTGCTCCCCTGAAGACACCACACCTTGAAGGCATCCCAGGAGCTCCTCTGTACATAGGGCAACAGACACCACAGCCTGAAGACATTCTAGGAGCTCTGTGGCATGTAGGGAAACTGATCTAAAAGACTGAAAGCCTCCCTGCAATTCTGCTGTACACAGAGAAACAGAAACCACAATCTCTAGACCCCTCTGGAGAATATCTTCACACAAGATAACCACCTGAGTGCTCCTCTGGAGACCTAACAGTCTGAAGGCCTCCTAAGAGATCTATTGCAGCCAGGGAAAAAGATCTGCAGCTTCTCTGCCCCTCTGAAGAGCAACTTGTTGAAGGACAAACAGGTGATTTGCTACAGCCAGGACCACAGATCTGCCATGAGAACTGATGCAACCCAGGAGCAAAAGAGGCTGACCTCAGACAGATCCACCAAGGCAAGCAAACACCAGGAACAACCAGATGGTGAGAGGCAAGCACAAAACCATAAGAAACAGAAGCCAATATATGTGGGTATCATCAGACAGCAGTTCTCCCACCACAGCAAGACCTGAATACAACAACACATCTGAAAATCAGGAAGCTGAACTAAAATCCTACTTCATGAAGATTATACAATCATTTGAGGAGCATATTAAAAACTCACTGAAAGAAATACAGGAAAACACAGCTAAACAGGTAGAAGCCATTTAAGAGGAAGCAAATAAATCCCTAATATATATATATATATATATATATATATATATATATATATATATAATAAAACACAGGCAAACAGGTGAACAAATTGAATAAAGCAGACTAAGACCTAAAAGTGGAGGTAAAAATGATAGAATAACACAAATGGAGGCAAAGGCAAACCTGGAAATGGAAAAACTTATGAAAGAGATCAGGAATCATAGATGTAAGTATTACCAACAGAATGCAAAAGGGAGAAGAGAGACTCCTAGGTTTAGAAGATACTGTAGAACTGATTGACACAAATGTCAAAGAAAAATCAAAATATAAAAACTCCTAGCCCAAAGCATCCAGAAAATTCAGGACATAATGAAAATACTGAATCTAAGAATAATCTGAATAGAGGAGAACAAGGTTTCCCAGCTCAAAAGACCTTAAAATGTCTTCAACAAAATCATAGAAAAAAAACTCCAATCTAAAGAAAGGGATGACCATAAAGGTACAAGTAGCCTATAGAACACCAAATAAATAGGACCATAAAAGAAAATCTTTTCATCATATAATAATTAAAACAGCCGGGCGGTGGTGGTGCATGCCTTTAATCCCAGCACTTTGGAGGCAGAGGCAGGCAGATTTCTGAGTTTGAGGCCAGCCTGGTCTACCAAGTGAGTTCTAGGACAGCCAGGGCTACACAGAGAAACCCTGTCTCAAAAAAAAAAAAAAAAGAAAAAAGAAAAATAATAATAATTAAAACACTAAACCCACGAACAAAGAAAGAATATTAAAAGATGCAAGGGAAAAGGGTCAAGTCACATACAAAGGTAGGCCTATCAGAATTACACTAGACTTCTCAACAGAGACTATGAAAGCCAGAAAAACCTGTTCAGAGGTCATGTAGACTCTAAGCGAACACACATGCCAGGTTAGGCTACTATGCCCAACAAAACTCTCAATCTACATATATAAAGAAAATAAAATATTCTGGGACAAAACCAAATTCAAACAATATCTATCTACAAATCCAGCCCTACAGAGGATCCTAGAGGGAAAACTCCAACACAAGGAAGGTATCTACACAAAGAAAAGACATGATATTAAGCATCTTGCAACAAAGCCAAAAGAAGAAAACCACAAGCATGTAAAGCCACCTATAAAAAAAAAAGGAACATATCAGGAAACAAAAGTAATCTCTGTTTAATATCTGTCAATATTAATGGACTCAACTCACCTTTAAAAGACATAAGCTAACAACTCGATACTCAAACAAGATCTAGCATTTTTCTGTATACAAGAAACACACCTCAATAACAAAGACAGTTACTATCTCAGGGTAAAAGGATGGAAAAAACTCTTCCAAGTAAATGGCACCAGGAAACAAGATGGAGTTGCCACCTGAATATTGAATAAAATATTTTTTCAATCATAAGTTATTCAGCATGATGAGAAAGTACATTTAATATTCATCAAGGGGAAAATCAATCAAGAGAAAGTCTCAGTCCTGAACATCCATGCCACAAATGCAAGGGCACCCACATTCAAACACAACAAAACAAAACAAAACAAAAACAAACAAAAAACCTTTACTAAAACTCAAAACACACATTGAACCCAAGACAGTAATAGTGTGAGATTTCAACACTCCATTCTCAGCAATAAACAGATAATTGAGACAGAAATTGAACAGAGAAACAGGGAAACTAATAGAAGGAATTAACAGATATCTACAGAACATTTCACCCTAAAAAAAAAGAATACACCTTCTCAGCACCTCATGGCACCTTATCCAAAACTGAACATATGATTGGTCACAAAATAACCCTCAACTGTTACAAAACAATTGAATAATTCCATACATCCTTTCAGACCACCATGGCCTAAGGCTGGCCTTCTATAACAGCAGAAACAACAGAAACCCCATATACACATGGAAAATAAACAACTCTCTACTCAATGATAGAACTACTTGGTCATGGAAGATATAAAGAAAGAAATGGAAGACTTTCTGGAATTTAATGAAAAATATTGACCCAGCATACCTAAACATATGGGACACAATGAAAAGGGTGCTAAGAAGAAAATTCATGCTCCCTCATAAAATAACTGGAGATATCTTAAAACTAATAACTTAACAGCACACCTGTGAGCTCTAGAAAAAAAGAAACAAACACATCTAGGAGGGGTAGATGGCAGGAAATAGTCAAACTCAGGGAGGAGACAAACAAAATAGAAACAAAGAAACAATATAAAGATTTAACAAAGCCCAAACCTGATTCTTTGAGAGAATAAACAAGATAGATATACCCCTATAGATATACCCTAGCCAAACTAACTACAGGGGCAAGAGGCAGTGTCCAAATTAACAAAATCAGAAATAAAAAGAAAGACATAACAACAGAAACAGAAGAAATTCAAATAAATCATCAGATCATCAGATCCTACTACAAAAGCCTATACTCAACAAAACTGAAAAATCTAGATGAAATTGTTCGTTTTCCAGACAGATAGCACATACCAAAGTTAAATCAAGAGCAGGTCTTCAAAGAAGACCAGATGCCAATATTTTTCAAACTGTTCCATAAGATAAAAACAGAAAAAACACTACCTAATTCATTCTACGAATCCACAATTACTCTGAGAAGTAAACCATACCAGGACCCAACCAAAAATAAGAACTTCAGACAAATCTCGCTAACAAATATTGATGCAAAAAATACTCAATAAAATTCTTGCAAACCAAATCCAAGTATGCATCAAACCATCATTCACCATGATTAAGTAGTCTTCATACCAGGGATGCAAGTATATTTCAATATATGAAAATCCATTAACACTATATAAACAAACTCAAAAGAAAAAATCCATAACACTATATAAAAAAATCCATAACTCTATATAAAAATCCATAACATTATATAGACAGCATTATATAGAAACACTATATATACATAACACTATGTAAACAAACTCAAAAGAAAAAAATCACATGATCATCTCCTTAGATGCTGAAAAAGCAGTTGACAAAGGGCAACACTCTTTCAAGTTAAAAGTACAGAAGAGATCAGGAATTCATGGCCCATACCTAAACATAGTAAAAGCAATACACTGCAAACCAACAGCCAATATTAATTTAAATAGAGAGATACTTGAAGCGATCCACTAAAATCAGGAACAAGACAAGGAATCCCACTCTCCCTATATCTATTCAATATAGTACTGGAAATGCTAGACAGAACAATAAGACAACAAAGAGAGAACAAAGGGGTTCAACTTGACAAAGAAATAAAGGTATCACTATTTGCAGATGATATGATAGTATATACAAGTGACCACTAAAACTGTACCAGAGAACTTCTTCAGCTGAAAAACAACTTCAGCAAAGTGGCTGGATATAAAATTAACTCAAATAAATTAGTACCCTCCCTTATACAAATAATAAACAGGCTGAGAATGAAATTAGGGAAACAACTTCCTTCACAATACCCACAAATAATTTAAAATACATTGGGGTAACACTAACCAAACAAGTAAAAAATCTGTATGACAATAACTTCAAGTCTCTCGAGAAGAAATCGAAGAACTCAGAAAATGGAGAGATCTATGCTCATGGATTGACAGAATTAACATAGTAAAAATGCACATCCTACCAAGACAACCTACATATTCCATGCAATCCCCATCAAAATTCGAACACAGTTCTTTAAAGACATGGAATGAATAATTCCCAAATTTATCTGGAAGGGCACAAAACCGAGAATAGCAAAAAAAAAAAAAAAAAAAAAAAAAAACCAACTTAAAATGGTCATCCTGATAATCCCTTAGAAACAGTGATCATGGGAGTGTTCATGGAATTTTGTTTATTGCCTTGCTTGTTCTTTGACTACTTGTGTTTATTGTCTTGCTTGTTCCATGAATATTTGCATCTATTGTACTGCTAGTTCCTCAACCTAGATCTAATCTTAATACCTGCATGTAATTAAAATGGTATATTAGCAAAAAGGAGGAGGGGAGATGGGATGGCGGTTTCTAGGGAGGGAAAATGGGGAAAGAGGATGGCATCTGAAATGTAAATAAATATCCAATAAAAAATCAAATCAAAGAACGGCTGAGGGAATCACCATCCCTGGCATCAAGCTTCTTTATAAAGCAACAGTGATTAAAAACTGCATGGTATTGGTATAGAGACAGAAACATTGATCAATGGAATGGAACTGAAGACTCGGAAACAAAAGAATATACTTATGTACACTTGATCTTTGACAAAGATTCCAAAAATATACAGCATCTCCAACGAATGTTCTTAGTCTAACTAATTGTCTGTATGTATTTAGAAAGATAAAAATAGACCCATATTTGTCACCTTGCACCAAAGTTCAGGTCCAAGTGGATTGAGGACCTCAACATAAATCCTGATACACTGAATCTAATAGAAGAGAAAGTGAAGAAGAAATTTTAATTTAGCTTAAAAACAATATAACAGAAAGCCTTGATTCATAAGCACAAGTAGTTAAGAACACAGATTCGCTATCACAAGGCCATCACAAAAGAATGCAGAGCTGGAGAAACAAAGGTCAATTGAGTGTTCCAGGATTTGGCTGACTGTAAAAGATAGGGAGGATGCACAAGGACAAATCTCTGAGGACAAGTGAATGATGAGTTACCCATCTGTTCCCATGATGTTTGACTTAACCTCCTCTGAAATCCCCCCCCCCCTTGGGGCTCACCAAATGTTTCAGGGACTTGTGGTCTAAAATTAATCAGATGGTTTGTTGACTCAGATAAACATCCACCCCTGTGTTCTGAGAAAACAGGAACCCAAGGTTGTTCCTGTGAGATCTTTCCCTGGAGCTGCTTGTATAATCTACTGATGTTCAAATATATGAAACAGCCAATCGTGTATAAGCATGTCAAGACTTCCCGCTCTCCCTGACCCTTGCCTATAAAATCCCCAAGCTTCTGGGCCTAAGGGTCGACTCCTCTGTCTCTTGTGTGAGATATGTGTCAACCCGGAGCTCCATCAGTAAACTGCCTCGTGTGATTACAGCAAGACGGTCATATGTGTGTCCTTGGGTGTGTGCCATCCTGAGACTTGAATGGGAGTCTTTCTTAGGGAGTCTTTCAAAAGTAGGCAAGAACCTTGAACTCATTTACACAGAGGAAAATTTCCTAAACAGAACCTCAATGGCTCATCTTTTAAGATCAACAATTGATAAATGTGACCTCATCAAACTAGAAAGCTTCTGTAAGTCAAAAAATATAGCCAATAAGAAAATCAGAAACCTACATATTGGGGGAAAAAATCTTCACAAACCCCACATCCGAAACAGAACTAATATCCAAAATATATAAAGAACTCAAGAAGCTAACCACAGAAAACCAAACAACCCAATCAAAAACTGTGCTATAGAACTAAACTAATAATTCACAACAAAGGTATCTCCAACGGTTGAAAAACACCTAAAGAAATGTTGAATGTCCATAGTGATCAGAGAAATGCAAATCAAACAACCCTAGGGTTCCACTTTAAACCAATCAGAATGATTAAGATCAAAACCTCCGGGGACAGCACATGTTGGTAAAGATGTGGAGAAAGAGGAACACTCTTCCCTTGCTGGTGGGATTGCAAACTGGTACAACCACTCTGGAAAGCAATCTGAAGGTGCCTTAGAAAATTGGAAATAGATCTACAAGAAGACCCAACAATAGCACTCTTGGAAGTACACCCAAAAGATGCTCCAGCATGCCATAGGTATATGTGCTCCATTATGTTTATAGCTGCCTTGTTCATGACAGCCAGAAGCTGGAAACAACCTAGATGTCCCACAACAGAAGAATGGATGTAGAAAATGTGGTTCATTTACACAATCACAATGGAATGCTACTCAGCTAATAAGAATGAGGACATCCTGAGTTTTGCAGGCAAATGGATGGAACTAGAATATATCATCTAGTGAGATAACGCAGACACAAAAGGACATGCATGGTATGTACTCATTAGTAAGTGAATATTAGCCAACAAACAAACAAACACCCAGAATACTCCAGATGCAGCCAACAGAACTCAAAAGTTCAAGAAGCTAAATGGCACTATTTAGGATGCTGATGCTTCAGTCCCACTTGGGAGGGAGAAGAAACAACAACAAAGGGGGAGGGAGGGATCTGGGAGAAAAGAGGATGTTGGGAGGAGAGGGGAACCTCATCTGGTCTTGGGTGGAAGAAAAGGACTGAAGCCCTAAGGGCCAGCAGAAAGGATGGAAACAGGCCACCTAGGGAGGTAGGAGGTTGAGATGACCCTCCAGAATTTACTAGAGGCCTAGGAGGTGAAAGACTCTCAGGACTCAGAGAGGAACCATAGATGTAGAGCCCACTTCCAGCAGCAAGACAGAGCATCAAATGAGGGATGGGGTTGCCATCCCACAGTCAAAACTCTGATCTATCATTGTTCCTGTCTGAAATAACTGCAGAGATGAAAATGGAGAGGAGCCTGAGGAAAACAAGGTCCAGAAAGAGACCCAAAGTGAGATCCAGCTCAAGGAAGGCCACAGGACCTGAGAGTATTGCTGAGGCTATGGAATGCTCACAAAAAGGGACCTATAATTACTGCTCTTCAGAAGACCCAACAAGCAGCTGAAAAGAGTCAGATGCAGATATTTTCACCCAACCAATGGATAGAAGCTGCTGATCCCTGTTGTTGAATTAGGGAAAGGCTGAAAGAAGTTGAGGAGGGTGACCCTGAAGGAGGACTAGCAATCTCAATTAACCTGGACCCTGAGATCTCTCAGACACTGGATCACCAATCAGGCAGCATACACCAGCTAATATGAGCCCCCCAACACATATACAGCAGAGGACTCCTGGGTCTGGGTTTAGTCAGAGAAGATGCACCTAACCCTCAAGAGACTGGAGACTCCAGGAAGTTTAGAGGTCTGGTGTGGTGTTGGGTGCAGATATTCTTGTGGAGACAGAAGACAAGGAGGAGGTATGGGATTTGGAACACTTGGAGGGTGGATTGGGAGGGGAATCAAATCTGGACTTAAAAATAAATAGAAAAATAGATAGATAGCTAGATAGATAGATAGATGATAGATAGAACATAAATACATAAATAAATAAAATATTAAAAAGAAATAAAAGAAATATGAATTGAAAGAAGAAACATTCAAATGATTAAATAACATTAGCAAGAGTAAACATCAGACATTGTGGTAATAGAGAAATTTAGTCACATTTTCTAGTATGTTTCAGGCAAATATTTTTCTAGGAAAAACAATGATAAAAAATTATGTTTGCTAATATAAATCTATATCTTTGTTGATATACGACATGATACTAATGGGCAGAATATGTTAAAAGTAACAAGGAAGGTAAAAATTCTCATTTTAAAAATGATAAATCATTTAAGCGGAGTCAAAGTAATTGCAAACATATAATAAAATCACAAAAGTACCTAAGACTTACTAAAATAAAAATAATTAATTTTAGAAATGTAATCCAATCTTCAAAAATAGAATATCTAGAAACATCAACTTTTACAGAAGATTGAACAAGATGGAAAGTGTTGTCACCACTTTGAAAGTCAATAAGAAGAATGTTTCAAAAACTAAATTTAAATCTGCTATATGACCAAGATATTCTACTCAGTGGCATCTAAAAATTGGAGTATGCAATCACACCTTAGATTCTTGTTCAGTAATTTCCAAAAGTACCCTATTTGTTGTAGCGAAATTACAGATATTATCTAAATGTCCATCAACAAACACATGGATCAGAGTATATGTAT
Organism: Grammomys surdaster; assembly: GCF_004785775.1. Lineage (NCBI taxonomy): Eukaryota > Metazoa > Chordata > Mammalia > Rodentia > Muridae > Grammomys > Grammomys surdaster. The sequence goes on from NW_021604698.1 coordinate 1,863,757, forward strand.
ACATATATATTCACATGTGTATATATGATCTTTCTCATTTATAATTTGTAGCTCTAATATTCATATTTAATTGTATAAGAAAGTAACAACAGAAACCAGGTCTTTTAATTAGGGTTTTACAGCTGTGTAAAGACATCATGTCTAAGGAAACTCTCATAAGGAAACATTTAATAGGGACTGACTTACATGTTCAGAGATTCAATCCGTTATCACCAAGGCAGGAATATGGGAGCATCCAGACAGGCATGGTGCAGGAGGAGCTGAGAGTTCTACATCTTTATCTGAAGGCCTCTAGAAGACAGACTTCCAGATATTGACCATGAGGGTCCTAAAAGCAACAGTCACAATGATTCCCTCCCTCCAACAAAGCAACCCCTACTCCAACAAGGCCAAATGTCCTAACAGTGTCAATCTCTGGGTCAAGTGCATTCAAATCATCACAACAGGGAACCCTATCAATACCATTGAGGGGTTGGAGAGCCTTGGGTTTAGGTTGGCAGAAAAGTGTTGATATAAAGTGGAATATAGAAGGATCAGAGGCCTCTAATTGAAAGGTTGGAGAGAGGACAATTCAGAAGGGGAAAGAATGACAAATAGCAACAAAGTTATTTGATAAATCTTCAGGAAATGTGTGTATATATGTATATACATATATACATATATGCATATATACATATATACACATACACATATATGTATACACACACACATACACACACACATATATATACATATACATATATATATATATATATGTTGATATATGTTCAGATATTTGGTCTGACAATGCATCTGACAAGAATCATAGACTGTGTACTCAGTAGCAATCATAGAAAGCCTCTTTTTGATAGATTGGTCATGGTATCATAGTCACCCTCAAAACAAGATATATTATTAATGTAGTTTTTGGTCACTACTTTTTCTCTCTGGGGGTGAGGATGAGCCAACATAGCTGAAGACACAATAAAATTGTAAAAACAGATGATAACTCAAGCTATATTTAACCCATGCACATCTTTCCTGTGGTCTAGCTTCTATGATTCTGGAAAATAGTTTGCAAGCTGCCAAGAGACAGAAGAACTTTAGTATCCCTCTTCTTCAGTGACACCTTTGAACCACAACAATGATCAGTAGGGTAAGACATGCATAAACGTGGAAGAACTGGCATTCACATGTTTGTGACAATTGACAGCTATTTAATTTGACTTCAGGTGCACTCAATATGAAGAAAATCAAGGCTCCTACTAAATCCTAGCCAGGCTCCAGGGGACATGTTCCTTAGAAAATGGTCTACTCCTTCCACTTAGTTAGATCAGCATAATTTCTTACTACACTATAAATTTTATTCTTGTACAAATAAGAATAGCTATCACACCTTACCAATGAACCTTCTAGTAGTATAGAAGGACCATCAAAAACAAACAAGCAAAACCACTATAAACAAACAAACAACAACAAACATAAAACTGGACACAATACAGAGATCAAGAGATCATGGCAAGCTAAGACACAAAAGATACATCTATATCACAACTCCTGTATCTATGGTTCAGAAAACATTGTGAAAGAGGGGGCTGGTATATTATAAGAAACAGACTATCAGTTAACAGTAATTGCTTTTAAACAATCTATTCAAAAATTTGTTACATAAACCTGACTAGAACAACAGTAGGATCAAGGGGCATGTTAAAGTCTAATGAGAAAATATCTGTGGGGTCCTACTCCTAGATAAAGGACAACCAGAATCTATTAATTGCAGAGAAAATAATTAGCCTCTACTTTATAGTTTGTCCAATGCTGAATATTCAACTTACAAATCACACACACAAACACACACATACACACACACACACACACGTATCACAAGAGCAGATGTACATATGTATGTGTAATATTATAGAAAGATATGAGTGTAAACATAAATATATATATATCTTAGTATCAAATATAATAAAAGTTACACAGTGGATATGAAGAGGTATGAGAAGGCTTCTTGGGCTGTTATCTGAATGGATCTGAAGAGAGAACAAAGAAGGAGTATGTGGTATAATTCTATTTCACTTAACATTAAAACAGAATGTATATATTGCGAGCAAATTGTGGTTAAAGAATATAGAATTGTTGAATATATTAGATGTTCAAATAATTGAACATTTATAGAACATAAGTGTAATCTTAAATAAGTATATGATTGATCATTACAAAAATTAACATTTTATCTCCTTATTTCAAGTATCCAGTTTATTCAAATCATTGTTTTATATTGATAAGCAATGTTCAATATAAAGTCTGTGCTTAAGATATTTAAAGGACATTGTTTGTTTATGTATGCTCCACTGGAAAATGCCTTTCAAGTATTAAAGAATGACATATATCTATATGTTCTAGTGGAAAAACAAAATGTCAATTAGAAATATTGGTACTTTCATTTTACATTTGTACATGAAAGTAAACAGGAACACTAGTTGAAAATATATGTATAGGCAAACAAATGTAATTAAGTATGTTATTAAATGCATAGGTGGTTAGTTGGTAGGTCAGGGCTGAAAGGGGGATATGAGGAGAAATATTTAAAATTAAAAACATTCTGAAAAACATCCTATAAAAAAATTACCATTGAAAAAACTCCCGACAGTATGTGTGAACTGTGTGTGTCTGTGTGCGTGTGTGTGTGTGCCTACTTAAATGGTGTTCCATTATAATTGGGTAACAATGCTCCTATTAGACATCACAAGTTTAGCAAATAAAAGTCCCATTTGTCAGTAAAGTGTTATGCCTTTTAGAGTCCTTAGGCAATGAATTCCTTGAGACTCAATTTCTTGATTATTTCCTTAGAACCAGAAATAGCACATTTCCCTTCACCCTTATGCAGAAATTGATTGTAAGATTCTATTGTTGCAGAAAGTACATTCTTGAGATCTAAAATATGGAGAAATACTGACCTTGAGGTTTCATCTCTACTGTCTACCTTTTATAGTACTGAAAGACACATGCATACAAACAAGGAAAGAAAGTAACTGTATTGATGAATTAGTTAATATGCTTTAGGCTCCCAGTGTGCTGCAGGCATCTCCTTTGTACCTACCCAAGAGCTCTATGTTTTTGAATAAAAGACATACATGTGTCAGATTAAATTTTAATATGCCTAGCTAGCTCAATGGGTCAGCACTTCTAAACCTCCCCACGGATAGTACATACTTCCCTCTGGCATTTCTGAATTAATATTTGCTAACACTATATTTTATCTCTCATGCCCCAGACACAGTCAGGAGAGTGGATCCTGTGGCCAATTATCCTGTTTCTTACATGTTGGCAGATCTTTTAGTCTGATCTTTCTGGTTCCCCATCATGGTGATTCTGTTTGTTCTTCTTCCCTGTTGGTCCCTTCCCCATGCAATCTAAATGTCTCCCTGCCCAGTGATTGGCTGTATGGCAATTTTTATTACCAATCAAAAACACCTGGGAGCAGTGCTTTTGTGAACTGAACTAAAACAAAGCACTAGAAAAAAATTCCTAATAAGTAAACATTCATGTTCCCCTTTTGAGAACTATGTGGCTTACAATTACAAATTTCTGATTAGCTTAATACCTGCTCAAGGATATAGAACTCACATTTGTCATGATTATCTGGGAAAAGAATCTGTGTATAGATAGGCCATAGATCATCAAGAGGAACCTACTACTATTACTCTGATGATTCTATAAATTATAAACTTGACTCCTAAAGAATGATAATTATACTTATATATTAGTGCATCTCCTAAAACTCATTAATGAACGATTGTATTTATTCGTCTTGTTTCTTCTTCATTTTTTTCATAAATGTTGATTATCACAAAGACTCAAGTGTCTATGGAGTGCTTGTTCCTAAATAGGATTTCTATATCTGAGCCTTCTCCTTATGCTTAGAGATCATTGTAGAGGAAGAGACAGAGATGCTATGAGAGCACGTAGCAATGGATGACTGTAAGAAATCATAGCTATGATGGTTTGTATGTGCTTAGCCCAGGAAGTGGCACTATTAGAATGTGTGGCACTGTTGGAGTAAATGTGGCCCTTTGGGTGTGGGCTATAAAACCCTCATCCTAGCTGCCTGGAAACCAGTTTTCTGCTAGCAGCCTTCAGATGAAGATGAGGAGCTCCTCCTGCACAGTTCCTGCCTGGATGCTGCCATCTTCATGCTTTGATGATAATGGACTGAACCTCTGAACCTGTAAACCAGCCCAATCCAATTAAATGCTGTCCTTATTACAGTTGCCTTATTCACAGCAGCAAAACCTTGAGACAATAGTTTTCTATATAAAATTGGGAAATTTCACATTTAAATCATCACCAGTTAGGACAGCATGCACAGGACCCATACAATCTCAAGCTGGACAACATTCCAGCTTGAAAACAGGGAATGGGAATGAAGATTCACTCCTATGTGAAGAGCGTGTTATGACTGAAAGCTCCTGTGAAGTAGAGAATCGATTTTCCTTCAGTTGTAGCTCCACAGATATTCTCACTCCCACAAATACATAGACATCACTAACTGTACTCAGTATAACTAAAATCAACTCAGTCCTCAGTCAGGACACCAAATTAGATACAGGCATGGACAAGAAGGAGAAAGAGGAGGGGATGAAAATACTAAAGCTATATTTATGAATTTTCTATGTATTTAGTATACCTCTTTTCAATTTTCTTTCTTTTAAATTTAGTATTTTTAATAATCATACAATTCATTTACACCTCAAATGATATTCCACTTTCTGGTTACTCCTCCAAAACCGCCCCCTCCAACCCATATCAGCCCTCTCCTCCCTCCCCTTTGCTTTTATAAGGGTGCTCCCCATCCCACTCATGGCTCGAGTGTCCTCCTATACTGGGGCATCAAATGTTCACACGACCAAAGTCCTCTGCTCCTTGATGTCAGGCAAGGCCATCCTCAGCTACATATGTATCTGAAGCTATGAATCCCTCCCTGAACACTCCTTGATTGGTGGTCTAGTCTACCAAACAAGCACTGGATGGTCTGGCCAGCCAATGTTGTTCTCTCTATGGGTTTGCAGTCCCTCTCTACTCCTCCAGTCCTTCCTGCAGGTCCACAGCAGAGTGTCTAAGCTCAGTCTGACTGGTTGTTCCAAAATCCTCATCAGCATTGGTCAGTTGCTGGCCAAACCTCCCAAAGAACAGCCACACTATATTCTTGTCAGCAAGGGCCTTTTAGCAACAGCAATAGTATTGGACAGGATCTTTGGACAGGAAGATTTCTGGGTTAAAAACTTTGAAATGGGTGGGTGGCCCCATCCCTCAACAGGGGGCATGCCTATCTCTTTCCAAAGTGGTTTTACCAGCTTGCAGTCCTAACAGAAATGGAGGAGTGTTCCCCTTTCTCCACATCCGTAACAGCATGTGTTGTCACCTGCGTTTTTGAACTTGCCATTCTAATTGGTGTGGGGTAGAATCTCAGGGCCATTTTGATTTGCATTTTCCTGATGACTAAGGATGTTGAACACCTCAGCCATTTGAGATTATCTCTAGAGGTTCTTTCTCCCCTTCTCTGCACATTTTGGCTAATATCCTACCCGTTGGGTCCTAGGAGCTTCTCTTTCCCTGGCATCTGCAACCCTCCAGTGGCTATCCCAAGTTCTGCATACCCCTGTGCTACAGATTTTTATTCTCTATTCTGACTCTCTGTACCACTCTCCACCTGTCCACTCCAGTACCTGATACTGTCCCCACTTATTTCTTTCCACTCCTCTCTCTCTCAGGCCCCCCTTCATTGACCTTCTTCAATCATCCTGTTCCCCCCCCATTGCAGGACTGAAGCATCCACACCATGGTCTTCATTCCTCTTATGTTCCATCTAGTCTGTGGGTTTTGTCAGGGGCATCATGAGCTTTTGGACTAATATCCACTTATCAGTGAGTACATGCCATGTGTGTCTTTTTGTGTCTGGGTTACCTCACTGGGGTGATATACTCTAGTTCCATCCATTTGTCCTAGAATTGTTATGAAGTCATTGTTTTTAATAGCTGAGTCCTACTTCATTGTGTAAATGTATATTTCTGCATCCATTCCTCTGTTGAGGGACATCTAGGTTGTTTCCAGTTTCTGGCTATTATGAATAAGGCTGCTATAAACATAATGGAACTGTTGTTTGGGTAATATATTGGAGCATCTTTTGGGTATACGCCCAGGAGTGGTATAGCTGGGGTTTCAGGTAAAACAATTTCCAAATTTCTGACAAGCCACCATATTGATTTCCATAGTGGTTTTATCAGCTTGTAGTCCCACCAGATTTGGAGGAGTGTTCCTCTTTCTTCACATCATTGCCAGCATGTGCTGTCCCCTGAGTTTTGATCTTAGCCATTCTGATTGGTGTGAGGTGGAATCTCAGGATTGTTTTCATTTCCATTATACTGATGACCAAGGATGTTGAGTTTTAAGTGTATCTCTGCCATTGGAGATTCCTCAGTTGAGAATTCTCTGTTTAGGTTTGTACTCCATTTTTTAAAATAGGATTATTTGGTTCTCTGCATTCTATCTTCTTTAGTTCTTTGTACATTTTGGATATTAGCCTTCTATATGATGTAGGGTTGGTAAAGATCTTTCCCTAATCTGTGGGTTGCTGTTTTGTCCTATTGACAGTGTTCTTTGTCTTACAGAAGTTCTTGAAGTTTATGAGGTACTATTTGTTGATCTTAAAGCAGCAGCCATTGATATTCTGTCCACGAATTATCTCCTGTGCCCATGTGCTCAAGGCACTACCCAGCTTCCTCTTCTATTAGATTCAGTGTAATCTGGTTTTATGTGGAGGTCCTTGATCCACTTGGAATGAGCTTTGTACAAGAAGATAATGGATGAATTTGAATTGTTTTACATGCTGACCGCCAGTTGAACCAGCACCATTTGTTGTAAATGCTGTCGTTTTTCCATTGTTGTTTTTAGCTTCTTTTTCAAATATCAAGTGACCATAGGTGTTTGGGTTCATTTCTGGGTCTACAATTCTATTGCATTTATTTACCACCTGTCTCTTTGTCAATACCATGAAGTATATATAACTATTCCTTTATAGTGCAGCCTGAGGTCAGAAATGGTAATTTCTCCTGAAGTTCTTTTATTGCTGAGAATAGTTTTATTAATCCTGTTTTTAATTTTTTATTATTTTTGTTATTCAAAATGAATTTGAGACTTGTCCTTCCTAACTCTATGGAGAACTGAATTGAAATTTTGGATGAAATTGTATGGAATCTGTAGAGTGCTTTTAGAAAGGTGGCCATTTTTACTATGTTAATCCTATAAATCCATGAACATGAGTGATCTTTCCATCTTCTGAAGTCATTTTTGATTTCTTTCTTCAGGGACTTGAAGTTCTTCTTAGACATATATTTTACTTTCTTAGTTAGATTCACTTCAAAATATTCTATATTATTTGTGACTATTGTAAAGGATGTTGTTTCCCTAATGTCTTTCTCACCACATACATTCTTTGTGTAGGGGAAGCCTACTGATTTGTTAGAATTAATTTAATAATCAGCCACTTTGCTGAAGTTGTTTATCAGCTGATCTTTCTGGTAGAATTTTTGGGGTCGCTTATGCATGCTATCATACTATCTGGAAATAGTGATATCTTGACTTTTTCCTTCCCCATGTGTATTGCTTTGATCTCCTTTTGTTACCTAATTTTTCTGACTAGAACTTCTAGTATTATATTGACTAGATAGGGAAAGAGTGGGCAGCTCTGTCTTGTCCCTGATTTTAATGAGATTGCTTTGAGTTTCTCTCCATTTAGTTTGATGTTGGCTATTGGTTTGGTGTATTCCTTTTATTAATTTAGGTATGGATCTTGAATTCCTGTTCTCTCCAAAACGTTTAACATGAATGTGTATTGTATTTTGTCAAAAGATTTTTCAGCATCCAATGAGATGATCTGGTGTTTTGTTTTGTTTGTTTTTTACTTTGAGTTCATTTATATAGCAGATTAAATGAATTGATTTCCATATATTGAGGCAACCTTGCATCCCTGAGATGAAGGTTACTTGTTCTTGGCGAATGATCATTTTGATGTGTTCTCGGATTCAGTTTGCAAGAATTTTATTGAGTATTTTTGCATCAATATTCATAAAAGAAATTGGTTTGATGTTCTCTTTCTTTGTAGTGTCTTTGTGTTTTATGTATCAGTGTAACTGTGACTTCATAGAAAGAACTGTATAGCATTCCTTCTGTTTCTATTTTGTAGAATAGTTTGAGAAGTATTGGTATTAGGTCTTCTTTGATGGTCTGAGAGAATTATGCATTAAAGCTATCTGGCCCTAGGCTTTTTCTTTTTCTTTTTGTTTCTTTCTTTCTCTCTCTCTCTCTCTCTCTCTCTCTCTCTCTCTCTCTCTCTTTCTCTCTCCTCCTTCCTTCCTTCCTTCCTTTCTTTCTTTTCTTTCTTTCTTTCTTTCTTTCTTTCTTTCTTTCTTTCTTTCTTTCTTTTTATTTGGTTGGAAGAGTTCTAATAACTGTTTCTATTTCTTTAGGAGTTATAGGATAGTTTAGATGCTTATTTTATACTGATTTAACTTTGGCACATGGAATCTGTCTAGAAAATCATGCATTTCATCTAGATTCTCCAGTATTGTTTAATATAGACTTTTGTAGTGGAATGTGATTGTTTTTTGGATTTCCTCAGATTCTGTTGTTATCTCTCCCTTATCATCCCTTATTTTGTCAATTTGGATACTGCCTCTATGCTCTCTTGTTACTATTGCTAAAGGTTTATCTATCTTGTTGATCCTCTCAAAGATCTAGCTCTTAGTTTTGTTAATTCCTTGTATAGTTCTCTTTGTTCCTACTTGGTTTATTTCAGGCCTGAGTTTTATTATTACTTGCTATCTTCTCCTATTGGGTATATTTGCTTCTTTTTTATTCTAGAGCTTTCAGGTGTGCTGTTGAACTACTAGTGTATGCTCTCTGCAGTTTCTATATGGAGGCACTCAGAACTATGAGTTTTCCGCTTAGCACTATTTTCATTGTGTCCCATAAATTTGAATAAGTTGTGCCTTCATTTTCACTCAATTTTAAAAAGTCTTTAATTTTTTTCTCTATTTTTCCTTGACCAAGTTATCATTGAGTAAATACTTGTTTGGCTTTCACATGTATGTGGGTTTTCTCTTGTTTTTGTTGTTATTGGAGACCAGCCTTTTTCCAGGGTGGTCCTGTAGAAAACAGGGGATTAATTCGATGTACTTGATCTGTTGAGGTTTGTTTCTTATATGATTATTGTGCCAATTTTCGAGAAGGTACCATGAGTTGATGAGAAGGTATATTCTTTTGTTTTAGAGTGAAGTGTGTAGATACAGGTTAAATCTATTTGTTTCACAACTTCTTTTTAGTTTCATTGTGTCTCTGTTTTATTTCTATTTCAACGATCTGTCCCTTGGTGAGAGCAGGGTGTTAAAATCTGCTACTATTGTTGTGAGGTTTAATGTGTGCTTTGAGCGTCAGTACCATTTCTTTTACAAATGTATGTTGCATTTGGGGCATAGATGTTCAAAATTGAGAGTTCATCTTGGTGGATGTTTCCTTTGATGAGTATGTAGTTTCGATGAGAATGTAGTGTCCTTCCCCATCTTTTTTGATAACTTTTGGTTATTCTATTTCACTGGACATTAGAATGATTACTGAAGCTTGTTTCTTGGGACCATTTGCTTAGGATTTTTTTCTAGCCTTTTACTTTGAAGTAGTGTTTGTCTTTTCACTGAGATGTATTTCCTGTATTCAGCAAAATGCTGGGTCCTGTTTAGGTATCCAGAATGTTAGCCTATATCTTTTTATTCAGGAATTGAGTCCACTGATTTTGAGATATATTAGGGACCAATGATTGTTGGTTCATGTAATGTTTGTTGTTACAGGTGGAATTATGTTTTCGTGTTTGTATTCTTTTGGATTTGTTGGGAAAAGTTTAACTTCTTGCTTTTCCATGGGTATAGTTTCTCTCCTTGTGTTGTACTTTTCCTACTATTATATTCTGTAGGGCTGGATTAGTCGGAAGATATTGTTTAAATTGGTTTTGTCTTGGAATACCTTGGTTTCTCCATCTATGGTAATTTAGAGTTTTTCTGTGTATAGTAGCCTGGGCTGTCATTTTTGTTCTCTTAGGGCCTGTTTGGCATATACCCAAGATCTTCTGGCTTTCAGATTCTCTTTTGAGAAGTCTGGTGTAATTCTGATAAGTCTGACTTTATAAGTTATTTGACATTTTCCTCACCGTTTTCCATATTCTTTCTTTGTTCTTTACATTTGGTGTTTAAATTATTATGTGATGGGAAGAATTTCTTTTCTGGTCTCATCTGTTTGGTGTTCTGTAGGCTTCTTGTATGTTTATGGGCATCTCTTCTTTTAGGTTAGAGAAGTTTTCTTCTATAATTTTGTTGAAAATATTTTCTGGCTCTTTGATTTGGGAATCTTCATTCTCTTCTATTCATATTATTCTTAGGTTCAGTGTTTTCATTATGTTCGGGATTTCTTGAATGTTTTGAGTTAGGAGCTTTTTGTTTTTTGTTTTTTCTTTTACTTTTGTGTTGATGTTCACTATGTTATCATCTACATCTGAGATTCTCTCTACTATCTCTTGTATTCTGTTGGTGATGCGTATATCTGTGACTCCTGCTCTCTTTTCTAGGTTTTCCATCTCCAAGTTTGTCTCTTTGTGTTTTCTTTAATGTTTCTATTTTTATTTATAGATCCTAGATGGTTTTGTTCAATTCCTTCACCTGTTTGATTGTGTTTCCTATATTTCTTTAAGTAATTTATGTGTTTCCTCTTTAAGAGCTTCTACTTGTTTTCCCATGTTCTCCTTTATTTAAGGGAGTTATTTATATCCTTCTTAAAGTCCTCTATCATCTTCTTGAGATGAGAATTTAGATCTGAATCCTGCTTTACAGGTGTGTTGGAGTTTTCAGGACTTCCTGTTGTAGGAGAATTGTGCTCTGATATTGCCAAGTAGTAATGGTTTCTCTTCCTTATGTTCTTATACTTGCCTCTACCCTTCTGGTTACCTCTGGTGTTAACTAGACTTGCTGTCTCTGACTGGAGTGTTTCCCTCCTGTGAGCCAGTGATCCTGTAATCCTGGATGTGTCAGAAACTTTGGGAGGTTGAGCTCCAACTTGGGTTTGGGATGAGTAGGTGGTGATCTAGAGCAAAGTCTCTGCTCCTGCACAGGTCCCTAAAGGAAGGAACATGTTTTTCTAGCTAGGTGGGGTATCTATGTCCTGGGACCCATGTGAGTCCTTGTTAAGCCAGGTATTTGAGTAGGGTTTGGGGTCTTACCTGTGATACTGGATGAGTCACAATAACTAGAGATTCAAGCAGCAAACTGTGTGTGTACTGGGTAGATGGGAATCCATAGGAGATGCTCTGCTCCCACACATATGCCAACTGAAAGGAGTGCAGGCCACTGCTTGGGTGGGGATTTGCCTTTAATATACCCTTTAAAAAACTAAATGTGTGCTCACATTTATATAACATAACCAATTGTTTGGAGAAAAGTTACAAAGTGACTGCTTACATTTTAAATAGTTATAGTTTTATCTCTTTCATTTCTGAATCATTTAAGATTAAAATAATAAAATTCATTAGCTATAATATGTAATTTTAGACAAATATTTTAAACAAAATTATAAAAGTTCCTAGAGGGAAGTATAATAAAGAGAAGATATCAAAAGACTGTTTAGCCTTTTGAGGCTAGAAAATATAACACAAATACAGTCTAAAAAGTTTAGAATATGAAAAGTATATCATGATTCAGTGATGTTCTTAAACTATGGAAATTATGGCCATTTAAAAGAATAGAACTTGTATGTTTTATTTTTACACTTTATCTCAGATTGCACAGCACTTTCAAGCAAGCAGCTGCCATGAATCCTAAACATTAAGCTGTCTTCAATTCATATCTATGCAAAAGATGCTTAAAAGAATACCAGAAATCAGTGTGCTAGTCAAAGGAGAATGATCTAAATCAGAAAATAGTACCAAATCACAGTTATAAGTTGAGGGATGTAAAATAGTAGTTAGTAACCTGTTATTCTCAAGAGAAAATCATTTCATATCCATCACGTCTGTGGAAAGTACAAACAAGTTCAATCTTAGGTTCTTAGAGATTAAAAAATAAATTATCAATAGTTAAACAAAAAATCATACACTGGTCAGTATATTTCTGATACATATTAGTTACACTATTTATATCTTGGAAATACTCCTGAATATTTTCCAACATCCTATCCACATTTGTCTGAAGTATAGTGTTCTATATCTCACAGTGGTAAAGTAGGTAGAAGAGTGAGAGTAGAAAGGGACATCTTAAAGGTTCAGCATTGTATCTAACTCTGCTTTTTTCGTATGCTCATTTTTCCTTCCATAGTTACAGATCTTAGGTGCATTCTGCATTTCTATCTCTCTGCTTGAGAATCCAGGTATGTCTTAGTCAAGGTTTGTATTCCAGCACAAAACATCACAACCAAGAAGCAATTTGAGGAGGAAAAGTTTTATTCAGCTAATACATCCATATTCCTGTTCATCACCAAAGGAAGTCAGGACAGGAACTAACACAGGGCAGGAACTTAGAGGCAGGAGCTCATGCAGAGGCCATAGACAGTGCTGCATACTCACTTGCTTCTCCTGGCTTGCTCAGCTTAATTTCTTACAGGACTACCAGCCCAGAGATGGGACCATCCACAATGACTGGGCCCTCTCCCCTTGATCACTAATTGAGAAAATTCCATACATCTGGATCTCATGGAGGCATTTTCTCAAGGGAGGCTCCTTTCTCTATGATAACTTTAGCTTGTGTCAAGTTGACACACAAAACCAGCTAGTAAAAGGTGATATGCATTTTGCTAATTTATCTTGACATGGTAAATGGTAAATTTTATCTCACTATACTATTAGAAAATAATAAAAGCCCAAGATATGCATGCATAATCTCAATTCCCTGACTACCATGGCTCTTTTTACAAAGGAGTAAGACCTATTTACTATATTATAGTAACCTATTTACTATACTATACACTCTTGTTTTCTCTGATATACAGGAAGTGTTCCTTAAGCGTTGGTCACTTGCTCAAATGCATTCATCCAATTCTTCCATTTTTACGTTATATTAACAACACAAAAATCTCTAAGAATTCTGTGAAAATGTTAATTTTGAGCTTTATTTGCTCTCCTAAACCTTTGTCATTATGGGAATTAAGTCAGGTTTCTTCATGCTGTGTAAGATGTTTGCTTTAAGTCACCATAAAACTACAGTCACAGTTCTTGATGTTTAATAAGTATTTATGGATAAAGATAGAAAATAGATGATTTTCCACACTAAAAGATGGGATAATTTTCTTATTCACTTTCTAGAGATATATGTTCCCTCTCCCTTTCCCATGACAAAAAATGACAAATTAAAAGATTTTTAAGAGTCTCTAAAATACTATGTTTTATACTGTGGTAAATGACATTGGAAAACACAGATTTGTTTTGAAAATATATGTAGAGTTATGACATTTATAGAACACAGATGTACACATCTATTTATATCATCTACGAGTCAGCTGCAATTACAGTTCTTTTGAAAACCATATAGTCTAAAGCATACTTCAATGCCTCAAATTCTTTCACATTATGTTAAAATTGTGTATAGTATATTTAAAATGCAAAGTAATCACTTGGAAAGCATTTTAAATTTTCTGAATATATGATGTAAACAAAATTCTACTGACAAAAATACTTAAAATGTATTCATTAATGTTAATATATCAGTATATGAATAACATGTAAGATTAAATACCCATACATAAATATGTTAAAATTCTGTGAAAAATTCATTTCATAGAAAGCTTATGCTTTTCTCCCATCATTTCTCAAGATAGAAGAAGACTTAAAGTATTTATCAGCAAATTATATGTTGTTAAACTGCCTTATCTTTGAAAGATATAAACAAGATCTTGCCCTTGCCCTATAGACCCAGTTACAACCTATGTTGTGATTATACCAAGTTCACTCTGGGGAACTGAAACACTTATTAAGCTAATTCACAGAGAAATGGGTAAAGATTTGCAAAGAGCAGCATGTGTGGCTTTAAAATGTCTGCACCCAACATCCATGATGCCTACACCATGGCTTGGTAGTATCCTTTATCCGATTCTCTTCTATCCATAAAGCCTAGCCTTTCCCAGAAATCCATAGGATACAGGCAGTTATAGTAGAACTGACCATAATTACTTAGAAGGGATGACTACATGCTCAGGTGAGGGTCCCATGACCATCCTAGAATCTTTTTATCCAAGAGGGAATATCAACACCCACCATGTTGCCTTTGGATGGTTTTTTGGTAAGGAGATCCATCGAAATTCCTGAAGATGGTGACAGTTTTGCTATGAGGATAATTCTGTACAACAGTACATTACAATCATGGCCTGGCAAAAAAAAAATGGCTCTATAATCCTGATGACCAGAGTTAAGATGCTGTGACTCAAAGTAGAAGGAGAGGACTGACTCCTCAAAATAATGTTCAGAAACCTCTGTCTACTTATATGCCATATAATACTCACATCTGCATTCACATGCAAATACATCATAGATACACACACACATGCAGCTAGAAACACACTAATAATGTACAAAGAAACATCATATTATGAGCATGTTAATATTTTATGAATACATCTGATTGCAGAGCTTAAGACATATACCTACAAGGAATAAGAAATACATTATGGGTGGCAGGATTTTAGATAGCATTAAATATTTGTAAAAGAATACTATGGAGCTGAACAACTTCAGGAGCAAGAATGCAGCAGCCAATGTTGGAAAACCAACTCGAGTTCAAGCCAATTTCAGCAAAGCCAGGGTCCTGGGAGATGTAATTCTGGGTTCCCAGTGACATCTGCACTGGACGAAGAGATTTTGGAGTTCCTATGTGGACCCATGTAGGTTGTGTCAGGATGTATAAGGCTGCTTTCTTGGTAAATGATTTTTGCCAAGTTCTTAGTCATTTAAGACACAGACAGTAAGAAGGTATTGGCAAGAAACGTCATGCCTATGTCTTTGCTGCTTTAAGCCCCATCAGAAGAAATTGTCTATGGAAATCTTTATTCACTGCACTCTTGCAAATAAACATGCAGTAGACTTTTACAGCTCTTTCTGAGAACAGCAGCTTTGTGATTTTGGTGTTGGAACTCTGTTGCAGGATGTCCCTTTACAAAAGGAGGAAAGGCTGACTGAGCCTGCAGCAGATAAACCAAGGCTACCAGTACCTGTACCGCAATCTGATCATTCACAGGGATGACAAGCTGCACAACTTCTCAGTGAATGAGAATATGGAGATGAAGATGTTGCAGGATATTTGATCACACTCTGAGGCCTGATCACACTTGGAGCTTCAATTTGGCTTACACTTTTTCATCACTATTCATCATCAAAGGAAGTCACACCAGGAACTCAAGCAGAATAGAAACCTGGAGACAGGATTGAATCCACAAGCCATTGAGGAGTATTGCTGACTGGCTTGGTCTACATAACTTGCTCAACCTGATGTTATGTAGAATCCAGGATCAATCAGGCCAGAAATGGTATTGTCCACAATGGGCTGGGTCTCTCTTCATCAATCACTAATTATGAAAAAGCTTGCCTACAACTTCATCTTATGGAAAATTCTTGTTAATGAATGTTCCTTCCTCACATGAAATAAATTTAGTTTGTTCAAAACTGACGTAAAACTATGCAACGAATAGAAACATCTGTTTCTATCACACTAAGAATTTCTAATTTATGTCCTTACCAAAACTATGAAGTTCCTCAATGGGCTCATTTATTTAATGTCTGTATTCCTATGAAACGCTGGAAAACTTATAGTACAGTATTTGACACATTGGAGTTTCTGTAGCCCTCTACACTTATGAAAATTTGCAGAGATTTGAAAAAAAATTATTAAATATCTGAAAACACAATGGTCAAATGTGGTTTTCTTTTATCCAGTTCTTCCAGGAATATGATGGAAATCATAATTAGAATACCATGACTAATGAAATATTTTCCATTTGTATAAAGTCTTTGGTCAGAACAAAGTAGCATAGTAATACCTAATTAACATTTTTCTCCTTAATGTTTGCTTGCTTAAATGAATGTTCATATTAGTGGAACAAAATGAAAAATGATATTGAAGAACAAGAGGAAGTTTGTCCCACTTATCAATATACCAAAAATTTCATGTCTTGCTGTATGCATAGAATATTTTCTTTAGAGGAGTTGATGCCAGAATCCTATACATAAAATAATCAGAAACATAGTTATCATCTGTGTTCTTATCACCATCCAACCTATTCCATGATGAAACAGATCATATATTAAATTTCTCAAGCTAAAACCTTTTTTCTAACTGAAGAAAAATAGAAGTTGAGATGCTCATAGTTTATCATATAATAAAGATATTGGAAATCTCAATATTGTTGATTCAGATGATATGACATTCAAATATTGAAAATCTCATGCAACAGTATTTAAATTTTCTTCTTTACAGCTTTCTAAGGCATCCCATCTATTACCTGATACTGACCTTGCATGCATATTTTGGTATAATGCCTCATTATGATCATATTGGTTTGGAAATATTTCTCTCATTTTATAATTTTTATTTACTGTTTCTGGGTTTAACATAACTGAGATTATTTTCCAATGAAAAGGATATTTTTAACAGAACTAAGTATGAGGCATTTTGTCTCAAAATCACTGGCTTCACAGTATTGAAAGAGCCAAATATTTGTTTAATAAACATTCTTGCTGCTAAATAATTTCATATTATATTTGTAGTTATTCATAGAAAAGTGGCTGTTTCCATCCTATACTCTATCAAATGAAATGGAATTTGTCATTATTTAATCAAAACACAAACCAAAGCAAATACAAATAGTATGTACAAGCACAGAAACACAGCATATAAAGTTCTCCAGCTGTCTCTTCTTCTTTATGAAAAGTCCTCTTCTAAAGCTTTCAGTGAATAAATTTAGGATGTTATTCATGACAATGTGAGTGCTTAAATGGTGACTGACCTGTACATAAATGGAAGAAATATCCTCATTGTTTAAACTCCTATTGCTTGTATCATTTGCCCTGTTTTAATTAACACAAATACTGACAATTGTAAGTAGAGTAAGAGAAACAAGGATTGCGTAGAAGTTTGTCTCTTAATAAAGGTTTCATATTTTATCTTGGACCAGTTATCCTTATCATACAAACTTCATCAAAATTTTAAAAATTTAATAAAAAGTTAGTGATTCAGACATATATCAAGGTCAGAACAAAGACTAATTTTTAGGTACTAATTATTTTCTCTTTAAATACATACAGTGTTATAGAAAAATATCTCCATCAGGCCCTAAAATAAGCAGACAAAACAATTTCTTTCACATACAATGGATCTACTGTGAAAATGCTTGTAAATTAAAGTGAAAGCTTCAGAAATAGGTATGGAGGACATCTCAAATGAAATGTTACATGAAAGAGCAGGGAAAGAGTTGGGAACTAGCAAATGTAATAAGAAAATATCTGGCTGGGAAAAGAGAATACACGAAGCAAAAGTTTTCTGACTACTTCAAATGCTTCCAAGGGCACACATACCTTCTCTGGAGTGTTGTTAGTATAAGTCTTTCTGTATGGAAAGCCTTAATGATTAGAGTTTAGCGCAGATTCTATGCCAAAGCCTGCCTGCTATCAAATGATTATGGACAATTGTCTCATTCTTTGAATACACATTATATAAACTTGAGGTCATTTGGATGAAAAATGTTTCCCATAGGCTCATGTATTGGAATATTTAATCCCTTATGTTCCTATGTGCAGAGGTTGCATACCTTCTGGAAGTGAGTGCCTTTTTGGAGAAAATATATCAATGACTCACTGGGGGTAATCTATGACGGTATGTAACTTCATCCCACTTCCTCTTTTCTCTTTCTTCTTGCTTTTTTTTTATAATGGAATGTGATCTGTGTATCTTTCTGCATATGCCATCCTTCCCACTAGAAAGTCATAAGGAAAAGTAGTATTTTACCTTATAGTTTCTTTGATTATTGTTTATTGTTTATATTTCACTAATTGTAGCCATGGTTTTGATTTATGTCTTCCCATGTACAATTTTGGAGTAGTGTTATTGTATTTTCAAGGCAATGAGGTTAATCATTATGGTACGTGAGTTCTCTCAGTTTTTGTTTTCTGATGCAGGCACCTAATGGTATAATTTTGTTGTTTTTAAAAATACTATAGATGTGGTTTTGCTGTGTTTTCATTATCATTTAATTCTAAGACTTTTAAATTTTTCTTTTTCATTTCTTCTTTGATTCAATTACTATCCATTAGTGTGTTCTTTAGTGTCTATGGCTTAAATACTTTCTGCTTTAGACATCTACTGTAAAGCATTGCACTTTTTTAGAATACAGAATATCAATAGAATTTACCTGTGTAGTCAGACTTTCTTGGTGTACAACTTTGGAGAAACTGTTATGCACTGATGAGAAGAAAATGGTGTTTAGTTATTGGATACTATGTTCAATTTTAAAATTACTTTGCTTTTTACATCCATTTATATGGTATTATTTAATTCTGGCTTTTTTTGTTTGTTTATTTTTCTATTCAGGTGACAGTATGTTGGTGAGATTGGGGTATTAAAGTCACCTACAGTGATGCCTAAAGTTGGTTCTTAGCTTGACTCTCTGGGAAGAGGGAAAGTAAATTTAAGTACTACCTGCATTGCCTGTAGGCATGTTTGTGAGGGATTTTTCTATATGTAATAAATTATCATTATATAAGTAGTAATTTATGTAGGAGTCTCAACCATACTGTGGGTTCCACTATGAAGATTTTAGTAGAAAGGTTAGACTGAGTTGTTAAAAAGAAGTCAGAATAAGGTATCATCATGACAGAAAATAACTAGAATGTCCTCTATCTCTATAGGTTCTATCTCCCCTCTGTTGGGTTATATGACTAATGTCATCCTGATTGGGCCCTGGGTACCTCTTGCTTCCCTGGCATTTGAAGCTTTCTAATGGCTACCCCCAACTCCCCATCCTCCACTGGTTATACATACATACATACATACATACATACATACATACATACATACAAATAAATATACACATACACATACAAACACACACACACACACACATATATATATTTAATTTTATTAATTTACATTTCAAATGTTATCTCTCCAGTTTCCCTTCTGAAGAACTTCTACCCCATACTCCCTCTTCCCTGCTAATATAAGAGTTCTCCCCAACCCACGCAACTACTCGTGCCTCACTGCCCTAACATTCCCCTATGCTGGGTCATCGAGCCTCCACAGGAACCACGGGGCCCCTCTCCATTGATGCCAGATAAAGCAAAACTCTTCTACATATGCAGATAGAGAATTGGCTCCCTCTCTGGGTACTCTTTGGCTAAATTCCCAGGCACTGCTACATATTTCTATTTAATTTCATGGCCCTCCATATTTTTCTCCGTCTATTCCCATACTTGATCCCGCTCAACCCTTATCTGCCTCCTTTCTCCTTCTCAGGTCCCTATACATCCTATGATTATTTTCTTCCCTCTTCTAAGTAGGATTGAAGCATACACACTTGTGTCTTCCTTAATCTTAAGCTTCATATGGTCTTTGAGTTGTATTGTGTGTATTCTGAGGTTTGGGGCTAATATCCACTTCTCAGTGAGTATATATCATGTGTGTTCTTTTGTGTTTGGGTTACCTCACTCTGGATGATATTTTCGAGTTCCATTCATTTGCCTAAAATTTTCATTAAGTCATTATTTTTAATAGCTGCCTTACAAGAGCTTTTCAATTTTATGAGGTCCCATTTGCCAGTTTTTAACTGCAAGTGTATGCTTTTTTTTAAATGGACACATGTCTGTGTACCTTGTACATTTATACTGCATACAGAAGCCAAAAGACAGCACGACAGCTCCTAAAACTGTAATTACAAATAGAAATACACCACTGTGTGGACTCTGAGAATTGAACAGGGATGTTCTAGAAAATAACTGTTTCTCTTAACTTTTGAAAGTTCTCTCTAGTATCTAGACTAATTATTACCTTTAATTGAGTGATACAATTTCTCTAACATGTCTTTTAGCACTCATCTATTTCTATGAATCTTACCGTGGGGGTTTTTATTAGGCTTGCAGAAATTATTATTTTTAGGAAAATTTTAGTTTCTCTTTGATAGTAATTGTATGTCTTTATTTAATTCTATTTTTCAAATCACATAATGACATGTGCATATATCATTAATATATTTTTGCTTCATTGACCATAATTATATTCATACTTGAGAATTCTTTATGTTATTCAATGTTATTCTCAATATAGTCCATTTTATAGGTTTAGTGGGTTTTAAGGAGATTTCCGGTCTTGGATATTTGTTTACTTTCTGTGTTTTCACTGATGTTAGCAAATTTGTAGTTAGTTGAGGGGAAGTATGGTCTTTAAGCTGTTAGACTTGAAGTTGCTTGATTCTTAACTTGAGGGCTTAAGAGAACTGAAAAGATGTGGGCTGAGTATTCAGAGGCTGAATCATTTAGTTTTCTCCAACAGCAGCTGGGCAGACCCAAAAGATAATTCAAGACTATGCTATTATTATGTACGTATACCACATGTATTTCGGGTGTCATGCATGGCCATGTGATTACACTTCTACATACTTCAATGAATACATTATATATCATATATTTTACATACTTCAACTCTAACCTACCTAGCATATTTAGTGAGTGAATATGTATATCAATCATTGTATGACTATCTCATTAGACAAAAAAAAAAATGACAAGTGTTGTCTTGAATTATTCTCTGGGTCTGCCTAGCTACTAATGTAGAAAAAGAAATGAACCTGACTCTGACGACAATGCCCACATCTTTTCAGCTCTCTTTAGTCCTCATGCTGAAAGAACAAGAGCATTCCATTTTACCCCAGATGTAACTCATGCCTTTAGATAAGCAACATTCGTAATGTATGCATGTGATTGTTTGTGGCCTATTCTGTTGTATTGTTGGTCAGCATCCGTGTGTGTGTGTGTGTGTGTGTGTGCGCGCGTGCATGTGTGTGTGTGTGTATGTATGTATACAAACATATAACTGGTGTTTTGACTATGCTCACCTCATGGGAAGTGCTACTTCCAACAAGGTATGACCTTGCTGGAGGAAGTTCATCATGGTGGGGGTGGGTTTTATGATCTTATACTCAAACTCCACACTTTGCAGAAAACAGGCAGTCTGGTCTGCTTGACCTCAGATCAAGATGTAGAACTCAAAGCTCCTACTCTTACACCATGTTATACTGAACACTACCATGCTTCCTGCCATGATTATAAAGGACTAAACATGTGAAATTGTAAGCCAGCCCCAATTAAATATTGTTTATGGTGTGTTTCACAACAATGGAAACCCAATTTAAAACAATAACATATGTTAAACTATGTTTTATAGATAATAAAATAAAGCATAATTTTTTTTCTAAATTATCCTTTCTCTACACAGACACAACAAATATGTGTACTATTTCTGTCTTCGTCAGAATCTTGTTATACATGTTTGAGTTAAATTACTTGTATTTCTGCATAGAATATAAAATAGCTATATGTAGTCTCTGTGTCTTTTAAATGTTCTACAACTCTTATAGGTAAGCTCGTAAGTTAGAACCTTATCAGCAAAATTCATCCAAGATAGATAAAAATTAGAGGAAAACTGAGAAAATTTTTGAGATTTTAAAACAAAGCACCTTAAAATCTCACTTTGATTTCATGGACATCATAGATGAGAAACTTGTTTATTTGCTTATCTATTTATCTATTTATTTTTGTGTTGTTACACCATCTTTCTTAAAATTCTTTTTAAAAATCTTTTCTTTATTTTTTAATCTTTTTTTACAGTCCATACTTTATCCCCATCCTGGTATACTCTCCCTTATACTTCCTCCCAAAAACCGGTCTCCAAGAGGATGTTCCACACACACATATCACACCAAATCTCCCCATATCCTGGGGTCCCAAGTCTCTTGAGGGTCAGGTCCATCTTCTCTGACTGAGTCCTTTGCTGTTTATGTCTTGGTGGGTCTCATATCAGCTGGTGTATGTTGCCTCGTTGGTGTTGGAGATCCCAGGGGTCCAGATTAGTTGATTCTTCTGGTCATCCTATATGTTCACCTTCCTCCTCATCTTCTACCATCTTTTCCCTAATTCAACCTCAGGGGTCACCAGCTTCTTTCCATTGGTTGGGTATAAATATCTGTATCTGACTCTTTCAGCTGCTAGTTGGATCTTAGAAAGGGCAGTCACGATAGTCTCATTTTTGTGAGCACACCATAGAATCACTAAAGCTAGAGCCCACTTTGCGTCTGTCACTGGACCTCCTTTACCTCAGGCTCTACTCCATTTTTGTCCCTGTAGTTCTTTCAGATAGGAACAATTCTGGGTCAAAGTTTTGTACTTTGAGATGGCAACCCCATCTCTCCAGTTGATTACCTGTTTTTCTACAGGAGATGGGTTCTACAAGTTCCCTCTCCCCACTGTAGGACATTTCATCTAAGGTTCTTCCATTTTAGTCCTAAGAATTTCTCACCTCCAAAGTCTCTGGTACATTCTAGGTGGTCTCCTACCTCCTACCTCCCGTAGTTGCCTGTTTTTATTCTTTCTGCTGGAACTCGGGAAAAGAAATTTATAAATCTAGAAGGAAAGAAATTGTTGTATTAGTCTAACCCAGAGATAGAGTCTGTAAGGTGGCTGTGAAGACTCTTTTGGAGAATAATTTACATGACACAGAGCTGAGAGTTTTGTTTAACCTCAAAATGATGGGCCATGATGGAAAACTTAGAATGATAGAAAACTTATTTGTCATGGATATTTCTTTGTAGAAGTATCCATTTCTGAATTTAAAAACAAATCTCTGTAGTTTCCTGCTGGTGAGCTATTTTTACGAGCAATCCATCCCTTTTTCAAGGTGTGTGTACATTATCTCAAAAATATTTCACAGTAGAAACAAAGCAGAATGTTGCATTCAGTAAGAATATGGGCAGGGCAACTGAAATGAGGAAGAAAATAGATGAAAAAATATTTATGCAAACTTTTCTTGTTTTTTCAATTTTCCTATGCACAAAACAAAATTTTGTATACCCCAGATAATTAAGTAATGACAGGCCAAATAACATTGTCTAGATAAATATAATTTAGCAAATTAATGAGTTTATTGTGTTACTTTCAGGAAAATAGGTAGGGAGCCATTTATGAGAACATACTTGTGTTAGAGGCAGCTGTATCACCAAAATGCTCACCCAGGGAAGAATGATGATTCATGAAGTCTAATATGTTGACTTCTGTGTCCAAATTGTTGACATCTCCACTAGGAAAGGAAATATCTCTCCTGCAAGTTCCATACTGCTTTACTAATCATAAAAAGAAACTTTATGTATCTTCTTATCTTCTGTACCCTGTGAGTCATGTAAGTCCCATAAGCTCCTTGCCTGAGAAGTCTCCCATTTCCATTTAAAAGGAGTGTTTCCATTTGGAAAAATATGCTATGTAATGCATTTTATAAATCTTATTGTTCATTATTTAAATTCAAGAGAGAATTTATAAAATTTCAGTTGTTTTTCTGGAAAGTAAATGATACGTATTAAGATGCCCAAGACTTATGTAGGTATGCTATCTCCTTCGTGTGCTATCACCACAGCTCAGTTGTTCCTTTGGCCTTCAGTATTGTTTGAATCCAAGTGTGAAAAAGCTCATTCTAGAAAATCAGGTCCATGCAATCTGAACATCCTGAGCAACTAACTGCAATTAGAATTTGAAAAGATCAGATGAGTCACCCATTTTCTTACTCACTAGAAGTTACTGATTGCATACAGTCAGAAGATTACATGCTACATTTTCATACAGTGCCACATCATCCAATGTGCTTTAAATAGCATTGGAAGTTAGACTCAGAAGACCTCTGAGAAAATAATATCATGAGTTTTTACCTCAATTTGATACATTTAATTGATTATTTAATACATAAGTTTTATGTGTCATTAAATGTACTCTAAAAAGTTCACCTTTTTGCTCATTTTCAGCCCTTGTGTGTGTGTGTGTGTGTGTGTGTGTGTGTGTGTGTAGTGTATATGTGGATGGGTGTGAATGCATATACACCTATGTATAAGCACATGCAAAAATTCTGAACATGGAACTCTAGTTTAAAGTACAACTGGTAAGTTCTGGTTTTCTCCTTTCTACTCTGGAAGTTCAATCATGGGTTGTCAGGTTTGGAAGCAAAAGCATTTAACTGCTGAGTATACTGTCTCTCTCCCCTTTATACATTACTGTGCAAAGGTAAAATAAGCAAATTAATATTGTTTTGCAGGATATAATCCGAATTCACCTTACTTATTTCTTGCAATGACATTAAATATTTTCTTCCAAATTTCATGGTGAGGCTTTGAAAATGATTTAGAATATTTCCTGACAGGTGTTGTAGCTTTTACAAAAGTGAAGTTCAAGATGTTTATGAGCAGTTTGAAGATTCATTTTGCAGTTGTAGAACCACACTCATTGAAAGTAACCAATAAAGGTGCACCTGTGCTGGATAGGTTTTCAAGTGCTACTACAGACACAGACACAGACGACGCAGACACAGACAGACAAACAGACACACACACACACACACACACACACACACACACACACACACAAAGACCACACCATCTGCGAAGCTTACATCTTGTTTCTATTCTTCACCAGTCGTAACTCTAGATCCCTTAAGGAAAACTAGAATGCTCACTGTTTGGGTTCACATACAAATTAAGTTGTTGCCTTTGGATACAAATGCTTAGTTAAGAACAAAAGTTGTCATAGGAGTCACAGTTTTCTAACAAAAGGTGGCATTTATATGCCCTTGTCAAGGAACTAATGACTATGTCAGGAAACCTATAATATTTAGGATGAGATTACCTGTGCACAGGAGCCACCATGGAAGCAAAGAATCCCAATAGGATCAAGTTTGAACTAGTACACTAGAATTAGAGTCGTATTATATTGAACGGTTCAACATGATTTTAATCAATACAAATGTTTATCATAATATGCTGATTGGCTAGGGTTTATTAAATAAAAATAGCATACTTATATAAAATTGTGCCATTTAAAAAATATCCAAATTTTTAGTATGTTCATTTGCAAGCAGCTTATTTGAAAAAAAAATACTGTTTTCAATTCTAGTACTTCAGGAAAATGTAAAATATGCCTTTAATCTCAAGAGGCAGAGGCCCACAATCTCTGTGAGTTTCATGATAGCCTCGTCTACAAAGTGAGTTTCAGGGCAGTCAAGGCTATACAGTGAGAGTCTGACTGTAAGAAAACAGGAAAGAAAAGAAAAGGGAACACCTAATATGCATTGCGTGAATAGAGGAACAAAAAATGATCTTTAGAATTAAACCATAAATTTTTTAACATATGGTAATAATTTGAATGACCAAATTTAATGTCTTTTTGGGGAATTTAGCTTTGATTCCCTTTCAATTTTTTATTAGTAATTTTTTTCTTTTTCACAATTTTAAAGTATTTATTCTTGTTCTTTTCTTTTCTACCCTCTACCCCTGCTATCTTCTTCTAAACAGGTCTACGAAACCCTCCCTGTTTTATAGTTTCCATTTTATTTGGTGTCTCTAAAAGTTTACCTGCTGCAGTCTTGAGTTCAGAACCGATGACAAAATCTGGAATATGAAAACCTGTCTGAAACCTGATGATGAAAAAAAACTTTTTTCATTTAATTAATACCTATTTAGCCTCAAATTAGATTTTATAAATTCATCATAGAATAAAGTATTCTATGCATTATTGTTTGATTTAAAATTATTTTCTATTATGTTATCATAATTAAATTGAGTAATTTTTTTGTCTTTTTCAAATTAACATTTGCATGTCAGCTTCTAAAATTAGGCTTGGAGTACTATACAGTATCTTGCAAAGAAAATCTTTATCTATTCTTTTGGATGGAATTATTGTATGTACTTTCTATCTTCATAAAGTTCTCAATTTGTTTCATGACACAGAATAGACACAGTGGTAAATGGTAGAATGTGTACGTGTGTATACCAAAGAGAACAATTCAATGTTCTTGGAGGATCCTTAGTTGTAAAGTGCCTGAATCATTTTGAAAGCTGTGTTATACTTCAATGTGGTTAGTTTATATTACATTCAAGGCTTCTATCTTGCTTTGTGTATGACTCCATCCAGAAACTGTACCATCTTCACACACCTGAAAGGAGGAGATTGTCAGAGCTTCTGTGAAATCATGTTCAAAGATTATGAATAATTTGAAATTTTATTTGTTGTGCACTTTCCCAATAAAAGCAAACTTCCCTTATGAAATAAATTTAATATATATTTTATAATTGTTTGTATGATCATGTTGATGTGTAGAAAAATAAGCAAATTATGCATAGTTTTTCCTTTTCAGGAGTTGATTATTTTCTTTTATTATTTCTGTTTTAATATATTAAATTGAAAGTATTAAATCATGTCTTCTCTTTGCCCTTTCTCTTTAGCGCTCCATCTAGCTTCCCTCCCTTGAACTTTTCAAGGATCACATAGTATTGAATTAATAATATCCTTTCTTTTGTTTATATTTGTTAATATGTGTATTTGTATGTATGAACATATACATACAACCAGCCGAGTTTATTTTCATTGTTTGTGTGTATATGATTTCAAGGATGTCTATCCTGCAGTGGACAAAAAGTACGAGAGCTCATCTCTGATAGAGGCTATAGTTCTTTGTCTAGGATTGGGAATCCACAAAACTTTTCCCTACCATTTTAGCATGTTCAATAAGAGTTTGATTGTTGAGTTGTGTTTATATAGCCATTTCTATGACAACCACATAAACAGAATATTTCCAAGTATTTAAATCATACAATATTTCTGTTCCCTCTTTGGTCATCATCCCTAAGCTATAGACAAATAAACTGTGATACAAAGGCATCTGGTCTTCACTGATCATTGTATTTGATGTGGTTTTCTGTAATATTCTCCATTTGATATAAAGAGAAGTTTCTTTCTGAACAGTGGGAGCTACTCTTATCTGTGGATATAAGGATGGAGCCTAAAATACAGTAAAGAAATATGTTGGTGTAGTCAAGCAGTGGTAGGAGTTTCTGTATACTTTTTATGTTTGTTTGTATTTAACATAAATAAAATCATATAATTCTTTTAGCTTTTTCAAACAAACGTTTTGTCCTTCCTTCTCTTCCTGTATGAACTGTGTTTCTTCTAAGCCAGTTGGTGCTCTGACTCTGTTACTATCTCCCATTTTGTATCATTGGAGTCCTGCTATTACCCTCTCAGGCTCCCTCCCGCTTACTTCTGGTCCCTTATACTTTCCTGGTTTCTGTGGTTCCCCGATGTTTTATACATATTTCTGAAGATGTGTAGTTAGAAACTATTGATGAGAGAAAAAGTTTGTCATTTGTCCTATATGTTTCAGCTATTTCCCTCAATATAGGACTAGATGGTAACAGAAATTAGCACAAGAAAGGCTATATATAGCAAACATGTAGTCACCTTTATCCTAAATGGAGAAAAAAAAGTAAAGTAATTCTATCAACATCAGGAAAGAGTTCGGGCTACTCATTATACCCTTTCTTTTTCCATAGCACTAGGTGGAACAATAAGAGGAAAAAAAAAGAAATTAAAGGTCTACAAATAGGAAAATAAGCCAAATTACATCTACTTGATATGACGTTATACATAGGAGAGTCCCAAAATTCTACAAGAATACTTCTAAAAGCAATTTTCACTTTCAGAGAAGTGTCTGGGTACAAAATTAAATTGCAAATATTAGTAATCTTTTATGCACCAACAACAAACATGCTGAAAAAGGTATTAAAAACACGCTCCCATTTATAATAGCATCCAAGGCAATAAAATATCTTTGGAAAAACAAAATGAACAAATTGAAATATGTCTATAATGAAATATTTAAGTCCTTTCAGAAATCAAAAAAGCACTAGAAACTATAGACAGCCTGTGTTCATAGATAAGTAAAATTAACATTATGAAAATTACCAACCACTAAAAATAATTTACAGATTTAATGTAATGAAATTAGAAATGCCTACATCATTATTCACAGAAATAGAAAAACATATTCTGAAATTCATATGGAAACAATAAAGACTAAGGATAGATTAAGCAATCTTGATCAAAAAGAATACTTGAAGTATTGCTATTCAAGACATGTTATATTATAGACTTGTTGTAATAAAAACAATAGGATAATTGCACACACAAAAACCATGTAGAACAATGGAGTAAACTAGAAGACCCAAAGATGACCACTCATAATACTCATAATTAAAGTTATCAGATATTTGCCACAGAGACAAAAATCATACTCAGAAGAACTAAATATCATCCTCAAAATTAAGTGCTGTAAGAAAGAAAATACAAGGTAGAAAAATGATATTAGATCAATATTTATCATCTTGTATAATAAATTTATCAAAATAGAACAAAAACTTAAACTTGAAACCTAAGGCACTAAAAGTGCTGAGGGAGGGATCTTACATGAAATGCCCTACAATGAGAGAGGGACGTTACAGAGCATCAAGTGGAGGGATGGGGTTGCCAACCTAAACTCAAAAACTCTGACCCAGAATTGTTCTGGTCTGAAATAACTACAGGGACAAAAATGGAGAAGAATCTGAGGAAAAGGAGGTAGAGTGATAGGCCCAAAGTTGGCTCTAGCTCAAGGAGAGGCCTCAAGACCTAACACTATTACTGATTCTATGGTGTGCTCACAAAAATGAGCCTATCATAACTGCCTTTCCAAAGATCCAACAAGCAGCTGAAAGAGTCAGATGGAGATATTTATACCCAACTAATGGAAAGAAGCTGGTGACCCTTGTGGTTGAATTATGGAAAAGCTGGAAGAAGCTGTGGAGGAGAACAACCCTGTAGAAGTACCAGTAGTCTCAATTAACCTGGACCCACAAGATCTCTGAGACTCTGAGCCACCAACCAGGCAGCATACACTAGCTGATATGAGGTCTCCAAGACATAAACAGCAGAGGACTGCCAGGTCTAAACACAGTCAAAGAAGATGCACCAACCCTCAAGAGGCTTGAGGCCCCAGGGAGGTCTGGTGGGGTGGGGATGGAGAGGTGGGGACATCCTCTTGGAAGGGGGGAAGGTGTGGGATGTGGAGCAGTCAGAGAGTAGAACAGGAGGTGGTTTAAGTCTTGATTATAAATATATATTAAAAAATAAATTTAAAAATATGAGAAATAAAAGAAAAGAGAAAGAAAACACAGATGATACTTTATAATTTATATGTATAGGAAAGCACATCTGATCTTGACTCGACTCTATTAATCAAGAAATAAGTTCAGCAATTGAGATCCCGGATCTCACAGCATGAAGAAGCTTCAGCACAGTTAAGGAAAAAATCAAGTAAATAGGAAACCCACAGAATGAGGCAGAATCTTTTTGAAGTATGCATCTAACAAGGGATTAATAGCCAGAATAGTTTGAAAAGCTAGTAAAACAAAAGTGTAGGAAACAACAAAACAAAAAACAATTAAAAGTGGACTAGTCATCAAAAGAGAGAATTTGCAAAGTAAGTAATAAAACATGTCTAAGCAACAACACAGAAAGTGTTCAACAAAAATGCTTTTAAGATTCCAGCTCAGTCATAAAGGACAAGATAAGCAAACAACTGGAAACAAACACTGGCAAGGTTCCACTGTTCATGGAAATGTAAAATTACTGCAGTCACCATGGAACAAAATATAGAGAATCCATTTAAAAATTCAAAATAAACCTGCCATATGACCCAACTATACACATATTGGCATATATACTTAGGACTTTAAATCCTTCTTAACATATGCTTGTTCAACAATCTTAATTGCTGCTCTACTTACAATAACCAGGGAACTGAAACATCCCACATATATCTATCAGATGAATGGATAATGTAAATGTGATCCATATACCCTATGAAATACTATTTGGCTGTAAAGAAAAATGAAATCCTGAAATTTACAAGTAAGTGAACTAATGTAGATGAGGCTACATCAAGTGAGGATGGGAGGAGTTGAGCAAAGAATAGAAAAATGCTGGGGATGTGAAGTGAGATTTTTTGTCTACTGAAAGTAAGGTACACATAGATGTATTTAACTGTGGATTACTTACAAACAGCCTATGTAACTCTCTTCATAACTAATAGCATATTAAGGAAACTGTACAAGAAGCTTTCACAATCTATGACCTGTGCATTTGTACTCATAATGCCACATATAAGCTTCAAGACACTTCCCTAGTTGTGCTGCTTGCTCAAGTATATGGCTGGTGTCGTGTAGCTGTATGTTTTTAAAGAGAAGAGTCTCCATGATTTATTAGCTGAAGATTTGTGCTTCACAGTTTTTTGTAGATAAATAGCACCATTGGTATTCTTAGGTTATTTTTGACAGGTGATTGCAGAAGTGAAGTCAATAGAAATAGTCTTGATTACATAGATGCCCTTTAAAAATTATACCAGTAACTTATTTGAGATAATTTTTACTTACAAATGCTATTTTAACCAACGTCTTGTGGGCTGTGGAAGCAAATTTTAATTAGTGTACTTTAAATAAAATGAGAAGTGTTAAGAACAAATACCATCTGCCTCCGTCATATTTGGCAGTAGCTCAAACTCTGTAGTAGTCAGTCTATCACTCAGAAAAACCTGAGTAGCTCATTCATTCTCCAAAACTTTTATCGGAACTACCAGTGCTTTCTTATTTCTGCCACTTATTCCCTCCCTTACAGCTCATGCCCAGTACAGTTCTATTTTAGTAATAATTCTCATCACCACTGAGTTCAGTGTTTTACATGAGTGGAAATCATAAGGAGATGAGAAATGACTATCCCAGTGTTAGTATTCCTATTCGCTTTATTAACAAAGGGCTCAGAGTTGAGATGACAGACTCCGAGGCAGTTTACTCCAAGTCTCAAGTGTCAGTAGCCTGATACTCAAATATAGGTGAAATTTTGACCTTCTGAAGCAGTCAGGGTTTTATTAGTCAGGGCTCTTTAGGGGCACAGAACTTAAGGAATATCTCTATGTATTAAGGAAATTTCCTGCAGTGACTTACAGTCTGTAGTCCATTAAACCCAACAATGAGCAGCTGAAAATGGGAAGTCCAAGAATCTAGAAGTTCCTCACTCCCATGAAGCTTATTTTTTAAGCTGGTCTTCTGTAGAAGTTGGATCCAAAAGATTTGCTGGCAAGTAAGTGCAAACAGCCCAAGAGTGTATCTTCCTTCTTCCAGTGTCCTTATGTAGGCCACCAGCAAAAGGCATGGCTCAGATTAAAATTATCTACTACCAGGCCTGAATCTAAATCTTGCTTTATCACAGAGTGACCTTGAATTCGGAGATCTGCTTGCCTCAGTCTCCTGAAATTAAAGGTGTATAATATTTTGCCTGGATCTAACAATTTCATGGCTACTATGCCTCAAGATCTCCATGTCAAGATCCAGGTCAGAAACCTGTCTGCCAGCCTCAAGGTCTGGATCACAGGGGTGCCCTTCATTTCAGGATTGTAGTTAATCCCAGATGTAATCAAGTTAGCAACCAGGAATAGCTGTCATACAGCATTTCTGGTGTGTAGATCTTTGGCCTTTGCATGAAATGGCATTATAGATCAAAAGATTTGGAAGTTTAGTTTCCAGGTCTTCCAACTTCCAGGGCCTGCAGTCTTTCTTCCTTGGCTTGTCACAGTTTTACAATTCCTGTAGTCTTGGTTTGGACTCAGTGTCTTTGTAGCTGACATGTTTTCAGGATATCTGCAAATTGTTCTAAACATCTGGCTGTCAGGAATGCAGTTTTCCCGGATGACATGGAATTTACTTTATGAACGACAGTTCTGTTTTCCAGGTAGGAAGGTAGATGAGAAATGTCTATCTGTTGTAATTTATTGTCCTAAATGGCTTGCTGCTAGATTAAAACATGTTATAGAGCTTCAAGGAGACAGAACAGTTGTCAAATGCTTGTGCAAGCATGAATACCTGAGTTTGACTCCCATGTCTGTAAAAATCTGAACACAATATTACATGATTTTATTTTTAAAGCAAGAGAGACAAAGAGAACCAAATTCTCAGTGCTTTCTGGACAGCCAGACTAACAGAATTGATAAGCCCTAGATATGTGTGAGACAATCTTTCAGAAAATAAGGTTGACCAGTCTTGAACAATGTCACCCAAGGTTGACCTTTAATCATGTCACCATACACACCTGCTCATTCATCTGTACAATTCACACTTATGCATCCATAAACGCATAAACAAGCAATACACATGTAAATGCACACACACATACACACACACACACACACACACACACACAAACACATAGCATTATAGGATATTAAGAGTGAAAATTCAAGGAAAAGTTAAGCATAAACCTAGCATTTTAAAGAGAATCAGATTGTGTGTAATCTATTTCCCCTTGTCCTAGAGAAGATTTGTTCATCTGTCTCATAATATTTTGTTATATATTTTAGCAACACACACACACACACACACACACACACACACACACACAGAGAGAGAGAGAGAGAGAGAGAGAGAGAGAGAGAAAGACACACACACATACAGAGATACACACACACATACACACACACACACACACTCACAAACATTTTGCTGCTTTGCATAGTATTCCAAGATCTAACCAATTGGATAGTCTGACCTGTCACCTGTGGTTTTATGTGATGGAAGTTTCTAGTTTTTCA
Source organism: Grammomys surdaster (assembly GCF_004785775.1). Taxonomy (NCBI): domain Eukaryota; kingdom Metazoa; phylum Chordata; class Mammalia; order Rodentia; family Muridae; genus Grammomys; species Grammomys surdaster. The sequence continues at coordinate 1,896,567 of NW_021604698.1, forward strand.
AGCTGGGTCTCTTAAAACTAGGTTCTGTGATAGTTTTTCTTTATAATATGTGGCCCTTTTATGTAAGAAGAAACATTTATTCAAGCTACTCCTCAACAAAAGATGTAGCCTCTGCCAAATAGTTTCATTATTAACATTTGATTCTGCCTAAAAGTATTTCCAGTGTCACCAGACTTAAAACATGGACAAGCTAACAAATGTACATTAGAGAAACTATGTAAAGTGATAATTTTCAAGATGATATAATCCTAATTCTTGCAGGAGATCTAAAAATTTCTTTGAAAAATATAGAATATTGTCAAATAAGATAAGGGACTAAAACGCTCATGACTGGAACAATTATGGAAAAATATTAGAAAGTTTAAATTAAAAATATTAGCTTGAGAATTGAATAGCATAATTCATGCAATATATATAATACATAATATATTAATTATACTTGTAATGTGCACATACTATATAGTATATAAATGATTTTGTTTAGTATATATGTATAATATACGTGATTTTTATATAAATTTTACTTTAGAAAACTTTAAGTCAGTGAGATAGTAATTAGTAAGTAGATTTTATTTTTGTTTCCTAGATAATTATAAAAACATTTGATTTGTAATCTATATTTGAATCCAACAGCAAACCAATGTTTCCAGAGATTTAATTAATCCCCTCAAATTAAATTCTTACATGTCTGATCAAAACAATGCTTGGTTATCTAAATGATTATATTAGACACTGCAAATGTCTTAGAATTAAGGCCCAACATTGCTGTTTGCTTTGCCATCTTGTCAGACATCAGACAAGTAGGCAGCGTAATTTTATTTTCGTGTTCACTATTATTTTTGAGAAGTGTCATTTTAATGAGTCCAAACAAAAATAAATTCAATCAAGACATATAGTGTAAATTTGCCTTGGAATAACAGTTTGATAGCTTAACCAATATATCAGCATAAATACAATCTATAGCATATACACAGATAGATACATTGACTGTAGACCTGTTGTCTTCTGTTCTACTGTCAATGAAAAGAAAAAAGGCTTCAGCCCAATTCTGATATCAAATTTTCTCCCCATATCTTAGTATATTTTAAATGATACTATATTTTGCATATTTTTTTAAAAAAATAGACTAAGCTATAAACCTGGGATGTGATATAGCAGTAAAAATTTTAGTGGAGGTGGTTCTTATTTAATCTACTTGAATGCCTCCACAGAAGATGATTAGTCCTTTAATGAGAAGAATATTATTGACATGTTACCATGCGCTTCTTTAGATTCAAGGATCAATGATTCTTCGGCTATTCTTAAACATAAAATCAGAAAAATTTTTGAGTTTCCTGAACATAAGGCAGAAGGGTGGATGTATAGCAACATTTAGTGTGCTCACCTTTCTTGAATTTTGTTAATGCCATGACTTCTTGACCCAAATACCAGAAAAGATTGATATATGAATCATGCATTAAATATTGTCCTTGCTTGATGCAGTTACATTTACAAGTTATTACAGTGCTAGGTAAATTTACCAAAAATGATCACAGTCATGATATATCTTTAAACATGTAACATTACTCAAGGAAAGTAATAAAACAACAAATCCAACCTGGGCCAAATTCTCGTGGATTCATAACAGCATACTTTCTTAAGATTTTTAGCAAAAATTCAGATTACATTGAATAGCCATAATTTGATTTTTATATAAGTGGTAATACCTTGTGTGTAATATTTAACTGTTTTTTACTTCTTTTGAATAAAAGAAGAAAAGGCAAGGGAAAAGAAACAAAGTGTTGCAAGGTAAGGGAGAAGATGGGAAAATTGTCTCATGACAAGATATAAATTACACTATATGTAAAATAATGTGTATAAACATAAAAATATAAATAGAGTATATCACAAATGGCACGCAATAAAAATTGTAGTATAATTGCATTATTGCCTGCACACATATAAGATAACTCATTAAAGAAAGAAAAATAACTTTAGTGGGGAAATATTTATTTATCTTCCCAAAGCAGTCAATGTCCACAAGTAGTGCTGATTCTTAAAAATAAATATATAAAAAGTACCATTAAGGAATTCTATTTGTCCTTACACTGATATGGTTTACTCTTGCAAACTTCTTAGTTTTTTTTCTTAGTTCTTGTTACTTTAAATTGAAAACTTGTGCAATTCTCTCCCTACAGCTACACACAAAATCTAAAGTCCAACAAAAGATCCTATTTGACTCACCAATCTACCTTCCAAAATAAAGTGATCATATGAAACGTGTATGCTACCCAGAGGAAGCACAAAAATATTGTAAAATTTTATAACAAATGGCACATTGAAAAATATAAACACCTCTCCAGATGAACAACCCATATTTGTTGAAATTCAAATTTAAAGTTGCAAAATTCTGAATAGAGTACTCTCAGATCCCACGCAATATATATGCAAATGCCCTTCTTCACATAGGAAGATCAGGCTTTTCTCTTGTTATCAGCACAGCTTGTACTTCAAATCATTTTACAAAGAGATTCTTTTCTCATTGTTTCATGTTCTCTTTTACTTTGTAAGGAGAAGTAAGTTTGTTCAAGAAAACCTCGCAGTAATGGCAAGTATTTTAAAAACAGTGAAGTCAGTATGTCTATACAATAACACAGGAACTGGCAGCACTACCTCACATTCTGAGAAAAGTCTAATTCTAATTAGCTTTACTAACAGCTCATTTTCCTCATGCTTATCTGTACTTCCTGAAGATTTTAATTTGTATAAAGTAGATTCAAGGAAAACTAGTATAAGCACTCAGTCAGAGAGCTACATATTATAGTTGGAGTAACTTTCACCCTTCTGTTGCTAGTATCTCCCTATGCAGGTCATCTATATTGGAAGAGTCTGGTACACAAGTGAAGCATCAGGTTCCAAAGTTCAGAGTATTACTTTACTACCAAGTGAAATTGAGTCTTTTTCAAACTTTGTATGTGCCTAGTAAATCATTTTCTCTGAAATTTACATTTATCCTTTAAAATATATATCAAGATGGAAATGGAGGAAAGAAGGTCCAGCGAAATGTCCAAAGTGGGGTCCAGCTCAAGGGATGGTCCCAAGGCCTGACACTATTACTGAGGCTATGGAGCAGTCACAAAAAGGGACCTATCATTATTGCCTTCCAGAAGACCGAAAAAGCAACTGAAAGAGTCAGATGCAGATATTTGCACCCAACCAATAAACAGAAGCTGCTGACCCCTGTGGTTGAATTAAGGAAAGGGTGAAAGAAGCTGAGAAGGATGACAACCCTGTAGCGGGACTAGCAGTCTCAATTAATCTGGAACCGTGAGATCTCTAAAATACTGGATCACCAAAAAGTCAGCATATACCTGCTGATATAAGGCCCCCAACACGTATACAGCAGAGGACTTCTGGGTCTGTGTTAATCAGAGATGATGTGCCTAATCCTGAAGAGACTCTAGGACCCAGGGAGTTTACAAGTCAGCTTTGGTGGTGGGTGGGGACATCATCATGGAGACAGGGGTGTAGGGAGGAGGTATGGGATGTGGAATAGTGGGAAGGTGGACTGAGTGGGTAATAAAATCTGGAGTGTAAATAAATAAATAAATGATATGTGAATATTTATTCTATGTCACTGGAAATTTTTTAATCGATCAAATATGATGCACGCAAGAATGATTTTTGTTTGACAGACTCCTCCACAAACATCTCTGTACTGTAGATACTGTCGTTATTACTGGCTAATATAAACTTTTCTGATGCTACTATACACTACTGATCATACAAAATAATACTATAAACTGAGCGGTGGTGGTGGATGCCTTTAATCCCAGCACTTGGGAGGCAGAGGCATGCAGATTTCTGAGTTCGAGGCCAGCCTGATCTACAAAGTGAGTTCCAGGACAGCCAGAGCTACACAGAGAAACCCTGTCTCGAAAAATCCCCCCAAAAAACCCCCAAAAAACAAACAAAAAAACAACAACAAAAAAATAATACTATAACGAAAACAACCAGGTATGGGCAAGTAAAAGGATAGTTCCACTCAGTTTTTCATATTGCGAATTTTGATCTAAATATAAGAATATTAATAATGTTAATTCAGAAAAAGAAGATTCTATGAAGTATTTTGTCAAAAAACAGAAGGCTGTATATAATGAAATATATGTACTAGAGTATGGTCCACATATTATCTAAGCATTGTCATTTATGACTAATAATAAACTTGATAGATTCCTATTATGAATAAACATTTAATTAAAATTACTATTATTTTGTACTGCAACCCAATGAAATGTGATCATATCATCTTTCCATTTCTCTCCTCTAACTCCTTGCCAGTACCCCTTAACATAGCAAACATCATGTATTCCAAAAAAAAAACCATAAAAACTAATTACTGGTATCCATATATACATAACTATGAAGCAACTCAGTTGATTATGAGAAACCTACCACAGATGCCCGTCCCATACAAAATAAAAAGATTCTCCCTACCTGAGCTAATATTAAGTGCGTTAGCTAATCATAAATATTTTCAAATAAAACAATTAGCTCTCCAAATTTATTCAACTAAATTGCCTAAAAACACACACCTGGCACAGAAAACATGATAGTAAATAGCCCATAATATTCATTATCTAATTTTAGCAATAGCTCAAATTCATAAAAAAATTATACTTAAATAAGGTCAATGAGAAATAACATAAACGCATTAAAGAACTTCAAAATGGGAAAATTATTTAAAATGCTCGCTAGAGGACTTAACAAAATTCAGTTTTCTAATAAACATCCAGTTACTCTGACCTCTTTTTTATATTCTCCCTCCCTTTAAAGAAACTATTTATGAGATAATTATCCATAAAACCTCTCTAAAAATTAAAGAATAAAAAATAAAAAGCATTAACTTAGTGATTTTCAAGTTCTTCAGTATAAGATCGATAAAATGTACATTAATAATACCTTATTTTTGTATCAGACTTTTATGAATAAGAAGAGATTGCTTGTATACTTTTTTTATGAATTTACCTCAGTCTACCTATAAAATTGTAAAATTATTGATAGCTGACTTTAAGGGAAGGGTGATTCAAAACAGAAAATAGACAATACCCACTATTCAATTTACTTTGATTTTATTATGTGTTTTATAAATAGCTAATAAAATAACCACTTATTTCTAGAGTATTAAAAACTTAGGACAGAAACTTAGTTATAAAAATAATACTACACTAATCATGAAGCAATTTCATAAAGGCAGTAAGAAATTTTACATAGTCCACTCTAAATGGCAGAAGACAAAGATGTTAAAGTTAAGCCAGTAGACACAAGATATCTAATCACACAAGAAAATATTTTGCTGATATGTGGTGTAACGAATGAGCTGTTCAGTCACTTGAAACTGTGGGAAAGGAAAATGTATATGAAGAGTGGAGAAATAGGTCCAATGATCCTGTCTGTCACAAAAAGAAGGAGCCCAGGGGGAAGAATCTCATGTGAACAACATTAGTGAGGTGATGAATTCTACAGACTCAAGATTATCAGTGAGTGTAAATGCATAGTACAGGTCTCAGAAATTCATAAGTCAATGCATTTTTAACTTCTGATATCCTCCTAATCTGTCAGTTTTTTGTGTTATTTTTTATATTCACCTTTGGTACCTTTAAGATATCAGCCACATCCTAGTGTTAAGAATAGTTGACTTAATTATTAGGAGGCACACAAATGGAGTCTTTTGTGTGTGTGTGTGTGTGTGTGTGTGTGTGTGTTTGTGTGTGTGCACATGCACGCTTGTGCATGCATGTTTAATGTCCATGTATTGTGTTACACCAGGATGTTTTCATGCCTGCATATTATTCATGAACCTTTGCGCTTTGTTATTGTCTTGTAGTTTGTCTGTTTTGGCTTTGTTCAGTGATCTTGGGTTTTGTTCTTTTCATTTTTTTGATAAAAAACATGAAGCCTGGGAGGTGTTGAAAGAAGTTGGTGAAGAAAAAGAATATCCCTAAAATGTATCCTAACATTTAACACTTAAAAATAAATCATAACCAAAGGAAATTTATTTTTGAGAATTTTGTACTTTAGAATTGTACTTACACCCTTTCCACTTTTTATTGTCTCCTTCAAAATCATCAGAATCATGTCTTCCAAGTCCAGACATCTTCAATAATTATTTTTATACACACATGCACCACATGTTATATAAATACAGCCTGTTTTGTCCATTTAGTGTCACTTACATGTCTATGTGTTTGGAAGCTGACCACTTGAGATTGAATAACCTATTAGTCAATTTCCTCTCTCCCTGATTTGGAAGAAGGAAGAATTTAGAGGAGATGCCAGCTTGCTACGTCACATGTTAATAGCATCAACACCAGACTGTACTAAGATCACAATGATAGATATTACTACTGAATTTCTATGTAAACCCTCCATCAGTTGTATAAACTATACTATTTCCTGTTTCTTTCAAACTCCTGATAATCTATGAGGCAAATGTGGTTTCATATTGAGTGCCTCCTGAGAAGTTCTAGTAGAAGTTGTTTGTACAGCTACTTCATTGAAGTAATCACTCCTAAGAGGAGGGATGGGTTAATTACATTTAGAAAGCAGATAAAACTTACCACAAAATAAGAAAGATTAACAACACTTCTTGCTAGGGTTACTAAAGTACTCCCATTGCCAAAGAAAGAGAGAGTGCTTTCTTCACCTACTTGAAAGTCATACAAGCAGATCAAGGGTCACAGTTTTTGTGAGTTCCTTCTACTTTGTCAGACGTTACAGTGATGTAAACTGCCTTTGAGACACTCATGTTCCTGTATATAAACCCCTCTTCTATGACTACCAAGTCCAATATAATCAAAGGTGGACTAAACCAGGCATAGGTGCAATTGTTCCTATCACAGATTGACAAATATATTTTTTAATATCCCCCATCGAGAAGTTATTTAACAAAGTAATAATGATGTTTAATCTGTCTTCACTAGGATTCAGTTACTGTAAGAATGGTGACAATTAAATCTAAGGAAATTACGAGGATATGGAAGTCAAGTACACAAACAGGTTGAATAAAAAGTGATCAGTTTTCATTTCGAGAGTAAATAATCATAGGTACTCATGTGTGTCCACATAGATGCATTTTTGATAATTATAAAATGAGAAGTCGTGAATTTGATATGATATAATGTAACATAGGAATAGTTGGAGAGGGAAAGGTGGTACAATGTAGTATAATACTCTTATATGAAATTCTAAAATAATAAATAAAAGAGTGAATAATTAGCATTCCTACATTCCTACTGTGTGTGTGTGTATGTGTGTGTGTGTGTGTGTGTGTATATTTGTGTTTTCCAGGAATTCTGAGTTTGGAAAGCAGGCAGGAGAGGAGACTAGGGGCCCCATACTTTGTTCCTCGTCCTGCCCTCCCTCATTTTCTCTCTTTATTCTTTCCATCATCTCTACAAAAGAAGTAATGGGGAGACTTGTTACGAACAAATTGTTATACAAATTTTCATACTTGAAAACAAATGCAGGTTTCATAAGTTACACATTAAATGATGAATGAAGATATTGAAAGTAATTTAAAACTGACTACAGTCTATCTCCCTAATTATTGAAACTACTAACTGCACGGGCTTTGTGGTTTTTAACTTTGTTTTGCAAATGATACGTCAAACTTAGCCTACTCTGTACACGTTTGAGGGACTTAGTGCTTGAGCAGAGGTAGTTATGTCAGTCTCCCTTTCCTACCATTTTCTACTTCCTTCACTTTCTGTGCTTGATCAGGAATTGTCATCTAAAGTCCACTCTGTACGTGTGGAAAGTGATGCTCTTGGAAGGATCATTTCCAATGAGTTTGTCCATAACTTATTAGAGGAATTTCCAAGGCTATGCTGTCTGTTGTCTACTGCTACTTTGACTTGTTTAAAGGAAATTATGAATTCCTTCATATAGTTAATAGACTCAGATCTTTCTTTCTTATGAGAAAATGACTCAATGTTTTTAATTAGATCATATTAAGTTTTATTTTAAAAACTTAGTACATTTACTTATTTGTTTATCTAGTGTGTGTGTGTGTGTGTGTGTGGGCTGTGTGTGTGTGTGTGTGTACATGTGAATAACAGAGAACACTGTATGGGAGTAGATTATCTGCTCCCACCATACAAATCCCTATAACATACCCCAGGTCACTAAGCTTGGTGGAAAAAACTTTCTATTGAGCCATCTCTCAAACCTTTTAAGATTGTTTTGGCTTGAACTGAATTTTTCTCGTCTACCACAGAAAATTCATTTTACATGTTAGTCTTTTCATTTTACACGTATGGATTAAAATCATATTATGCTAAATCATGGAAAAATTTATTGCTATTCATTATACCTACAATCTCCTTAGGCTAGTGACATCATTGACCTTTAAGTGGAAAAACTTGATCCATTCAAGATATGCTTTTCTTCTATATGGGTATAAAAACCTGACAAATAGAAAATACACAATTATTTTATTTTTTTTCTCTTAAATTTAGACTGTGAGACACTATAAGGCTATAACTCAAAATAAAACAAACAAAAATAAGAAAAATGTCAAACAGAAAACAAGACAAAAAGTCCACACACAAAAAAGCAAACAAACAAAGCCAAAGCTAATAGAGGGTTTTGTGGGTTTTTTGGTGTGTGTGTGTGTGTGTGTGTGTGTGTGTGTGTGTTTATTAAATACTTCTGGCATGAACCCTGTCCTGTGTCCTGTTTAATATACCAAAGTTTTAAAGTTTCATACAGTTTAAATGTGCAAAAAAGCAACATGATACCAAAATGAATATTTTATTATTTCTTTTCTTCTCTCTGTCTCGGTCTCTCTGCCTCTCTGTCTCTCTCTGTCTCTCACTATCTCTCTCTCTCTCTCATTCTTTCTTCTGTTCTTTGTTTTTTGTTTGTTTGTTTTATGAGGCAGGTTTTTCTGTGTAGCCTTGATTTTTCTGGGAAATGGGATAACATTTGAAATGTACATAAATAAAATATTCAATAAAAAATAAAGAAGAAAAATATAGAAACATCTGAATATGAGCCATCATTTAGTCTTCTAAGTTTTAAAATCTAAATACCATTGAGGACCCTGTTCTTAGGCTGCGAAGAATTGAATTTGGTAATTCCAATAATGTTTTGTTTCAGTTTTATCATTTTTTTAGAATTTATGTATGTAATTTAATCGGAAGAAATATGCCTAGATAACTCAATGATATAGGCAAGTATTCTTTTCTCTTTTCAGATAATATAATCCCTGTTTGCTTTTAGTATCAAAACAAAGCTCAGGGTAGATAAGTCTTAATCTCAGTTAATACCCCATTTTAGCCATCCCCCTGTAGTTTCTCCCAAAGCTGAAAGATAATCCATCTGTCAGGTGTGCATTAGTAAGTGTCCTCGGGGAATTTTTTCTACAGTAATTTTCACACAATTTCTGCTGCTGATGATCCACTGAGAATTTTTATAAGACATTAGTGCTTTCACCATGTTCACTAGAGTCTGTATTATGGCTTTAAACAAGAGATGCCTACTTTTCACACTTCTAGAATTTTATTACAAATGAAGATCTAAATTATGAGATGTCTAATTTTGAATATTAATCTTCCTTTGAATTAAAACTTTCCTTAATTTGCCTTAGCACATCTCACTTTTTGCATTCCAGGTTCTAAAAAATGTTCAGTATTGATTATTAGGGTCAGTTATTGTTATGTCATCACAAAGCTCATTTCCTTGATGTTAAATAAAATAATTGTCTATGGCTAAGGTCATATTCTATACCCATCAGCACATTAATTCAAATTATAACCCTCCTCCTTTTCCTATAGTATTAGTTTCCCTTATTGATACAATATCACTACTGATTGAACCACAATCATGTGAACTCAATATAGATCTCTCATCATTGAACCACACAACTTTGAGACAAAAAAAAAAAAAACCAACAAACAGAAAACAAGAAAAGTAATCTGAGGCCAAGCCAGAGCTGGAGAAGATCTGCTCTGCCCAGAGACAATGAATTTTACTATACACAACTCTGTATGTCCTTTAGGAATATGCTCTTGGAAATATCGCTTCCACTTACAACCTTGCCTTAAGGGTAAATACAAACCAAAATCAACAAAAATAGAAAGTATAGTTTCCGTGCCTTTGTTTACCTTTTCAGATTTTTACTGGGTTGATTTTTCTTATCCTTTCATTTCCATAATCACCCAGACACAATCCATATTTCTGTTTCTGAGATTTTCTCCTGCAGAAGTGTCAGCACCAGCCCCCTCCATTGAGGAGCACATAACTACTGTCTTTCCCATGAGTTGTGCTAAGAAATGCATTAGGCAGATTCTGAGAATGAACCCCAGAAGTGCTCTTCTGGCAACTTTTTCAGATTTCTGTGTGAGACACCATTCACTCTCTTCACAAATGTTCCTAATATCATATGCTAAGATAAGCTCCTAAGAACTTAGGAGCACTGACTTAGCTACAGTGTTTTGTAAAACTTTAGATGCTATTTCTGCTCATCCTCTACTCAAACTTGATAAGTTTTTTCTTATGAAATTTAACATCCAGAAGAGTACTAAACAAAGAACGAGTTTTTCACAAAAGCTGACCAACCTTCATGGTTACAGAATCCCTGCTTACCAGCAAGGTCAATGTGGGATAACTTACTTCTCAAAATTTGAAGAATGTCCATGCATTTCACTGATGACTAAAGAATTTGACCATTTCTTTAACTGCTTATTGGCCATTCAATAATCCTCTCTTGAGAAGTCTCTGGTTAGTTCTGGTCCCCATTTTTAAATTGAATTATTTTGATTGTTGATGTTTAACTTCCTAAAGTCTTTGTGGATTGTGTATATTAGTCTCTGTCAGATGTAGGTTTGGTAATGATCCTTTCCCAACCTGTGGGCTGCCAATTTGTCCTCTTACCAGTGTCATTTGGCTTTCAAAAGCTTTTCAGCTTCATGAGGTCCCATTTATTAATTTGTAATCTTAAAACCTGAGCCATTGGTGTTCTGTTCATGAAAGAGTTTCTTCTACCAATGTATTCTACTTTATTTCCTACTTTGTCTTCTATGAGACTTAGGGTATAAGGTTTTATATTGAGGTAATTGATCTGCTTGGAATTTAGTTTTATGCAGGGTAATGAGTATGTTTCTATTTTCATTCTTCTACATGGGGCATCCAGTACCATTTTTTTCAAATTGCTTTCATTTTTCTGTTGTATAGTTTAGGTGTGTGGGTTTATTTCTGAGTCTTCAATTCTATTGCATTGATCCACATTTCTGTTTCTATACCAACACCATAGAGTATTTGTCACTCTTGCTCTGTAGTACAGCTTGAGGTGAGGGATGGTGATTACTTCTGCAGTTCTTTTACTGTTCAGGACTGTTTTGACTATCCTGTTTTTTTTTTTTTTAGTTTGTTTGTTTTTTTTTTCCATATAAAGTTGAGAATTTCTCTTTCAAGGACTACAAAAAAATTGTGTTGAAATTTTGATGTGGATTTCATTGAATGTGTGAATTGCTTTTGCTAAGATGGCCATTTCCACTATGTTAAAACTACCTATCCATCTTCTGATATCTTCAATTTCTTTCTTCATGACTTGAAGTTTGTGTCATATAGATCTTTTACTTGATTGGTTAGCTTTGCATTTTATATTATTTGTGGCTATTGTAGGGTGTTTCTTCCCTAATTTTATTTTTAGCTTATTTATCATTTGTATTAACATTTCATTAACATTTTCCAATTTCGTGAAGCACATGTTTTTTAAGTAAGGCCTAATGATTCTTTGAATGTCCTCATTGTCAGTTGTTATGCCTCCTTTTCATTACTGATTTTGTTTACTTGGATACTGACTTTCTTTATCTTGGTTAGTATGGCTAAGTGTTTGTTTATCTTGCTGTTTTTCTCAAATATCGGCTCTTGGTTTCTTTGATATTTTGAGTTGTTTTCTTTCTTTTTAGCTTATTGTTTCATCCACGATTTTAATTTTTTTTTCCTGCCTTCTACTCTACTTGAGGTTGCTTCTTTTATTTATTTAATTTTGTAGAGCTTTCAGGTGTACTTTAAATTGCTGATATGAGTACTTTCTAATATTTTCATGGAAGTTCTTAATGCTATGAACTTTCTTCTTAGCACTACTTTCATTGTATCCCATAAATTTGAGTATGTTATGCCTTAATTTTCATTGTATTCTAGAAAGTCTTTTTTCTAGACTTTATTTTTTCCTTTATTCCTTCCCTGACAAAGAAATTATTGAGTAGAGAGTTATTCAGATTCCAGACTGTGTAGGCTTTCTAGTGTTTCTGTTGTTGTCCAGTTCTAATTCATGGTAGTATGATAAGATATATAGTATTAGGAACATCTTCTTTCAAGTCAACAACTTGGTGAGGGGCAGAGGCCACCCAGTACTCAGACCCCCTCCAGTACTCAGAAAGAGCTTGAATTCCAGTGCTTCTACACAACCAGGCTCACAGCTGGGACACCTCCAACCCCTACCCCAATACCTGGACTAACTGGTACCCCTAGAGTCCTAATCACACTTTTCTGTTGGACATACATCTTTCTGGCTCACGACTCAGTCGGTGAAAAAAAAAAAGTTCCCCAGATGCCCTTCTACACCCAGAGACAACTTGACAGTTCTGTAACAATAAGGCTCACAGGGTCACAGAAGGGACAAGATCCTATCATAGACAACAATTCTAGTTAACACCCAAGATAGCAAGATGGCAAGATACTAGCACAAGATCAAGTGCAACAGAAACCAGTGCCACATGGTAACATCAGAACATAGCACTTCCACCACAGCAAGCTCAGGATATCCTAACATTCCTGGGAAGCAGGGCTCTGAACTAAAATTCTACCTCATGAAGAAAACAGAGGACCTTTAGGAGGGCAAAAATAACTCTCTTAAAGAAATACAGGAGGACACAGGTAAACATTTAGGAGCCCTTAAAGAAGAAACCCATAAATCTTTTTAAAAAAAATACAGGAAAACACAATCAAACAGCTGAAGAAACTGAACAAAACTGTTCAGGAAATAGAAACGGTAAAGAAATCACAAAAAAATCTGGAGATGGAAAACCTAGGGAAGAGATCATGAGTTACAAATGCAAGCATCACCAAGTGAATAAAAGAAATAGAACAGAAACCCACAGGCATAGAAGATATTGACACAACAGTCAAAGAAAGTACAAAGTGAAAAAAGCTCCTAACCAAAAACATCCAGGAAATTCAGGACACAATGAAAATACTAAATCTAAAAATAATAGGAGTAGAATAAAAAAAAGGTTCCTAATTCAAAGGGCCAGTAAACATCTTCAACAAAATAATAGAAGAAAACTTTCCTAACCAAAAGAACAAAATAGTCATAAATGTATAGGACACCTACAGAACAACAAATAGATTTGACCAGAAATGAAATTCCTTCCTTCACATAGTAATCAAAACACTACATGCACAGAACAAAGAAAGAATATCAAAAGAGGTAAGGGAAAAAAGTCAAATAACCTATGTAGGCAGACCTATCAGAATATACCAACAGAAACTCTAAAAGTCAGAAGATCTTGGACAGATGTCATATAGACCCTAAGAGAACTCAAATGATAGCCTAGACTACAATACCCAGCAAAACTCTCAATCACTATAGATGGAAAAACCAAGATATTCAAACCAAATATTTTATTCCATGACAAAACCAAATTTAAACATTAGTTTTTCACTAATCGAGGCTACAGAGGACAATAGAAGTAAAATTCCAACAAAAAACTGGAAACTACATCGAGAAAAAACCCAAGAAATCAATCATCTCACAGCAAACCCAAAAGAAGAAAACTACACAAACATAATACCACCAGTAACAACAAAAATAATAAGAAGCATCAATCATTGGTCTTTAATATCTTGCAACATTGATGAACTCAATTTCCCCATAAAAGACAGGCTAACAGACTGGTTACATAAACAGGACCCAGCATTTTGTTGCATACAGGAAACAAACATTAGTGTCAAAGACAGATAATGCCTCAGAATAAAAGATGGGAAAAAATTTCCAGGCAAACAGTCCCAAGAAACAAGGTGGAATAGTCAGCCATTCTAATATCCAATAAAATAGACTTTTAACCAAAAAGTCTAATAACCAAAAGTTATTTTTAAAAAAAGACAGAAGAAATCACCATCCTTGACCTCAATCTGTACTACAAAGCAATAGTGATAAAAATGACATGGTATTGGTACAGAGACAGAGAGGTAGATCAATGGGATAGAGTTGAAGTCCCAGAAATAAACATGCACATGCCTATGGTCACTTCATGTTTGACAAAGAAGCCAAAACCATACTGTGTACAAAAGACAACATTTTCAATAAAGTTTGCTTGTCTAACTGGTGTTCTGCATATAGAAGAATGCAAATTGATACGTTTTTTCCTCCTTTTACAAAGCTCAACTCCAAGTGGATCAAGGATTTCTACATAAAACCAGATTTGCTGAATGTAATAGAAGAGTAAGTGGGAAAGAGCCTTGAGCACAGGGAAAATTTTCCTGAACCTAACACTAATGATACAGGCTCTAAGATTAAAAACTGATAAATGAGACCTCATGAAACTGAAAAGTTTCTGTAAGTCAAGGATACTATCAATAGGACAAAATGGCAACTTACAGAATCAGAAAAGATCTTTACTAACCCTACATCCTATAAATGGCTAATATCCAAAATATATAAAGAATTCAGAATGTTAGACTCTAGAGAAACAAATAACTTTTAAATATGAGATACAGAGCTTAACAAAAGATTCTCAACTGAGGAATCTCAAATGACCTTGAAACACTTAAAGAAATGTTCAACTTCCTTAATCTTCAGGGAAATGCAAATCAAATTTCTCTGAGATTCTACATTACTCAAATGAAAATAGCTAAGACCAAAAACTCAAGTGCCAGGAGATGCTAGCAAGAATGTGGAGAAAGAAGAACACTCCTCCGTTGCTGGTAGGATTGAAAGCAGGTACAACCACTTTTGAAATTAATCTGGAGGCTCCTCAGAAAATTGGCAATAGTTCTACCCAAAGACCCTGCTATTCCACTCCTGGACATACACCCAAAGTTTTTCCTACCCATAACAAGATATGCTCCACTATGTTTATATCACCCTTATTTATATTAGCTAGAAGGTAGATACAACCCAGATGTTCCTCAAGGGAAGAATAGATACAGGAAATGTGGTACATTTACAAAGTGAATACCACTCAGCTATTAAAAATGAGGAGTTCATGAACTTTGTAGACAAATGTATGGATATAGAAAATATCACCCTGAGTGAGGTAACCAAGTCCCAAAAGATATATATATATGGTATGTACTCACTGATAAGTGAATATTAGCCCCAAAGCTCAGAATACCCACAATATAAATCAAAACCATATAATGCTTAAGAAAAGGAAGCCCAATGTGTGGATGCTTCAAATCCACTTAGAAAGAGGATTAAATAGTCATGATAGGCAGAGGGAAGGAGAGCCTTGGGGAGGGAGAGAGGAGGAAGAGAAAAAATAGAAAAGGCAGGACCAAGTGTCAGAAGAGACAGGAGAGAACTCCAGAGGGACAGGAGAAGGAAAGGAAATAAGTAGCAGTGGACTAAAATTCCCAGATACCAGGGATATGAGAGGCTTCCATGACACAATGGGGATGACATTAGCCAAAAGACACAACAGCAGGGATATAGAACCAGAAACGATCACCTCCAGCAGAAACACAAGGTCCCTAGCGGAGGGATGGGGCCACCCACCCATCTAAACATGTTTAACCCAGAATTATCCCTGTTTAAAGGAAATTCAGGGAGGAAAATTGAACAGAGGCTGAAGGAAAGGCCATTCAGAGACTGTCCCACCATGTGATTCATTCCATCTGCAAATACCAAAACTTGATGCTATTGCTGATGGCAAGATGTGCTTGCAGACAGGATCTTGGAGTGTCTGTCCTCTGAGAGACTCTGTCAGCACCTGACTAACACAGACGAAGATATTCACATCCAACCATTGAACTGAGCCTCAGGACCTCAATGGAAGGGTTAGGGGAAGGGCTGAAGGAGCTGAAGTAAATTACAACCCCATACAAAAACTACAGTATCAATCAACAGGCTACCTCAGAGCTATCAGGGACTAAAATGCCAATCAGAGTATAGCTGGACAAGTCCATAGCTCCTGCTATATTTATATAGAAGAGTACTGCCTCATCTAACATCAGTAGGAAGGGACACTCTTGGTCCCATGGAAGCTTTTATAACCCAGAGAAGGGAGATGCTACAGGGTGACAGAGGAGTGAGTGGGTGGGTGGGTAGGAGAGTACCCTCTTAGATGCCACGGGGAAGAGGTAGATTGGGGTGTTCATGGAAGAGAATTCAGGAAGGGGGATAACATTTGAAATATAAACACCTAAAATGATTAATAATAATAAAAAATGATACAAGGCTTTATTTCAAAATGTTTTGTATCTGTTGAGGCTCTGTGACTATTTGTTCAATTTTGAATAAACATTCAAGATGTTCTGAAAAGAAGGCATATTCTTGTATTTTGGGGTGAAATATTCTATTGATGTCCCTTAGGTTTACTTGATTCATAATGTCTAAGGTTTTTTCTATTATTTCTCTGTTTACTTTTTGTCTGGATGGTCTGTCATATGCTGAGAGTGGGGTGTTGATAACTCCCACTATTAATATTTTCATTTGGAGTGCAATTTAAGCTTTTCAATGTTTCTTTCACAAATGTGGGTGCCCTTGTGTCTGGGTTACAGCTGTATAGAATGAAGATATCATCTTAATAAATTTTCCTTTGATTACTATGAAGTATCCATCTCTGTCTCTTGATTAATTTTGGTTGAAATTAATCTATTAGATATTATAATGGCTACCTCAACTAGCTTTGGGGGTCTGTTTGCTTGGAAATCTTATTACAGCTTGTTTAGAAAAAATTTTACTGTGAAGTGATGTCTATTTTTAACTAGGTGTGTTTCTTATATGCAGCAACATGATGGATTCAGTTTTTACATCGATTCTTTTATCCTGCATATTTTGTTGCCTAATTGAGTCCATTGATGTTAAGAGATATTAATGACCAGTTATTGTTATCTCCTGTTATTTTGATGTTGGTGGTATTAGTATGTGTATGTTTGTATATATATGTGTGTGAGTGTGTGTATGTCTTTGTCTGTGCTTTCCCTTGTTTTTGCTGGTATGGCATCTCTTATTTCCTGTGTTTTCTTGGATATAGCTATCCTCATTAGGTTCAAGTTTTCTTTCTAATATTTTCTGTAGGACTAGATTTGTGGATAGATATTGTTTGAACTTGGATTTGTCTTGAAATTTCTTGTTTTCTCCATCTATGGTAATTGAGAGGTTTGCTAGATATAGTATTCTAGGTTAGCATCTGGTGTTTTAGAGGTTTCAAGATATCTTTCCAGCTCCTTCGAGCTTTTAGAGTCTCTGTTGAAAAGTCAGGTGTAATTCTGTTAGATGTACCTTTGTATGTTACATGGCCTTTTTTTCTTGTCACTTTTAATATTCTTTCTTTATCCTGTAGATTGTACCAATGCAAGAGCATCATCAGTGAAGACAAGTGAAGCATTGCAAGGGGAACCAATGCAAAAGTGGTGTCAATGAACACCAGTGAATCCTTGCAAGACAAACCAATGTAAGAGAGTCATTCACTGTTTGCTGGGTTCTACTTATACTCTTTCCAAACATCAGATGTCCTCTCAAGTGCCTGTCTCAGCAACACATCCTCTCACATGTCTGCTTCAACAAGACATCCTCTCATAAGACAGCTTCCATAAACATTATATGACACAACTGAGTCTACAAAGAAGTCAGAAATTTTTACTTCAGGTCTTAAATCCTTACCTTTAACCAGTTAACTACAAATGAAGATATATTGGGAACTCTCAGCTTATTTATTTAATATACACATTTATACACATGCAATGACAAATAGTACTGATAACTCTAACTTTTGCAAGTGTTACATAATTACATAATTATTTTGATTTTTATATCCTTTCCATTTTTGCATGCAGTTCAGAACCAACTTGTTAATTTTTAATTAGAAGGTGACTTTTATTAACTAGGTACTAAACTGAATCACAGATAAGTTTAAAGACTGTCCCAATGTAATAACATAAGGGTTTTAGTTCTGATTTTTCATTTAGATGTTCTTTAATGTTTTTTAAATCACTTAAATTCTAAGTATAGTTTTTCTGCATTTATTTGGCTAGATTTCTGAATTTATAAATTAAAAAAATTAAATGTTAGACATTTCTGGTAATCTCATTCACCTTGGGTACTGGAAGCATCTTGATTTCCGGGCATCTGGGACTTGCTGGTAGCTACTCCTAGTTCCTCATCTCCCATAGCTTTCTGATATAATAATTTTATTTTATTTTCTCTTAGAGGGCATACTATTTAAGGGGGATACAATCTGTTTTCAGGTGGTTGAAATTATTAATATTTTACTAATGGTTACCTCTACATTATTATGTTTTAACATTAGTCTGTTCAAACAACTTAATGTACCTGATGTGATCTTGATTTGTTGCACTTGATAGCCTATGAAAATAATTTATTTGATCATTATATGTTATCTTTACAAATTCTCTTATAATTTGAATTTTTATGGTTTATTTTTTAGAGTTTCATGTTTTTGATATATTTCTTTTGTTTTTATCTATGCTTCAAAATTTTTATTAAATTCTAATTTTATTATACATTCAACCTGTTTACATACTCTAGCCTCTAATATACATATCTTCTGTCTCTTCATAAAGCATGCAGCACATTGTACTGAAAAACAAAAATATTTGGTCTGTTGGTATCTAACTTCTTGAATTCTTTGTGTATTTTCATTGTTAGCCTTTTGTTTGATATAGAGTTGAGGAAGATTTTTTATCATTCTGCATGCTGCCATTTTGTCCTATTGATGATGATCTTCGATTTACAGAAGCTTTCAGTTTTATGAGGTCCCACTTATTGATCTTAGTGCCTGAGATTCTGGTGTTCTCTTCAGGAAGATGTCCCTTGTATCAACATGTTAATGAATGTTCTCTACCTTCTGCTCCATTAGATATAGTGTATCTGGTTTTAAGTTGAGGCTTTTGGTCGTCTCCGGCTTGAGTTTTGTGCACTTGTGCACCTCCCTTTATCTTGTACATATGTACCAGATTTGCAGCCTGGTCTTCATGCAGGTCCCATGATGGTGTGCTGCTTTAGACTCATTTGCCTGCCTGTGGATCTTGAACCCCTAACTTGGCTGCCTTGTATGGCCTCTTTGGGAGAGGATGTGCCTAGTCCTACAGAGATTGGATGTGCCAGTGTATGTTAGTACCCTGGCACGGGGCTGCCAATTCTCAGATGAGAAGGAGAGTGGGGATGAGGGACAAGTGTGAGGGGGATAGTGGAAAGATAGGGAAACCTACAATCAAGATGTAAAATGAATAAATTAAATAATGAAAAAAACAAACAAACAATATGCTCACCAAATATAGCCTTACAATTTATTTTAAAAGACACTGCCTATTGTTACAATTTGCAATTTTTTTCCAAATTCACAAGGTTTCTATTATTCAGTCAATGTTCTCAAAATAATGTAGTCCATTAAGATTACTTCAAATTTTCAGTATGTTCAACTGAGCTTATAGTAACATATTCCATGCAAAAACTTTTATTTGAACATTGGAAAGGCATTATGTACCTCCACACTGCAAGTTAAAAGAGAACAAAGATCCAGACATAACTCAAAAGGTCTTGGTTGGATGTACAATTTAACTATTCCTCAAAGTATCTCAAAAGACCATTTGTAGAGATGGAGTAATTTACAGAGTTGCAGAATTTGTGAGTAGATGCCATTTATTCTTTCTTTGTCCGCCAAAAATTCAGTTACAGAGCCAAGACTCAATCCATTTGACTGAGTTAAGTACTTACGAATAGATTTCCATTAGTGTCAGAAACATGTTAACTTGGATTGAATGGGAAGTTGCTAGAGCATGAACTAGCTGCAAAACTTGAATGTGGCCTAAAAGAAAATGATCCACTTGTCAAGGCTAGGGTCAAAATTATCTTATTTTAAGTAGGATATGCTTAGAATAATTGAGAATTAAGTTATTATGAACCTATTTTAAACTACACTCTATCGCATTTCTGTCCAATACAAAAGAAGTAGAGCACTTACCCCTGGTATTTCACTAGGAAAATGACTGTTCTTTGTCTCTGCTCCCAGTCACACTCTTGTAGAAGAAGCTGAGAAAGGATAGGTTGATAGGGAGATTTTAGCTCTCTGCCTCCAATATACTATTATAGTCCTACTTTTCATCAAAAAAGAAGGCTTTAAATTATCTTGGAAACAAAACTATTCTCTTGGGAGCTAAAGTTCACCTCTTAAAAGCACTTCCTGTTTTTCTCAAGGGCCCTAGTTAGGTTCCAGTACTGACTCCATTTGATGGGTCATGATCATCTGAAACTACAATTCCAGAGCATCAACATATTCTTTGGCCTCCTTGAAGACAGGTCACAGCTGATCTCAATGTGTACAGGATAATGCAAGCAAAACAGTCATGTAGTTAACATTTAGAAAAAGCTTTCAACATTAACTGGCTTTGTCTGGAACAGAAAATGTGAGCAATTAAAGAAACGAAAATGAGAAATTTGTAGAAAGAAGCAGTTCTTAAGGATGTCATCAAAATTCAAGACATGATAGTGCAATAGGAAAGGCCTGAATGTTCTTCTTATCCTCATGTCTCAATGGCTTTTATTTCTGTCATTTGATTACAATGGAAAGCACAATAATTTAACATGCTTTAGGCTTAATGACATAGTTTCTTTTATATGAAAAGAAAGCCTTTGTCAGTTATTATACCTAGGTTCTACGGATATAGAGAAATAACTGGATGAATGCCTACACATATGAAGCAAATAATTCATGTTTTCAAGTGTTCAGCCTTTTATATTTGTAAATTATCTTGGTTCTACTTGATTTCAGGTAAACATTAAAATGTGAAATCCACTCTAGAATTAGAAAACTTTAATGAAGTGAAAATGATACATTATTTCTTTCTCCCTGCTGACTGTTATTCATCTTCTGATTTCTCTCTCTTCTTTACATGATGCAGTTGTGAGAGAGAGAAATTAATGAGTTACCATTGGGAAAAAGATCTGTGAAGCTTTTTAGTACTAAAAAGACCAAACTAGACTCATGAAATGTATAAACATCTTCTCATTTGAGTCCTATAGTACTTGTCTTTTTATTAAATGTAAATTGATACCTTTAGATGATATGAACCTGTTATGCATAACATAAACATAAATGATCTGGGGAATTAAATTAAATACTACTGGGAAGTTTTCATGTACCATATTTGATCAATATATTTTACAGCAGGATGTTAGGTAGTGACCTCTGCCATTAGTTCTATTTTTTTTTTTACATGGAGTCAGCTGGGATAGAGGACACCAGGAGAATGTGGTCCACAATATCAGTTAAGCAGGGCTCCATTGGCTCATAAAGACTGCAAAGACAATTACTGGGCTTGAATTGGTCTGCACATGTTTTCTGTGTCTATGTTATTCGTGGTATCTTGATGCTTTAGTGGGATTTCTAATAGTGAAGGCAGACATATCTCTCATTCTGTTCTTGATACTATTTTTTTCCTGTTGTGTTGCCTTCTCCAGTCTTGATACGAGTGATTTTGCCTTGCTTCATTTTGTCTTGTTTTGTCATGTTGGGCTGTTGTCTCTTGAAGGATTGCTCTTTTCTAAAGAGATGTAGATGTGGAGGAAAGGAGAGGTATGTGGGGGCTTAGAGCAGTGGAGGGAAGGAAATTGTGGTCAACATATATTGTATGAAAAAAGAACCTATTTTCAATAAAAACTGAAAATAAATAAAAATAAAGTACTAAAAAATCAAAATTAGATCACTTCATTCTATGTTATATAATTAATGTGGAAATTTATAATGCAATGATAATCTCCAAAATTATTGTTGTAATCTATTTGCAATTTTCTATATTCCATGACCTTAGATGTTCAAAACACATTTTTTTTTTAGAAAATTCATTTAATCCTTCTGAAATATACATTAGAGTTATTTGCTGCTAAAGTTTTGTTGTTAAGGAAAGAAACTAGGCCATCTCTTGCTTTTTTGATTCTTACTTTATACAAATATTTGCAATAGATGCAAATGATATGTATGCAGAAAGCTACATTCAAATAAGGAAAATCAAACTGAAGCCATATTATCCTGATTCCTTTCAGTTATTAATCTGTCTTAATAAATACATGAGGATATTATCTAACACAATGACCATTTTAAAAATAATTTGTATACAAAGTTGAAATGTCAGATCTGAATGCCTATGTATCAATATACATATTGGGTGATTTCCTAAAAAGAGAGATAGATCAACTTCCAATATTGAATAAGACTCAAGGTCAAAAAAGAAAAGAATAGCATTTTACTACTGATTTTGTTACTTTAACCAGCAAAACAATATAATAATAATAATAATAATAATAATAATTAATAATAATAATATCATCTTTAAAATATATTTTGGAAATCAGTCTAGTGGTTCCTCAGAAAATTGGACATAACATTACCCGAGGACCCAGCTATACCACTCCTGGGCATATACCCAGAAGATGGTCCAACATATACAAGGACATATGCTCCACTGTGTTCATAGTAGCCTTATTTATAATAGCCAGAAGCTGGAAAGAACCCAGATGTCCTTCAACAGAGGATTGGATACAGAAAATGTAGTACATTTACACAATGGAATACTACTCAGCTATTAAAAACAATGAATTTGAGAAATTCTTAGGTAAATGGATGGAACTAGAAAATATCATCCTGAGTGTGGTAACCCAATCACAAAAGAACACACATGGTATTCACACACTGATAATTAGATATTAGCCCAGAAGCTTGAAATACCCAAGAATCAACTCACAGACCACATGAAGCTCATGAACAAGGAAGACCACGTGTGGGTACTTCTGTCCTTCTTAGAAGGAGTAACAAAATACTCAAGGGAACAAATATGGAGACAAAGTGTGGGACAGAAACTGAAGAGTGGCCTGCTGGAGACCATTCCACCTGGGTATCCATCACATGTTCAGTCACCAAAGGCAGACACTGATATGGATGTCAGAAGTGCATCCTGACAGGAGCCTGACATAGCTGTCTCCTTAGAGGTCTGCCAGTGTCTAACATATTCAGAGGCAGATGCTCATAGATAATCATTGAATTGTTCATGGTGTTCCCAATGGAGGAGTTAGACAGAAGACTGAAGGAGCTGAAAGGGTTTGTGGCCCCATGAGGAGAGCAACAATACCAGCCAACCAAAGCTCCCAGGGTCTAAACCATCAGCATAGGAGCACATAGGGAGGGACCCATGGAGATCTTTGGTCCCATGAAGGCTGGAGGCCGAGTATGGGGGAATTCAAGGGTGGGAAGTGGGAGTGGGGGGGGTATGTGGGGACACATCCTCATAGAAGCAAGAGGAGGGGGGATGGGATAGGGGGTTCCTGGGTGGGGTGTTTGGGGGGGGAATGGGGTAAGGGAATAATATTTGAAATGTAAATAACCTATCCAATAAAAAAATAAAGTAAAATATATCTTTTCAGGATGACAGAATTCATACATTTTTTTCACAATCTAATGGGAAGTGTTTTCTATGCTTTTAAAAGTTAGAATCATTACTTAGCTCTAAACTAAAGAGTTAAGACATGTTAAAAATAAATATTTAAAAATATTTGTCAAATAATTTCACAAAATAATTACTATTGTTTAGACACATACCTCAGTGCTGAAGAAGCTTAATAAAAATTTTAGATAAAAATTTCAGTTCTCTGATAAAATTTTAGACTATAAAAATATAATAATCTTGTTCTTCAATAAAGAACACATGTCTAATGATGAATTCTTATATATGAAAGATTTTTGTTTGATAATAGTTTGTCTTTGTCAAAAATTCAACTGCAGTTTTCAAGAAATTTTATTGTGTACATGATCCATCTGTTCTCTTCATGCTGGAAAAGTTAGAATGTGGCCTAAGGGAATACTGACATATGTATCTCTCTCTCTTCATAATTTACAATATTCTACTTGAATTTCAGAGTTATATGGTATTGTGTTGGCATTTCAAATGTATGAAATATTTTAAAGTTTGTGGATATATATATATATATATATATATATATATATATATATATATATATGATAGATATAGATAGAGGACATATGATCATAGATACCTAATAAGTATTTAAACACATTTGTAGATTACAGAAAGACAGATGAAAGGTTAATTAGCTACTAATGATGATATAGAAGTAAAGAAAGAAACAAAGAAAACAAAAGAAAGAAAGAAAGAAAGAAAGAAAGAAAGAAAGAAAGAAAGAAAGAGAGAAAGAGAGAAAGAAGGAAGGAAGGAAGGAAGGAAGGAAGGAAGGAAGGAAGGAAGGAAGGAAGAATTTAGATATATTATGCCTGGTATTTGTGGTAAACAAACAAATATGGTCTTTCAATTAACTTGTAGACATTAAAATATTTAACGTATTTTGTATATCTTGTTTAAGAAATTGAAAACACCTAACTGTAGTTTATGTAACTAACTTACATAACTTAAAATTTTTCATCATTATTAATTTGGATGTACAATGATCTGTTAAGCTTACTAGGGACTTCAAGTTTCTCATGATCTAGAGAGAGAGAGGTAAGGAAAAGTTCTATTCACTTAAAGACTAAGCTTATACAAATTAACTTGCAATATTCTTCAAAGTAGACTCCACATATGCTTATTTGGGTTGGTGAGTGAAAAATACTATGCAACTAGTAGCGAGAAGAAGGAGAAGCTGAAAACTGCACATCATAGGAGTTTTATTTACACCTTCCTTTAACAAACCTCTTATAAGTATGTGTAGAGGAATAGATATGGCAATCCAAATTTATGAGCAGGAACCTTGTACACTCCCATGTCATACCAGTTTCTACTTAGAAAACTGAGATGGTGTGGTCAATGACGTATGTGTATTACAAGTACAAATAGTTAAGTTTGAGTCCCAGAACTCATGTAAAGAAAGGCATGCAAAGTAGCATGCATTTCTAATCCCAACATTAAAGGGAGAGGCAGATCCCTGGCGATAAATAGACAGCCAGCCTCACCATGTAGAGCATTCCAGTGAGAGAGCTTGTATAAAAACTAGGGATTTGTATAACAGAGGCAGTATGTTCCACAGGCATGCATTTTTTTCATTTAAATTAATCAGAATCAATGAAACAATGTTTACTATCTAAGACAAAAAGCTGAGTATTGGTAAGGAGTATATATTCTTGTTTTCAGAACCTTGAAAAACAGTAAAAAATAACTGTAATTTAGCAATTAGAATACCTAAAATTAAAAATACGCTTGGTGGGTTGAGGGATATGCAAGGATCTTACATTTCAAACTGATGTAGGAATTGCTTAGCCACTGTGAAAGACAGTTTTTCAGTTCCTGGTACAGTTCAGAATACATACCTGCATCAAGAAACAGTCATTCTTTTCATGGACATTCTCCTCTGGTGATCAAATATGTTATCCAAGAAATGACCTAAAGACTATCGTTTCTCCTTTAACAGATGCATTAATGACCCTGACATAGGACAAGAATATATACTGAAGTATTAGTCTTTAATAAAATGGACAATGATAAATAAACAATTTTGATAATTTTAAATTTAGTAATATTCATTTTTATTTTATTAAACTTTAAATTTTGTAAACTGCTGTTTGTGAAAGGAGTCTAAGAAATAAAGTTTGTCTAATATATAAGGCATATACACATACATACATACATACATACATGAGCACAATATATATATATTTGATCATAACATGTATGTATACATATGAACATAAAACTTTAGGAAAATAAATCTATAGTGACAACACAGTGATAAGAATTTAATAGACCCCTTGAAGCCCAGAAGCTTGAAATACCCAAGATTCAACTCACAGACCACATAAAGCTCATGAAGAATGACGACCAAGTGTGGGTGCTTCTGTCCTTCTTAGAAGGAGTAACAAAATACTCAATGGAGCAAATATGGAGACAAAATGTAGGACAGAAGCTGAAGTAGGGGCCGTCTGCAGCCCATTCCACCTGTGTATCCATCCCACGTGCAGTCACCAAAGGTAGATGCTGATTTGGATGTCAGGAAGTGCCTGCTGACAGCCTGACATAGCTGTCTCTTTAGTAGTCTGCAACAGTCTGACATATTCAGAGGCAGATGCTCATAGCTAACCATTGAACTGATCATGGTGTTCCCAATGGAGGAATTAGAGTGAAGACTGAAAGAGTTGAAAGGGTTTGAGACTCCCTGAGGAGAGCAACAATACCAACCAACCAGAGCCCCCAGGGTCTAAACCACCAGCCTGGGAGCACTTAGGAAGGAACCCATGGCTCCAGCTATATATGCAAGGGAGGATGATCCTGTCAGATATATGTGGGAGAGGAGATTCTTGGTCCCATGAAGGCTGGACGCCATGTGTGTAGGGGAATTCAAGGGTAGTTAGGTGGGAGTGAAGGGGTAGGTGGGGACACATCATCATAGAAGCAGAAGGAGGTTGGATGGGATAGGGATTTCCTGAGCAGGAGGCATGGGAAATGGGGTAAGGAGAGAACATCTGAAATGTAAATAAAATATCCAATAAAAAAAAATCTGAAAAAAGAAAGAAAGAAAGAAAAATAGACAGTGAAACCTTTGATATAGAAGCAACATTGTATTGGTGGCTCTGTATATATTTAAAATGAGTACAACTTGTAACCTGTCACTCATGTCTCAGAAAAACTATCTTAAAATATGGTAAAGTTCACATTTATGAGTAGCACACTTAAAGTAAAAGGGGAAACATAAATATGCGATTATAAAAATACACTGAAAATAAAAAAAATACTCTTTGTATTTCAAGAAGATTTTTGAAATTCAAAAATGAAGAACACAGAGATTCAAGCAAAACTAAGTAAGTCTGAAGTATTTTCGAGCTCCTACAAGAATTTCAAGATGTGTATTGTGTTGGTATCTAATCTCATTTTTTATCCCAGAAATCAGCTCCATAACCTATCGTGTTACAAACATATGAGTTCTCTGAATATCTTCTGGAGTCTGGTGTCCTTGCAATAATGTTTCCTTGTTTTCTATGACTATAAACTTCAAGACATTTGTTTAAATTTTATTTTATCAATTAAAGTGCCCCCCAAATTTCTGAGTACTGGTCATTAGTGTTACAATGATGCATACTGTTACATCAAATCAAAAGCATGCAGTATCATTACAGTTATTTCTCTATTGACCTGTTCTTTGGGCTCATGAACTATTAAATCTTCAGAGAAGGATCAGGTTATAGTTGTTTCTCTACTGCTTCAGGAGTACTATTGACCAGTTTTTGATCTCCATAAATATTTGAAGTAAAAATATCAATTTAGGAGTATTTATTTGTATTAAATTTAATCTATGGCTAAACAATTTCTTAGTGTCAGGAGACAATTTACAAAAACATACCCAATGACTTCAAATAATTAGTTATCAAAGTTAACAAAACATTGGCCTAAAATGTTATATGTTCATAGATGGCAGTATATCATGTCATCAGTCTTACCAGCAAGGTGTCCTTGTTTCCAGAAACTTAGGCACAGATTTCAAGGCCGTTTTATGACAATGAAGATAAAATTAATTATAACATTAAAGGCATAACTCACATAAATATGTCAGTCAAAAGAAAAAATATTCAGTTAAGTGAGTAAAGACTAAGTTGATCAAATATGATATTAGGATTTAGTATATGCCTGACAATATCTCAGTTGACCAGGTAAATCATGTACTTTAGAGTTTATAAATAATTATATACAAGGAAAATATAGAATAATATTCTAATCACCTTATATTCATAATTACTTTGTCTCCCTTTGTTTTACAGAGTAAATAGTAAGGAGAGGAAGAAAAAAATGTAGAAAAGGTAACAAATATGTCTGATAGTAATAAAATTCCAAAGTCTCACACAAAACTGTTTTGGATAGTGTAAACAGGCAAGAAGTATTTTCAGACTAATGCCATACATATTAATACAGATGCAAGAAAAGAAAGAGGCTGAATTTAATCATCTCCCTTTGAAATAAAAAATAAAGGATACTTTTAATTAGGAGTTGAGGTAATAAAAATTTGGTGTTCGTTAAGGAAGGCTATGTATAGGTTTCACAGTGCATTGCATCTGCCTGTGTTTGCTAACTGGTATTGTGCTAAATGCTCTCTCTCTCTCTCTCTCTCTCTCTCTCTCTCTCTCTCTCTCTCTCGTGTATATGTGTGTGCATGTTCAACTGTGTGATTGTGTCTGTGTATATGTGTATGTGTGCATGCAAGTATGTGATTGTGTGTATGTGTGATTGTGTGTGTCTGTAATTGTGTTTGTGTGTGTCTGTGTTTGTGTTGTGTGTTTGAGTGTGTGTGTGTTTTCTAGGGATCAAAATCTGGGCTTATGTTTGAACTAAAGCACTTTCCATGATTGAGCCTTCTATTCAATCTGGTTTCTGTTTTCTTAGTGATATGATTATGATTCTAAAAATGAAGTCTATGTCCACAAGACAGGTAGATTAAAGCTGTGGTATTTGCCAAACACCTTTTATGTTTCAAGGAGGCAAAGAAAGAATAAATGGCGAGGGATTTTCTAAAGGAAATGTTCCAAAAAAGGAGGGAAAGGAATAAAGAAATTCAGAAAAATTATTCTGACATGTTTTTCCGGTCTAAGAAGAGAATGTTGTTTTGGTCAAAAATAATTGAGAAGAAATGGATTTTCAAGTTTTCTCAGCCATTAAACAATATACAGAATATTCTTGTATCTGAAAAGTTTTAGAAATTCTAAATCCATCAAAGAACTTAGAGTGATTTCAACAATTCATGTTAGTGATGTGAAAAAACTAATTTGACAGACAAGATGTTTTGAATAGCTTTTTGTTACAAAAATGACCTTCACAAAAGAAAAGAATATAAAAGAGAGATAAACTAATGAATATATTGTGGAAAATATGTTTAAAAACCTACTTTGACAAATGCCATTTAGTTTCCATCATTTCTCATGCTTGAAAATATATTTTTAAAGGGATTTAACTATTTATAATGCTCATAATGAATTCTAACTTCACATCCACACAACTACTTCTGTTATCAAACACTTGTTACATGTGTGCTGAGCTGTTAAGAAGTGGTAACACTAGCTGAGATCTCAGGCTCTTGACCTGGACGCCAATCATCATGACACAAAAATTCCTACAATGTACTGTGAATCCTTGATGAAAAATGTCACAAGGTAGGAAAGTTCTCCTCAGCTTATTGGAGAAAAATCTTTCTTCTCTCTCTCTCTCTCTCTCTCTCTCTCTCTTTCTTTCTCTCTCTCTCTCTCTCTCTCTCTCTCTCTCTCTCTCTCTCTCTCTCTCTCTTAGAATGGAATGATTTAGAAGGTATTTGTATATATGTGGGGCTAGGGAACATGCAAAGCAAAACAAAGTTAAACTTGTAGCAAATTAAGTCTACTCCTTACTTCGGGAATCAGTACAGTGATAGTAGAGTATTTAAAATTAATCAATGGCAGTGTAAAAGGGATGACAAAAGGGGCATTTTCACAAAACACATTCTAATTATCATGTAAAATGCTCAAAATACGAAGTCAACATACTACGATAAATAGTCAGTACCCAGGGCAATGTGTTCCAATCTGTCTGGGGGAAATTCCTGTTAGTTCCTTGTTCCATCACCCTAGGCATGATGTGAAGCTTTTTCCTGAATTGTCACTTAAAGCTTAGTACAGGAGTTTAAGAAAATCTTAGACAAATTGACAGCCAAGATTGAATGAAATCTAACACAATAATTGTTTATATAATAAAATATGATGAGATTCATTCACAACAATTTTGAGAATTATTTTGGGTCTCTTCTACTGAACTTGAAAACGTACTTTCACAGTTAAAAAAAAAACAGATTTTAGAGACCTATACAATTTTATTTGAAGGTTAAAAAGTATTTTATATATTAATATAAGATTATATATTAATACAAAAAGTCACTTCACATTTTTGAAGAAAATCAGGGAGCCAGACCAGGACAATTGATAGAGCTGGAACATTTTGTGAAAGAAGAAAAATCAACAAAGTTTATTGAGAAATATTAGAAATACAGTAAATACCACTAAGACACTTTTAAAGAAAACGGGTGCAAAAGGTTTAACAGATCTGTCAGATTTCATTCCTAAAGCTTAAAAATGAAGCATTGGAACAGGGAGCTAAAACTTGCTAACTTTCATTTGATAAATATGACAGTTCTCTACTTCATTTCATTTCTGAAAACTGACATTTAGTAGTGCTGTACTGAAAACATCAATTTAAAATTGAACTTAATTGATTATTCATTCATAATTCAGAAGACCAGCTCCAGTGAAATCCATAAACTTTACAAACAGCCCAGAAAGGTCTAAAATTGCATTAGTATGTCTTATTCACAGAAAATTCAGTAATAATGTTATCATAATGCTCATACTTTTTAATGTGATCATTAGCATATTATAAAATCTAGTTATTCACAATAAAACTTTGCTGTTGAATCACTATAAATGATACTGTAAGTATCTATATTAATATTTTCAGTGTATGAACAAAATAATAATATGAGTCTGCTGAAATAATATAGCACCATCAATTATGTTTATATAATTTGTTTCTTCTTATGCTTGGATATGTTTACATGTGTGTACATGTACATGGATATTTATGCATATATGTATGTATATAAGTAAGAGAACAGCTTACATATCCTACATAAAAAGTTTTTGTCTTTTTGTTTTTCTTGTAAGGAAAGGTCTTTCTCTGTTATGGAGCTCATGAATTAAACTATAGGCTATTCTGTTCAAGCAGTGATTCTAGGTTTCACTTGTTACTTCTGCCCTGGTGCTAGAATAAGAGAATTGGCCACTACCCCAGTTGTTTTAAACAGCTTCTGTGCAATGACCTCAGGTTCTCATGCTTTGGATACAAACCCTTAACTGACTGACATAATGCCACAAGGTGGAGGAAAGCTAAGAGTGGGAGAGATAGTCCTTCCCAGGGCACACCAATTGTTTATTGAATAACAAATGGTCATCCTCCAAAATATAGAGAGACAAATAAGATCATACAGTCTGACAGATTATAGTAATGTATTCATGAATACACACACACACACACGTATATATAAAACAATTCATGTTTAAAATGCTGTAAATTTTAAAGAAAACCATGAGGTATATATGGAAGATTGGGAGGTATGGAAGAAAAGTTGGGAAATGGTGTCATTATACTTTCTAAAATATAAAGAAATAACTGAAATACAGCACAAGAGAGTAAATCATAAATAAAAACAAATCAAAAATCATCTCTTATATTTGCCTGATAAGGTAAAAATATGGATGTTTATGTTTATGTACGGATATTACACAGCATTGGGGCTACAGATATTTCTTGTGACACAATGAGTGGCAATACAAGCCTAAGCAACTGTGAAGTCAGATTACTCTATATGGTTCCTTTCAGGACAGCCAAGGCTACATAGCTTAATTAATTAGTTAATTAATTAATTAATAGACTCAATGTTTACCATAAAACATTAATTCTGACAGATTTTGTCATCAGATTAAATGAAATTATGTTATTCTATGGAGTCCAGCAGGTGATTTATTTTAGACTTCAAGTTTAGTATTTAACTTTCAGTTCATGCAATTACATGTGTCCTGCCTTACTATTAAAACTTGCTCATTTGATATTGATCTGAGTTTGGAAAGGATATATAACAAGGATTCAGAAGTAATTGAGCAAGACAGCACCGAGCCTAGGATCCTAAAACACACATGCTGCTGCTTGAGAAACACTGAACTACAGGAGCACAGAACAATGGGCTAAGAAGCCATTCAAGACCAGTTAGCTTTCAATATGTACTTGAAGATGATGGAATCAGAGATATTAGTTTATGTATTCGAGGAATGTAAGGGGAAGAGCTAGAAATAAGAGTGCTGATAGTTTGAAGTGTCATCTTTACTGACTATGTAACACATACAGTATTAACTGTCCTATTCCCCTTCTAGGGCAGTATTGAGTTTTAGAGTAAAGTAATATGGGACTGGGCAGACGGCTCAATGGTTAACAGCACTGGCTGGTTCCATAATACTCAGGTCAGCTCCCAGCACCAACATGGTAATTCACAACTGTCCATTACTCCAAGATCTGACACAATTGCACAGACATACATGCAGGTCAAACACCAATGCATATAAATAAAAATGAATTTTTAAAAATACATCAGTAGATAGGTAGATAGATAAATTTAGAGATGATGATAGATAGATAGATAGATAGATAGATAGATAGATAGATAGATAGATAGACACACAGATAGAACAACACATTGCTGAGAAGATGGATATGTGACTAAGAGTGTTTAAGTGCAACAAAAGGACCTGGGTTCTCAGCAGGGAATAAAGAGCCAGAGACTGCATATGTGTGGAGAACAGTGGTGAAGACAGAGAAGGGAGGTCAAGGAGGATGGCTGGCACTTGTGGACCAGTCTGTACAGCCAAAATGTCAACTCCAGTGTTATTAGACATTCTAACACAAAAACAGAGGAAAGTGTGACAGAGAAGGATACCAGACACCCTCTGTTCTCTCCAAATTAAAACGTTGGTGCGAACAACTGCACTCACATGAATAAAGCATGCACATATATCGGAAATGTACATGTGTGCATTTTTAGAAATGCAGAGAATGTCAAAATTGAAATATGTGTCATTATTTTGAAGTTGTCTAAATATGGTAAACATAAGGCAGCATTATTTGAAACCTAATATTTTATCTTCTCAAAAGCTTCCAAAGTAAAGTGCTAGCTCAATCATTTATAGAAAGCTTTGTCTACATTGTACAACATATGACCCAGAGCTTCTTTATATTTTAAAAAAGAGAGTAATCACTATTTTTCCATGACTAAATAGTTATACGTGTGGGATGGAGAGCAGAGTAAGGCAAATGTGACAATAAACACTAATGTTCTGTGACTGGGACAGCCAAAGGTAACTCATGTCATTAACTGTTCTGTAGGGCTGTGGGGCACTTACTTGATTGCTAACTGTTGTAGGCTGGCCCAGACGACTGTGGTGTTGTCATCTTTGGCAAGTAGACTACACTTTATATAACAAATGCAGATGGGCAAGTGTTGAGAAATAAACCAGCAAAAAACAAACAAACAAACAACAAACAAACAAAAATTCCTCCCTTGGCTTGATGTCAGTGCCTCCTTTAAGATTCTACCTCAGCTTCCCTTAACTGTGAACCAGTAAGCCACATAAGCCCTTTCCTCCCCAAATTGTTTTCTCTCAATTTTTCAACAGAGCAGGTGAAAATAAATATTATAAATACCATTACACACTCAAATAGCCTATTTTGTTTATGTGTTTCATGCCTGCTTAAGGAAATGTGGGTTAATTTAAGCATATTGAATGTATTTAAAAGGATGCTCTTGATTAAGTTAGGCATTTGTGATTCATTTTGAGTTTAGCTCAAATTTCTAAGTTAGTCATAGGTATTTTAAATATAGCAAACTTAGTTTAAGGTTGCTTGGAGACCCTGTGACCTTTAAAATATAACAATAAATACTAAGATTAAAAATTTCCTGACTGGTGTAAGCACTGGAGCACTGAGAAAGGTCAAGTAAGACAAATATTACTGCCATGGTTATACATGTATACACATAAAAACATAAATTCTTATTGTATCATTGAAAATACTTTCTGTTCTCAGTACTATGGCAAGGGCATTAACATTTGCTTTTTCATTACATTTTCACATTCTCCTACTCAATAAGAGGAAATTATAGCCCTAAAATTTAAATGAATTTCCTTCTGTAACAAATTCACTAAATTGCTGAGCTGAGATTTAGGGTCTGGCATATCTTGCCATAGAAGTAATGCCTTTCTCATCAAACAGGCTGCCTGTAGCACATTCTTCTGACAATACTTTTTCTGCATAAATTGTTAACATTCTAAAACCACGACTTCTGTGTGTCTGGCCCCAGTGAGCTTTCCTTCTCTGCATACTGTTTTCAGAGACTTTTAAAAGTGATACCCACATGGAAAACCAAAACTACAAAGGAGACTTTATTATTTTTCATTTTATTGATTTAAAGGTCATTACAAATTCAAGCTATTTCCCCTGTAGCCTTTCCTATTCTTGTACAACTTCCAAATCATTCCTGACCTTTGGAACACTTGTAAAAGTTACTACATTTTTTGTCTAACTTCATATTTCGGTGCATCATTGTGTTTCATTTCTTACCTCTAACTGCTCTGCTAATTTGCAGCAAATATTTTCATCCTCACTTGGGCCCTTTGGCTTGTTAACCTTCTTGAGTTCTGCGCATTGTATCCTGGGTATTCTGTACTTTTTTTTCTTTTTTTGACTAATATAAATTTATTAGTGAATACATAACTGTGCATTTACTTTTGGTTCTGAGTTACCTAACTCAGGATGATACATTCTAATTCCACCCATTTGCCTGCAAAACACAGGATGTCCTCATTCTTATGCCTAAAACAAGTCTATAATAGCAAAAAAAAATAGTGAAATATGGTGGTTTAAATAAAAATGCCCCCCATAGTCTCATAGCAAGTGGCGTTATTTCGAATGATGAAGATATGTGGCTTTGTTAGAGTAGGCATGGTATTATTCGAGAAAGTGTGCTACTGTTGGTGGCTTTGAGGTTTCAGAAGTTCAACGTAGGCCCAATTGGCTCATTCTATCTTCCTGCTGCCTTCCATTGCAGATGTAGAAATTTTGGTTTCTCTAGCACCATGCCTACTTATGTGCCACCATGGTTGACTTCATGATCATAAGGGATAAACTCTTAACTTTAAGCCAGCCACAATTAATTATTTTTTTTACAGAGTTTCCATGGTCTGACATCTCTTTACAACAATAGATACCCTAATACAAATAACTTTTCTATTCGATGACTTCAATTATATATTTGCAAAGTATGGAAATAAAACTTGAAAGTCAATGAAGCCATAATGATGCTAGATGTATAACACTTATTTTAGATAATGTTTACAGACCCAAAAAATGATAAATAAAGAAGAAGTTTACATGTAAACCAACAATAATTAAAATAAAAACAATGGTGCTACCTACTTAAGAAATTATGTCATAAGCCAAACTTAAGTAGACTATTGTTATTTAATTAAAGATTTATTAGTAAATATAGTGCCTACCAGAGTGTGTGTTCAAAGTTGACTGTCAATTAAATACTTCACTGTTCAAAACAGACAGTTGTTTAATGAATAATTCTTTTATACAAAGACTCATTTTTATTAGTTTTTTTAATTTAATTTGTTAAGATATTGGAATCTGTCTTCAACTAACTTTCCATAATGTTCTACTTTCTACTTAGTTTTCCTTTGCATGTTAATTGCAAAACTTTGAGATTTACCTAGTTCACTCTGTATAATTACTTACTCTTGCCTCACTTTACAAGTTGACGGTATATCACACTTCCAGTTAAACAGAATTGCATTTTTCCCCTTTCCTTTCTTTGGTGTAAATGTGGCCATTCAAGGAAATCTAGTAACTCACTACTTACTACTATTAAAATTTTTGATAAAAGGCTTTTGCTTTCGAAGACATATATTATATATTAAATATGAAAAAACTCATAGCCAGATTTCTTAAAACACTCTCTTTAGCCCAGATACCCAACAAAGCACTTTTGATTGTAAACAAGTTTTTCTACCACATCTCTGAAGATTGAGAAGTTTGGTATCAATGAATGGTATCTTGTGCCTGTTTGCTCTATCCCCAGATTGTAGAATGCAAAAGAAATTAGTAGACATTCTTTCTGATGGCCATAATACCAACAGCATGGGCTCGTAAAAAAGACTCCTATCCTATTAATAAGGGAGATCCATAATGCCCTATTTACATCTGAATGGTCTGAGCTGGCCTAGTACTATATTAGAAGCATGTTACCTTTAGGAATATATCCTCAAACACTTAAACCACAGCAACTTCCTTTAACTCTTACTTGATTTCATTGAAATTCTTGGACTTGAAGTTACCTCCATATTGAATAAGAATTTACATATAACATGTCTAATATACATTCATTTTTCTCCCAAATTGGGAGTTTAAATTTTTCTGCTATTAGTGAATATCATTCAGTTATTCACTACAATATTGAGAATAGCTTTTAATTCCCTCACTTTTATTTTTTCAGGCTAGTGGTAAGTAAATATTGTCAACTCAACTTGATATTCAAAAATATATCTAGAGCTGTATATGTAGCAGAAGATAGTCTTTTCTGGAATCAGTGGGATGGGAGACCCTTGTTCCTGTGAAGGCTCTATGCCCCAGTGTAGGAAAATACTAGAGCAGTGAGGTGGGAGTAGATTGGTCATGGGGGGCACCCTTATAGAAGCAGGGGGAGGGCTGAGGTAAGGGGTTTGCCGAGGGGACACCAGGAAAGGAGATAACTTTTGAAATGTACTTAAATAAAATATCCAATGAGAATAAAACGAAAGAAATAGAACTTAAAATCATGTTTTGTGGGAAGATTTAAACCTTGTACACAATCATTAAAAATAAAGTAGGGGTTTCAAAAAAGTGTTAAAAATGTATCTAGACAGCCTGTTGGTGATTATATGTATGTGCTTAATGAAAAGTAAAAGCCCCAATCCTTGTACATATTGCTCAAGTTAGTGGATCGGTCTCTTAATATACCTCTTTGTTCTTATTCTCTGAACTTTTACCTAACTTTAACATGACTGAAACTTAAATATAAGTAAATCTTTAATATCTATATGGACAAGGGCACCTGTAAAGATGTCTAAATAAGCATAATGACATTTCTGACCATAAAAATGTAACAAAAATATTGAGTAAAATAAAATGGAATAAAGTTTTTCTAAGTTGCACTATCTAAAAATTCTGTCTTTTACATTGTTGAAAAATACCTCAAATCACAAAGTTAAAATAAGAAAACATTAAGAGAAACTCTGTTGAGAAATAAAGCAAATAAACTTACAAGATAGCATCTTTGCTGGTGCCTGGACAACAATCAGGCAGCAGAGAATTTGGAAGGATCTGAGATGGCTTCTGTTTCTTCAAACCACTATGGCATATCCAAAAGTTACAGAATGTAGATTTGGTAGCATGAACATAGAAACTGGAAATGACTGCTATTAATCTCCATATCCATACAAACTCCAATTAATAAGCTATTAGCCATATACATTTAGCAATATACCTAGACCAATTGTTTGGAAAAATATTACAGGTTAAATATAATAGTACAAGACAAATACAAAGATGTTGTATATGTCCACTAA
The DNA here is from genome assembly GCF_004785775.1 of Grammomys surdaster. Classification (NCBI taxonomy): domain Eukaryota; kingdom Metazoa; phylum Chordata; class Mammalia; order Rodentia; family Muridae; genus Grammomys; species Grammomys surdaster. Next base: position 1,934,015 of record NW_021604698.1, read on the forward strand.
TATTGCTTGGTATGTACTAGGTAACAAGAATCTATTTCAAGTGGCTGTAAATCTAAGATCTAAGACAAACAATGTCTACTGAATGCCTATGGGCAGTAATTTCTTACTGTGTCTTATTATATAAGAGAAATTCTCTTTGGTTTGTTTTTATGGTATCCTTATTGATGAAGACTCTGACCTCTTGGTATCACTCTTTTTTTCTGGTTATTCAGTCATGTTTATTAAAGCACAATCATGAATTCTTTGTGGAAATTATACAAAGATATTTATACTAGTAGTACTGAAGTTAATTAAAGCACCGTTTTCTTGAGCTAAATAAAAATACACTACAACAATGTTTATAAAATTATCATGATAAGTTATACAAAATTGAAAGATCATTGTTGAAATTTCCACAGGGCAATTAAATAGGAATTTTCTTATTCATTATTTTATTTATTTACATTCCAAATGTTGTCTATCTTTCCAGTTCCCCCTCTACAGCCTGCACCCCTTGCCCCTCTCCTTTGCCTATAAGAGTGTGCTTCCACACACAGTCCCCCACTCCCAACTCATCCCTCTCGAATCCTCCTTCTCTGGGGCATCAAGACTCCACAGGAGCTGAGAAGCTTCTGATCTTGTCCTATGGAAAGGGTCCTTTGGCTTTCAGAAGCTTCTCAGTTTCATGAGTTTCCATTTGTAGACTGTTGATATTAGAGACTGTAACATTGCTGTTCTGTTCAGGAAATCCATCCCCCACCCCTATGCTAATGATTTTGAAGCTCTTTCCCATTTTCTTTTCTGTTAAATTCAGTGTATCTGGTTTTATGTTGAGGTCCTTGATTCACTTGGACTTTTTCTTTGTGCAAGTTAATAAATATGGATCTGTTTTCATTCTTCTACATGAAGACCACCAAACAGATCAGTGTTCTTTGTTGTAGATGCTCTCTTTTTTTCCACTGTATAGTGTTGGGTTCAAAGATCAAGTATCCAGAGGTATGTGGGTTTATTTCTGGGTCTTCAATTCTATTCCAGTGACTGACTAGTCTGTCACTGAACAAATGGCATGTGGTTATTATCACTATTGCTCTGTAATTCAGCTTAAGATCAGGGATGATTCTCACAGAAGTTCTTTCTTGTTGAGAATTGTTTATTGCTATCCTGGGTCTTTTGTTATTCCATTTAAAGTTGAGAATTGCTCTTTCCTTCTCTGTGAAGAATTGAGTTGGAATTTTAATGGGATTTGCATTGAATCTATAGATAGCTTTTGGTAAAATGGCCATACTTAATCCTACCAATCCATGAGCATGGCAGATCTTTCCATCTTACGAGGTCTCCTTTGAATTATTTCTTTAGGGACTTCAGCCCATTTATCCTTTGAATAAAGGAAGGCTATTGATTTGTTTGAGTTAATTTTATATCTACCCACTTTCCTGAAATTGTTTATCAGCTCTAGGACTTCTCTAATTTAATTATTGTGGTCACTTACATATACACTATCTTATCATCTGTGCATAGTAACACCTTGACTTCTCCCTTTCCAATTTGTATCCCTCTGAGCTACTTTTGTTTTCTAATTGTTCTAGCTAGAATATTGAATACTGCCATGAATAAAATTGGAAAGATCGGGTAGTCTTGTCTTGTCCCTGATTTTACTGGGATTGTTTAAAATGACTCTCCATTTAATTTGATATTGACTTTTGTTTTGCTGTACATTGCTTTGATTATCTTTAGGTATGTACCTTGATTTCCTGATCATTCCTAGACTTTTAACATGAAAGAGTGCTATATTTCTTCAAAGGCTTTTTCAGCACCTCATAAAATGATTATGTGATATTTTTCCTTTGAGCTTGTATATAAAATGGATTATGTCAATTGATTACTGTATATTGAAACATCTCTGTATCCCTAGGATGAAGTCTACTTGATTCTGTTGAAGCTGGTATAGGCTGTCTGAAAGTTCTTTATGAAGGTACTTAGTGTTATGAATCTTTCTTTTAACATACCTTTCATTGTGTATTATAAGTTTGGTTATGCTGTACCTTCTTTTTCATTAAAATCTAGAAAGTTTTTAATTTCCATCTTTATTTGTTCCCTTTCTAAGTTATTGTTGAGTAAAGAGGTGTAGGCTTTCCACAAGGATGTGAGCTTTCTGTTATTTTCATTGTTTGTGAAGACCAGCTTTAGTCTGTGGTGATATGATAGAATACTTAAGATTAGTTCAATCTCTATTTACCTGTTGAGGCTTGTATTGTGTGCAATTATATGTTCAATATTGATAAGGTACCATGAGATACTGTGAAGAAGGCATATTCTTTTGTTTGAATGTGTAATGTCATATAGATATGTCTTATACACATTTGCTTCATACCTTATGTTAGCGTCCTGCTATCTCAATTTGTTTTCTGTTTTAGTGAATTGATGACTGTGGGATATTGAAGTCTCCCACTACTATTGTATGATTGTTAACTTGTGTTTTGTGCTTTAGTAAAGTTTTATTTTATAGATGTGAGTGTACTTGCATTTGATGCATAACCATTCAAAATTGAGAATTCATCTTGATGTATTTTTTTCCTCTGATGACTATGAAGTGTCCTCTTCCAGCTCAATTGTCAACTTTTGGTTAAAAGTCTATTTTACTGTATATTAGAATTTCTACTCCAGCATAGTTTCTTTTATTTTTTATTTTTTGGTTTGTTTGTTTGTTTGTTTGTTTTTGTTGTTGTTTAGTTGGTTGTGGGATTTTTTTGGAAAATTTATTTATTTACATTTCAGATGCCATCCCCTTTCCCTATTTACCCTCCCTAGAAACCCCCTGTCCCATACCCCTCCTCCTTTTTTGCTTTTATACCATTTAAATTAAATGCAAGTATTAAGGTCTGTTCTAGATTGAGGGTCTAGCAATACAATAGATGCAAATAGTCAAGGAACAAGCAAAACAATAAACACAAATAGTCAAAGAACAAGCAAGGCAATAATCAAACTTCCATGAACATTCCCATAATCACTGTTGGTTTATCAGGATGACCAAAATATTTGAACCAATTTCCCTGTCCTAGTCCAAAGTCATTTTCATGTCTGAAGCCTACTTCCTTGTACTAGCTTAAAATTTAGATTCTTTCCTGAAATTACTTCTTCGTTCTAGCCTAATATTTAGATTCCTGCCTGAAATTTAGATTCCTGCCTGAAGACTCCCTTGATCACTGTTTCTAAGGGCTTATCAGGACGACCTAAATATCTGAGCCTACTTCCCAGTCCTAGCCCAAAGGCATTTTCATCCCTGGAGCCTATTTTCTTGTTCTAGACTAATATTTAGATTCCTGCCTGAAATTTAGATTCTTGCCTGAAATTATTTCTTTTCAGTTGAGTTTCTAGAGACAATTTACTTTGAACACTTTTGTGCAGCCTTTTAGTCTGAGGTAGTGTCTATCTTTGTCATGAAGGTTTGTTTCCTGTATGTCTCAAAATAATGGGATCTCTTTATTGACTTTTTAAGCTTATGTCTTTTTATTGAAGATTTGAGTCCTTTAATGTTGAGAAATATTAAAAACCAATGATTTTTTGTTTCTGTTATTTTTGTTGTTAATGTTGTCATTATGTTTGTGTCATTCTCTTATTTTGGGTTTGGGTTTGTTGTGAGATGATTAATTTCTTGTGTCTTCTTTGATGTAGCTACCCTCCATATATTGCAGATCTCATTCCAGTGTGCTCTGTAGGACTGGATTAGTACAATGATATTGTTTAAATTTGGTTTTGCTGGAGAATATCTTGGTTTCTTCACCTCTCATTGTTTAAAGGTTTACTGGGTATAGTAGCTTTGGCGGGCATTATTGTTTTCTTAGACTGCATGACATCTGTCCAGGATCTTCTGGGTTTGAGAGTCTCTTTTGAGAAGTTTGGTATAATTATAAGAGGTCTGCCTTTATATGTTACTTGGCCTTTTTCCATTACCACTTGTAATATTTTTTCTTTAATCTGTGCATTTAGTGTTTTGATTATTATATGATGGAAAGAATTTCTTTTCTGGTCCAATCTAGTTGATGTTCTGTTGCCCTTCATTTATGGCCACCTCTTTCATTAGGCTAGGTAAATTTCCTTTTATGATTCTGTTGAAGATGTTTTCTAACTCATTGAACTGGGAAAATTCACTCTTTTCTGTTTATGTTATTCTTAGTTTTGGTCTTTTCATTTTTCCTGAATTTTCTAGATGTTTCTGGTTAGGAGAATTTTGCACTTTGCATTTTCTTTGACTGTTGTGTCAATATTTTCTGTAGTATCCTCTGTGGTATGCCTTATGTTCTCTCTTCTACTTCTTGTATTCTGTTGGTAATGCCTATATCAGAAGCCCCTAATCTATTTCCTAGGATTCCTGCCTTCAAGGTTGCCACCACTTGTGATTTCGTTATTGTTTCTATTTCCATTTTTAGGTCTTGGACCATTTTCTCAAATCTTTCATATGTTTGATTGTATTATCTTTGTAGCTTCTTTTAGGGACTTTTTTTGTTTCCTCTTTAAGAGCTTCTACCCGTTTGCTTGTGCTTTCTTGTATTTCTTTAAGGGAGTTATTTATATACTCCTTAATATCTCTTAATCCCATCTTCATGAGATGGGATTTTAGGTAAGAATCCTGCTTTTCATGCATGTTAAGGTATGCAGGTCTTGTGATATGAGAACTGGGTTCTGATGGTGGCAAATTACTTTAGATGCTGTTGCTTATGTTCTTATACATTATTCTTACCATCTGGTTAGTTTTGGTGTTAACTGGCCTGGTTGTCTCTGAATGGAGCCTGTCTCTTCTTAGAGACTTGTAGAACTGTGACCTGGGTTAGAGCAGGAATCTTGTGGTTTTGGCTCTGGCAGACTCCTTGGAAGACAGGAAGGCTGTATCCCTTGTTACAGCAGACCTCTTGATAGAAAGATAATCTCTGTGTTATTTGTGGGGATCAAGAATGCCCGATTTGTGATTTTCCTGGGGCGTAATTTCAGAATTGGAAGGAAGATGTGGCTCTGGCAGAGCTGATAGTTCCTGCAATTCCTAGGCTCTGTGAGAGTCCTGTCTGTGGCAGGTATTGGGGCAGGGGTATCACCTGTGTCTCTTGAATGGCAAATGGCTGGGAAGACAGGCTGGCTGAGGGGTGTGAGAAAGGGGTGGGAGTGCCTTCTGCCTGGCATGAAGTTGCAGACTGGAAGGAAGATTGGGCTCTGGGTGAGTGGATAGATCCAGTGTCCGTTGGACTCTATCGGGGTACCTGGAATCGGAGAGAGGCAGGCTGTTCAGTGTTGGAGAGAGGCAGGAGTGCCTAGTATGCCCTGGGCAGAGTTGCAGACAAGAAGGCTTGATAACTCCTCTTAAAGGCCATTTTAACACATGCATTCTGAAAAAAAAATAAACATTCGTGTCACAATACAGCAGTTTTTAAAAACTTTTAGGAAAAAAAAGACTTTATTAAACAATGTAAATCTAAATAAATGGTCATTTTATTTATGTAATAGTAATAATCATTTAAAATGCTTATAGATTTACACATTTAGGGGTAGCTCTTTGACGATACTATTCTATGTACATGGGGAAAAACTAGACACAACTTCTAAGAGGAAGCATTTAAAATCTTGGTGCTTTGAGTGGAAAATAAAAATATATACTTGCTTAAAGTTTTAATAACAAAAGACTCTAGAATAGGTATATTCTCATAAACTATGGAACGAAAGATACAGTCTAGATTGGAAACATGAATAAGAATGTGCTTCCCTGAACCACAGCATCCTAGATGAAATGTTTAAAACAAATGAAAAAAACTTCTAAAATTTATAAAAATATATTATTTCAATATATGAAGGAATCTGACTCTTCAGATGAGAATGGATACAATGGATTCTGGTAAGATGTGAATACCTAGTGCAGTCAAATGGGCTTTCATTACAAATCTGCTGTGTAGACATACATTGGTGTCATTTTAAAGTGCTTACAATATAGACACTGTTAAATAACCCGAACATTTATTTCATGCTTGTCTCTGTACCTAATGCTGGGAAGAAATTAGATAGGAAAATGTATTTATTCTTTTATTGATAATTGTATTTGTAAAATAACTCCATAATTAGTTATGTCCTTAGTTACTTCACCTCTTTTTCTTTCTCTATTTTCTCACCTTCTGCTTTCTTACATGTAGCAGACATAGCTGTGGAATTTTAATAACTCAGTCTATAAATGTATTTTATTGAGGAAATATTTCTATGTTTTATGGTTTAATCACCATATAAAATCATTAGCTTAGCCTTCTGTTTGACACTTATGTATCATCATCATTATCATATATATTATATAAATACATTTACATAATATGTATGATATTAATTGTCCATTTACCTTTTTTTATATATTTAAGTTTCTGAGGATGGCAACTTAGTATTGGATAAGAAATTAAAGGATTCATCCCTACTGTACCTCTGTTTCTTAGTGTTCATTATTTGTCTCTAGCTCTTTGTCTAGGAAAGTGGCCTTGTGACAATTTCCTTGTAAATCTTAGGATGTCAACTGGTATTGTTTCTATTAGTTTAGAAGAAAAATCAAATATGTTGTTTAAAAATGTATAAGTTTAAAAAGTATTTTAAGCATAGTTTTGAAAGAAATCACATAATAGTAATGGTACAGAATAACTCCCTTGTCTGGAAATTTCTTTGGATTGTGTATACATTCAGTGGTAAATACGTTAAAATTATGATATAACATCACATGTTTTGGTCTTAACTCAATGACTGGTGTCCTGTTGATAGCTTTCTATCTTACAAAATGAAAATATGCTTAGCATATGAAAACAATAATAAATTATCATATATATATATATATATATATATATATATATATATATATAGTTAATATGATTGTCAACTGTGAATGGGACAGCTTTGTTCTTCAGTTCTTCCTAAAGCAAACTGAAGTAAAGAACACAACTTGAAGATATTCAAACTGATTTCCTTTTTCTGTTATTTTTAAAAAGAAAGAAAAACATGCTGCTTTAAACAAAACATCAAATAAAGTATTGTACTCTTTTAATGATATCTGATATTAAAATAACTGCAGATAGCATATCAAAATATGCCTCCATTATAAACCATCCATTCTCTTCAACTGAGAAGCATGTACTTCACATTAATACCACCACACTCTCTTGAAAGATCTACTTGTATATTCAAATCAAATGTCTTGTCATTAATGAGGCTATATAAATCCTGTTATTTCATAAAAACACTTATTTGGAAAAAGATCTGTCATAACATCTTTCTGTAATGTGTCTTGCTTCCTTTGTTTGAAAATTACTCATAAATTCCTATATCGAGCTCGAGTTATGGAAAGAAGTATACATTCTCAAAAGCCTAAAAGCATGGAAGAACTACATGGGAATTCTTTGAGAGACAGCTGAATCAGATTGATAAAAAGAATTAATTAGCCCTGAGATAGCGTTCTTCCCCACCCAGATATGAAATGATATGCGAGAAAGAAAAACAATCAAACTGTTTTAACATTTTTCTCCCCTTTACATGGCAAGTTAATCTACCTTGTTTCTGAGGATGACAATTTCTTCACAGATATTAAAGCAAGTTCTTGTCTCTCAGTAAGGACTGAGGACCTCTATCTCTCCATGTGCCCTGCAGAAATTCAGTGTAAGATTAGGACAGTAAAAATATCTCCTATTCTGAGAAAGCTAAGGTTTTGACCTCTCAGGTTTAAGAGACTTACCCTTGGATGTTTATCTAATTCTGTGAGGTAATTTACTATGTCTTAATTTATATGTGTCTATGTGTGTATCACATATGTGTGTGTTCTACCACTTAAAATTAGATAAGTATAAAAATTGTTTCTGTAAAGAATACTGATTAATACAAGTATTTTGAAGAATATTTTTATATAAATGTGTGCATAATTTTGCTCTTAATTTTTTAAAGCTTAATACTAAGAAATCTTTGAATAGATTGTTTTACATGGTACTGTTGGATTATAAGATCCAAAACCAAGGGACACGCCCCCTCAGAAACTCACAGACAGGACTCATTGCAATTGAAAGGTATAGAAAGTTTTTATGACCTCTAGCAGACTGAGTGGAACTAAGAATGCAGGTCAGCTGGTTCACGAGCTCTGGGTTCCAGGAACCTGGCTAACCACATAGTAGACGATTGAGCAAGATTAAATTCTTGAGAAAAACATGTACAGAATGATCCTCACGTGACTGAATGAATTATGGGCTGGTACTTTCCACTGGTATTCCCCCTCACTCCCCCTGGTTTGTGGTTTTCTCTTTTAAAAACCCTATACTCCTCGAGCTGGGGGGTCAAACTCCTCTGCCCTTGCATGGGTTACGAGTCTTGGCCTCAGCACACTGATTCCCGAAATATGTCTCTTGCTGTTGCATCAAGATCAGTGTCTCCTGAGTCATTGGGTGTCTGCAATCTCCTGTGACTTGAGTGAGGGTCTCCCCTCTCTGGGGTCTTTCGCAGTCATCATGAGGTTTAATGAAACTAGTACACTAGGACTCTCTGGCATCCAGGCAAGAGAGCCCTGAACAAAAGCTGGGTACAGTACTTATTTCACGAGGGCAAACCACAAAGTCTGACCTTTCCAGGTTCAGTCTCTAAGTGACTTAGATTATGACAAGGAGTGTCCTCCGTTTCACCAAGTTTATTGCATTAAGGGCTCAGCTTCCTGATTCTTGGAATGTATCTACATACTCTGGGCCCTCCTCATCTGCAGGTATGTTCCCTCTCCTATGGTCTGAGGAATGTTAATCAGTCCCTCCCTTCCTCCTCTGAATGTTAATCCAACAAGTGTCCTCTGACTAAGGAATGTGCCCCTCCCATGATGTGTCCTGGGACAGTCAGATTCTTTTAATCTTTAATTCAAACCGAGACCGGAAAGTCTTACAATACCTTTGACTCAAGAATATTAATCTGTCAATCAGCACATTCTGAATGTATTTAGTAATATTTACAATAGATTTTTGTACCTTGAATATAAATTTCAGAATTGATTTTAGAAGCTGAACAGATTGTTTAGTAACTATAAGGAGAAAAGGATTCTTGGTGGAAGAAAAACTGAAAGTAAAAAGCAGAAAGTAAAAGAAAAATGAGACAAGTGTGAGAAAGAAGAATCTGAGGTATGTTAGAAGGATAATAGAATAAAGCCAGAATGTTATAACTGAAAGGTTATCTAAAAGATGAGAGAAGAGGTAGAAGTGAAGAAAAAGAAAAGAGTAAGAAATATGAAAAAGATGAAGACAGAACAGATAATTTAGCCTTAGTGTAAAAGATGCCAAAAGCACTTGTCAAAACTTTTATTTTCCTGATCTTTCAAAAAATTTTAATTTTTCATGTTTTATTAATAATTTTATCCATTTACATTTCAAATGATATCCCCTTACCCTGTTATCCTTCCATAAACCTCCCATCCCATCCCCCCTCTCCCTTCATCTACTTTGCCTCTGTGAGGGAGCTCCTCCTACTACTTACCCACTCCTGATTCATCCCTCTAGCATCCCCTTACACGGAGACACTAATCTTCCATAAGACCAAGGGCCTCCCCTCCCATTGATGTCAGATAAGGCAATCCTCTGCTACATAAGTATTTGGAGTCATGAATCCCTCCATGGATTATCTTTGGTTGGTGCTTTAGTCTCTGGGAGAAATGAGTGAACTGGTTAGTTGATATTTTTCTTCCTATGGGGTTATAATCCCCTTCAGTTCACTTAGTCCTTCCCCTAAAACTTCCTTTGGGGTGCCTGGGGTCAGTCCGATGATTGGCTATGAGTATCTGTGTTTGTATTTGTTAGGTGCTGGTAAAAGCTCTCTGGGAACAGCCAGACCAGGCTCCTGTCAGCAAGTACTTCTTGGCATCACCAATAGTGTCAGGGTTTAGTGTCTGCAGATGGAATGGATCTCTAGGTTAAGTTGTCTCTGGATGACCTTTCCTTCCATCTCTATTGCATTTTTTTGACCCTGTCTTTCCTTTGGACAGGAACATTTCTAGATTAAAAATTTTGTAAGGGCTGGGTGGCCCCACCCTTCAACTGGGATCTATGCCTATCTGCTGGAGGTCAGCTCTACAGATTCTACAGGTTCTATCTCCCCTTTTTTGGGTATTTCTACTAAAGTCATCCCAGTTGGGTTCTGGGAGCCTCTCGCTTCCCTGGCACCTAGAATTTTCTAGTGGCTACATCCAGTTCCCATTCTCCACTGATAAATATTTCTATTCCATTTCCTGACACTCTGAACTTCTCTCCTGTCTCTTCCAGTACCTGATCCTGCCCCAGAAATTTTAACTTATTTATAAAGATTTAGAAAAATGCTTAGAAGCATCTCTATAGAATAAAACATACATGATTTATAACTCAGGATTTTATATATACATGTGTATATACATAAATTTTAATAGTTTTGTATACATATATGTATGTATACTTATACATCTCTTCCAATTAAAATATAAGAGCTATAATGAAGACAGTAACATATTTTATATATGTTCATGCATATAATAATTTTCTCTATCTACCTCTGATTGTTGATGTGAGTTGCTGCTTTAAGTTCTAGATTCCTCAGTTTTCTTGCTATATCCTAAAATTATGAGCTAAAATGAGAAAGATATCTCAGTATCTCTTAAGAATAAATATTTGAGAATGTCTTTCATTCATAATATATGAGAAATAAATTCCATACTACTGAATTCAATAACAAGTATAAATTAATTTTATTTTGTTTTATTTAGAATATAAGATGAAACTAATTCACAGTGACCCTACAGCATGTAGAACATATTTCTGTGGTTCACTATGCAACAAAAGAGAAAACAGAAAGAAACGCTTGACAATGTTCCTTAAGAACAACCCTTTTTAAAGGGGAAGAAAAATGACAACATTGCAATTTGAAAATTTCTTTTCCTTGTAATTTACTTCAAAGCAAGAACATGTGCCCTGCATTTGAGTTCCCTCAAATTTTACTTGTTGTTCCAATTATTTAGATGATAACTTATTAGAAGGCCAATTAATTCATCTCTATGAATTTATTGAGTTGACACTAATCATCATTTTTACATTTAAATTCAGGTAACTGCTTTAGCTGGGATTCTTTTATTTGGTATTATTCTGATTGACTCTCAGCATGTTCTGCTTTTGTTTAAATTCAAAACTTCCCATAACTTTTAAATATCTATTAATTTATAGATATGTACATATTTAGCAAACTAAGGAGCATATAAACCTGTGAAAATGTGGGACTACGTCTGTTCAAATACAACCAGGGTATAGTCAGTAGTAAAATTATGAAAATTTAGCAAGGTAGAACAGATGGTATTATAAAATTCACATAGCAAAAGGATGAATTCATGTTACCTATATCAATAAAATGTTTACTTACTATATGATTACCTATAAGGAAGAAATAATAAGCCATTGAATATATTAGAGGTGACAGAATAATGAGACTTCTCCCAATGAAAAGTCTGGACTAAAGTGGGGCTGATCTAACCCTATGATATGTCATCATTCATGGGGAGAAATGAACAAAATTCTATTGATCCACAATGGAGAAGTGATGAAAGAGTAAAGTATAGATACCACCAACATACAGCTGTTGAGGTAGTGAGTTTTCTTAAAATGACTGTCTTACTTGGTCTTTTATTGCTGGGCATAGACACCATGAACACAGCACCTCCTATTAAAAAAAAATCATTTAATTGGGGCTTACTAACAGTCCAGAGGTTTGGTCTATTACTGTCATGGCAGAAAGCATGATGACATGTGTGCAGACATAGGGCTTGAGGAATTGAGAAATGTACAATCGCATCAGCAGAGAGCAGGAATTGACAGAAAACACATTTTCTCCATAAAAGACACACCTATTCTATTCTAACAAAGTCACACCTTTTCATCCTGAGAGTCCCTTTGAGTATACAGAGGTTGTTTTATTTCAAGCCATTAAAATGACTTACAGAAATATGTGTACCTTCATAATTACTAAAGCAGAAATGACACATAAAGGAGTTTCATCTCCAAAAGTTCAGTCCATCTATAATGACAGGCCATGAAAGGTGGACATTCACCCCACCCCACAACAAAAACACTTCTCTCTCTCTCTCTCTCTCTCTCTCTCTCTCTCTCTCTCTCTCTCTCTCTATCTCTCTATATGCACATATGCACATAGAGTGTAACTTTGCTAAATATAATGCTAGATAATATAATCTGAATATATTATGATAGACACATATATACATATATAGCACATACATGTGTGTACATATATTTACCAACACTTTCAGAAAAAGAGGCATGTATTTGAAAGAGAACAGTGAGTTGATGGAAGTATTGAGAGAGAGGAGGGAAAGCGGGAAATGATGTAATTATTAATCCCCCATATTAAACCTAAAATATAAATTTACAACTGAATGTGTATATCTTTTTTTCTCTAAAATATGCTACAATTTTACGCTATTTCAGCTGCCACAATTATATTGTACACTCCTTTTTAGGAACTGTCAAAAGTTTTGGTAAATTTGAGATTCCTTTTCCATCATATGTCAAATGGGATGAATTCGGAAAAAAATATTTTCTTTCTGAAAATGTCTACTGAGTCTAGATTACTTTATAGCAATACTAGATTTCCTAAAATTTAATCTACCTTGATTATATAAATCTATTCACTCATGTGTGAAATGGTTCACAATTCTGTTCAATATAATGATTTTATTTACAAAATATAGACTCTCAAATATCTTAACTTAAATGCCTCTCACTTTACTCATAGATTCTGTAATTTCTTGGAACATAGACACTAATAGAAGTTAGGTCCACGGAATCATGCCATTCATTCTTCCTAAGTTTGCTATTTTTCCTCTTGCAAAGTCATCATAGATATGTAATAAAGTTACATGTAACATTTTTATGACACTTAATAGAAATGCAATTGGCCATTTAAATCTATTCTACTAAGAGTATAAAAATATATATTTTGTATTTTATGCTTGTCTATAATCCATTCCATTTTATTACAAGACTAATATTAGAACTTTTGTGTATCAAATATAATTGTTTATATATATATATATATATATATATATATATATATATATATATGTGTGTGTGTGTGTGTGTGTGTGTGAGTGTGTGTGTGTGTGCATATAAGGTAAAGGTGTGTGTTGGTGTTTGTTCTTGTATATGTGAAGATCCAAAAGATTTCGCTTTAATGTTTGTGGTTTGCTTGCTTTTCAGTGCCTCTCCACATTATTTAATATCTTCTGCGGAACATGAGTATTATCAATTTGTCCAGGTTATCTGGGCAATAAGCTCTAGAGATCCTTTAATATCTGCCACCCAATTGCTGCAGATACTGTGTATTACCACAAACAGCCTTTACATCAATGTTTGGGATCCAAACACTGCTTCTCCTGCTATGACAAAAGTACATTATTAATTGAAACATATTCCTATTTCTAGTTTCAGAATCACATAAGGACTTGAAGAGATATATTTTTTAATAAAGCTCACAATAATATTTTCAGATAAAAGTAACAAGCACTATGTCATGGAATTATATGTCTAGCAATTTCACCAGTTATCATGAGGACTGCCCGGGACCTGAGTTTAGTCCCTCTAACCCAAGATAGAAGATGAGACTCTAGACATTGTCTGCTGCAATCCATACTCACACCATGGTACATGAGCAACTGATTCACATTCATATAACACACACACACACACACACACACACATACAGAGAGAGAGAGAGACAGAGACAGAAACAGAGAGAGAGAAACAGAATAAATTTAAATGAAAGTCACTCTTCCTTAATAATTTCTATCAAATATTTTAAAATATGATTCTTTTAAAAATGGAGAATTTAATACATTGATTTAATGTGTTTTATCAAGTCTACCTCGATTATTTACGGAAAAACTCTTCCTCTGTCTCTTCCATATTTTTTCTACCATCTTGATAGTTTTTTTTCTTTTACTAATCTATTGAGTTTGTAGGTGTATGCATGTAAAACAATCTAATGTGGTATAGGACCGTATTACTGAAGAAAACCTTTTCTCAACCAGTATTCATCAGATGCTAGCAGTGCTTCAGCTAACAGTGGGATTGTATTTGACATTCCCCTATTCGTAGTGCAGTTTTTTTTGTTTGTTTGGTTTTTTTTTTTGTTTTGTTTTGTTTTGTTTTGGTTTGGTTTGGTTTGGTTTGGTTTGGTTTGGTTTTTCGAGACAGGGTTTCTCTGTGTAGCCCTGGCTGTCCTGGTACTCACTCTGTAGACCAGGCTGGCCTCGAACTCAGAAATCCACCTGCCTCTGCCTCCCAAGTGCTGGGATTAAAGGTGTGCACCACCATCGTCTGGCTTCATAGTGCAGTTTTACTGGCGATGCATGTCCTTGAATTCATGTAAAGCCTTTGTGTGTGAATTCACACAGAACATACTGTTTTGACGCATATAGCATTCAATTCTTCACTACATTCCCACCACAATCCTTGTAGCTGGGGCTGCAACATCCTGAAAGCATTTCTCAACCTAACCAGAGAAACTACATTTAAAGTACATCACAATTAATAATTAGACCCCAAACTGTCCAATATACCAATAAAGGACCCCTCATGAAAGCAACACTTAATGTTAAACACACGAGTTCTACTTTTAGATAAGACTCCTGAGACATCCTCATCTATATTGTGTCTTATTACCTGTCAAAAACATGCAGCACGACCTTTCATTCCCGAGTTAGAGGTAAAAGAATCTGTATCTCATGTTTTCAGCAAACTTACACAACACCACAATCCTTTTTTGTTTTGTTTTGTATTTTATAGCATTATAGATACTTTAATGGCATTGTCTTATATTTCTGAGTTTTACACCATATCAAAGGCATGTATGTGTGAAATGACACCATTCTCTTGGCTTAAAGGAAAGGAAGAGTTTATTTATCAAATACAGTTGATATACTATAAGTCATGATTCAGATACTATAGATTTCTCAGACACCCCAACTCAATTCTAATATTATTGCTGTTTATGTAAGTAATGCATGCTTGTCATTTACCACTAATGAAGCAAAATTGAGACACAATTTAACTTAAATACAGTTTACTTTTATTTCTTCACTTTTAATCACTTTTATTTTCTCCCCCAATAAAACAGTGCATCCAGCCATCATGTAGCCTTAGGTTCCTGTTTCGTTTATTTATTTCTCAGAACGGTTTTTCAAAATAAAAATTAATTCAGGACTACTTTTATATAATTTTACAAATAAATTTTAGTACAAGGATATATGATTTTAATTATTTTATATTACTATAGAAAAAGAGTATATACTAGACACGTTTTATTAGGATTTATTTTGTATTATGGTTCTGGAGGATAAGAGTTCATCTCTACCACAGCACAAAGGTCAGGCAGCAGGAACAATTGAAAAGTCAAATGTCAAAGGGCAGGAAGCAGAGGTGACAAACTGGCAGTAGCTTTTGGCTTTTGAAACATGAAAACCAAGCAATTTTCACTGACATACTTCCTCTATCAAGGCGACACTCCTATAACTATTTAAATAGTATCATCAATAAGAGTTGAATGCTTGAGCCTATTAGAGACATTTGCATCTAAACTCATACCCAGCTCCTTTCAGTCAATAAAAATTTATATATCATATATTAAAACTGTACCAAAAATATTCAGCTCTAGACCCTATGAATGTACTAATTATAATGAGAATTAAATACGTAGTTGTAGAGGCTAGACAGACAGAGAGCTAGATAGACTTGGATTACTAAGTCATGTGGAATTGGCAAGGAGCATTAACTTTAATAGATTATGAATGGGAATGTAAAATGATGCAAGCAGCATACGTATCAGATCTAGGACTCATACAAATACTTCTACTATGTGGCTTGGCCCCTCAATTTCTAGCACTGGCCTACAGGATAAAAAAGGATTTATTCATGTAAAGTCATCCACATGAATGTACAAAAGTCTTATTTTCAATGACTATAGATGGCAAACAACTAAGTTGCATATTATTGGCATATCCACATGGTAAAAATTAACAAAAAATAAGTTATATCCATGTGCAGCAATAGATGGTTCTTGCTTATCTGAATTTTGAAAAGACTGATTTAAATTGCTTTATGATTCCCTTTGTCTTATTATAAGAAATATAGAAATTATAAGAACTACATCAGGCATAGCATGGGGATAAAAATTAAGACAGTGAGAAGAAAGATTAAATTAAAAGCACAGGATAATTTTGGAAGTAGCATAAGTGTCTATTGTATCCACAGTAACAATAATTGCAGAACTTTTTATATCAATATATTTAAGTATTGATGCAAAGTGTATTTATCATATTATATATTTTAAATCTATCATTTATATTACAGACATCATGCCTCTCTGAAGCTACTCTTAAGAAAAAAATAGAGTAAGACTCAGATTCCTCTTGTACATTTCTAGCCATATATTTCAAAAGATCTATGGTTGCTTTCAGTGGCAGAAACCATTATCTGGCTTCTGGGTGTGAATGTTGCTGCTGGAGTACAATGTCTCTTACATCTCGTCAGTTGACATAGTACAAATACACAAACATTTGAACTTAGGTGTACACTTTCATGCTGGTGTTTGTGTACATATAATCTATGTGTATATAATGAGATAAAGATTAAAATTTTTATGTTTCTAAATCTAGCCAATACCCATATGAGTCATTCTATACTTCTCCCATTAATTTGTAGGTTCCCACTCCAAATGTGAGAAAATAATTTCTCACCATCTGGCATTCATTTGCATAATGATTTGTTTCCATTATACATATATAGTGGTCACAGAATTATTAGCACATGGTTAGTAATAGACACTTTTATTATTAAAAATTGTGCTTATAAAAATGTTATTCTGGGGCTGGAGAGATGGCTCAGAGGTTAAGAGCACTGACTGCTGTTCCAAAGGTCCTGAGTTTAATTCCTGGCAACCATATGGTGGATCACAACCATCTGTAATGGGATCTGATGCCTTCTTCTGTTTTATCTAAAGATAGCTACAGTGTACTCATATACATAAAATAAAATAAATCTTTAAAAAATGTTATTCTGCATTCTGTCTTCTGGATTACTAACTTACATTACGTTTATACTATTGTACCCCCATCTCTTTTAGACAAATTGGTTCAAATTAAATTTTGTATCACTCATTGAACATAGATTATTTCTGGAACACTCTTACTTCCTAGATAATTATTATTTGCATATGTTAAAATTAAATCTTTAGCTATAAAATTCTATATATAATGTCATTTATTGATATTTATAGTGTCATATCAAGTGGTACTATCACTCTTAATATCTCATGTCCTAGATTAATAATTTCTTTATATGATCAACTAATATGTGTCATTTCTGGTTATCTTATCTCAATAGTTACTACTTTTCCAAAATAGACTATGATCAGTGTCATAAAATTTGCAGAGCTTTGTTAGCTTAGCAGCATGCATTTGGGGTTTCTATAAAGTTTTGTTTATTTTTGCATCTTGATTTTAACTGTAATCATTCTATAATTACAAATATATATGTCACAATATTTTTTTCTTAACTAGCTATTGAGGAAATCTTGTTTGTTTCACTTTTAGCAATTATAAATAGTACTGATAGAAAAAATCTACATGAGGATTTTCCTATGGACCTAAGTTTTTATATTTATTGAGAAAATATTTAGGAATACATTTCTGGTTTTGAGATAAGATTATGCTTTGTATTCATTCTCCAAAAGTGTGTGACAATTTAAATTTTCAGAGCACGATGACTTTCTGCAGAGCTCCGGAATGCTGAAGTTTTTTAATACCCTCTGATTTAGTATTTTTCATGAAGACCTACTCCCTAGTGTTTATAAGTTTCTTTTATCTATAAATTAAGAGTTCCATAGGTTTTGGTTTTGTTTCCTTCTCTCTGCTTCATGCCCTGAAAAGTCCAGTAAGCATATCAGATAATACAAATATCAGAAGTAAGCAAGATCTATCATTTAATTCAAAAAATTATAGGTGACTTTTACAATGATTTTACAAAATATTTCAAATAGTATGTTCTTATCTTTGAGTAAAACTAAAACAGTCATTATGATGCCATTTTAATAACTTTACTCATTTTCTTATTTATTTATTTTTCCCTTATACAGTACATCCTTCCTACAGTTTCTTCTCCAATCATTCCCAGCTCCTGTTTCTACCTTCCTTCTTCACCAGATCCACTCTTCCCCTGTTTCCCTACAGAAAAAAGCAGCCCCCATCAGGAATATCAACTCAGTAAGGCATAACAAGTTACAATAAGACTAGGCACATATCCTACTGTATCCTCATGTCTGGCCTGGGTGAGGGAACTCAGAATGAGGTATAGTGTCTCAAGAGCAAATAAACAAGTCAGAGACACCCCCTTTGGTCACTCTTAGGAGTCCCACCAATCTAACAATCAAAACATATATGCAGAAGAACTAGCATGGAGTCATGTAGGCTCTAGGATTACCTCTTCAGTCTCTATGAACCTGCATCCAGCTTAGTTGGTTAAATCAGTAGAATGCTGTAAGTGGGGATTTATGGTCCATCCTAGTAGGAACATGAAAGGCAGTTCTTTTTGGAAATTATTTAAATTCTGAAGACTATTACAAGAGGTTTCAGAGGAGAATTTTAGCATGTTGTCTAGATATTATTTGTACTGGCTGGTTTTGTGTGTCAACTTGAAACAAGCTGGAGTTATCACAGAGTAAAAAGCTTCAGTTGAGGAATTGGCTCTATGACCATGAGATCCAGCTGTAAGGTATTTTCTCAATTGGTGATCAAGGTGTGAGGGCACATTGTGAGTGGTGCCATCCCTGGGCTGGTAGTCTTGGGCTCTATAAGAAAGTAAACTGAGCAAGCCAGAGAAAGCAAGCAAGTAAGTAATATCTCTCGATGGCCTCTGTATCAGCTCCTGCTTCCTACCCTGTGTGAGTTCCAGTCCTGAATTTCTTTGGTGATGAACAGCAAAGTATATGTGTAAGCTGAATAAACCATTCCCACCCCAGCTTGCTCCTTGATCATGATGTTTGTGCAGGAATGGAAATCCTGACCAAGACATCATTTTTATAATGTTTATTCAAGAATGTGGCTACTGTTTGTCCCTGCAAAAAGAGTCTACTCTACCTGAGAATAAAGTGAAGAGATCTTGATTAATTGCTTTGAAGAAGGAAATCTCAAAATAACCAATCATAGATTCTGTTCTGTAGTTTACCTACTCTTATGAAAAGCATTTTGATCAAGCATAACAAGCTTAGAAAGGAAAAATAAAAATTGTGTGTTCAAGTATTAAAGGACCACCAAGATGTGAAATGGAGCTAAATCTTGTGCTCAAGAGATGAACATATTAAGAGAATGATGATCTTGGAGCAAAATCTCACCCAGCTAATAAAAATCTTGTAAAAAGGATTTTGAAAATAGGATATTGACTTTTTTAAATTTACTATGTCAGCTAGTCTGCTCCCCTGAAGATGTCATCACCTGAAGACATCCCAGGATGTTCCTTGCACACAGGACAATTGGTAAGCACTCTCCCAAAGGTCCACAACCACCATGTGGAGCCCCATGGACTCAGGACGCATCACCATACACAACCCCTGCCTTCTAACTCCATTCTTCTTCCGAATAGCACGTTCACCCAGGGCAGATCAACAGCTAGTCTCCCCTGTAAACACCACAGTCTGAAAGCATCCAAGGAGTTCTGCTACACACAGGGCAACTGAAACCACAGCATGAATACATTCCAGGAGTTCCAACACATTCAGGGCAACTGAATTCCAGCTTGTCTGCTTCTCTGAAGACAAGACAGCCTGAAGGCATCCAAGAAGTTCTAGGGCAAGTAGATCAACTGACAACACAGAATGAAAGCATTCCTGGAGTTCCTCTGCACACAAGACAACTGGACAACTGACACCACATGATGAAAACTTCCCAGTGGCTTCACTGCATGTAGAACAACTGATCCAAAAGTTTGGAAGCCTCCCTGAAGTTCTGCTGCACACAAGAAAACAGAACTCACAGTATATAAGCCTGCCCTGCACACAGGACAACAGTTTGACTGCTCCTCTGAAGACACAACAGTCTGAAGGCATCTGAGGAGATCTCCTGAAGCCAATGCAACAGATCAGCAGCTTCTCTAACTCTCTGAAGTACTCATAGACAAAAGGTCTCCCAGAAGTCCTCCCAGAAGACTCAGTGCATTCAGGACAATGAGTTGTCAGGGTATATACCCTTCTAAAGATACCACAGTCAGAAGGACCCCCAGGAGGTCTGCTACACCCAGGGTCCCAGACCTATGACTAGACCTGAAGCAACCTAGAGAAAAAAGAGGTAGGCTTCAGACAGTGACACCCAGACCAGCAAATACCAGAGATAACCAGATGGTAAGAGACAAGTTCAAGACCATAAGCAGTAGAAGCCAATATACATGAGCATCATGAGAACTCAATTTTCCAATTAGAGCAAGCCCTGAATACACAAACACATCTGATAATCAGGAAGCTGACCTAAAATCCAATTGCATGAAGATAATAGAGTCCTTTAAGGAGGATATACGTAACTCACTGAAAGAACCTAAACAGGTAGAAGCCCTTAAAGAGTAAACAAATCAATTCCTTAAAGAAATACAGGAAACCACAATCAAAGAGGTTAAAGAATTAAATATAGACATAAAAGCTGAAGTAGAATTAACAAAGAAAACACACATGAAGGCAATCCTGGAAATGGAAAACCTATGAAAGAGGTCAGGAATTACAGACGTAGGTATCACCAACAAAACAGAAGTGATAGAAGAGAGAGTGTCTGGTGTAGAAGATAACTTAGAAGAGATTGACACAGCAGTCAAAGAAAATTCAAAACAGAAAAAAAAAAAACACCCAACCCAAAGCAACCAGGAAATCCAGGACCCAATGAAAACACCAAACCTAACAATAGTAGGAATAGAAGAGAGAAGATTCCCACTCAAAGGACCTGAAAATGTCTTCAACAAAGTCATAGAAGAAAACTTCCCCAACCTAAAGAAAGAGATGGCCATAAATGTCCAAGAAGCCTGTAGAACACCATATAAATGGAACAAGAAAACAAAAATCCTCTTGTCACATAATAACCAAAACACTAAATGCACAGAACAAAGAAAGATTATTAAAAGATGCAAGGAAAAAGGGCCAAATAATGTATAAAGGTAGTCCTATCAGAATTATACCAGACTTTTCAACAGAGACACTAAAAGATAGAAGAGCCTGAACAAAGGTCATGCAGACTCTACGAGAACATGTGTGTCAGCCCAGGCTACTATACTCAACAAAACTCTCAGTCAACATAGATGGAGAAAGCAAATTTTCCAAAAACCCAATCCAAATAATTTTCACCAGTCTAGCCCTACAGAGGATTCTAGAAGGAATCTCAAACACAATGAGGGTATCTCCACCAAAAAATAAAAAAAAAAGACAAACAAACAAAAAAAAAATAACCCAAGATACTAATCATCTCACAACAAAGCAAAAAGAAGAGAAACACATGCATATCATGCCATATTAAAAAAAATGACAGGAACTAGCAATAATCTGTCTTTAACATCTCTCATTATTAATAGACTCAACTTACATTCAAAAAGACATAAGATACCAGATTGGATAAGCAAACAGGATCCAGCAGTTTGCTGTAAACAAGAGACGCCTGAAAAACACAGACACCACCTCATAGTAAAAGGCTGAAAAAACGTATTCCAAGCAAATGATCCCAAGAAACAATCTGGAGTTTCCATACTAATATCCAAAAAAATCGACTTTCCACCAAAAGTTGTCAAATGAGATGAGATAGGATACTTCATATACATCAAAGGAAAAATCCATCAAGAGAAAGACTCAAAGTTTGAACATCTATGACCCAAATGCAAGGGCACCCACATTAATAAAAGAAACTTTACTGAAGTTCAAAACACACATTGAACCCCAAAAGAAGAATAGTGGGATAATTCAACACACCATTCTCACTAATGGATAGGTCATTGAAACAGAAACTAAACAGAGACAGAGTGAAACTAATAGAGGTTATGAACCAAATGGGTGTAAAAGATATCTACAGAATATTTTACCCTAAAAAAAAGAATATACTGTTTTCTCAGCCCCTCATGATACCTTCTCCAAAATTGACCATATAATTGGTCATAACAAACCTCAATTTATACCAGAAGATTAAAATAATCTCACATATATTATCAGATCGCCATGGCCTAAGACTGGTTTTCAAAAACAACAGAAAACTCCCATACATGTGGAAACTGAGCAACTCTCTACTCAATTAACTTCCTTCGGGAAGAAATAAAGAAAGAAGTTAAAGATTTACTGAAATTCAATGAAAATGATGCCAAAACATACCCAAACTTATGGCACATAATGAAAGCAGTTCTAAGAGGAAAATTCATAGAACAAAGTGCCGTAGTAAATAATTTGGAAAGATCCTACACTGGCAACTTAACAGCATAACTGAGAGCTCTAGAACAAAAGGAAGCAAATAGACC
Source organism: Grammomys surdaster (assembly GCF_004785775.1). Taxonomy (NCBI): domain Eukaryota; kingdom Metazoa; phylum Chordata; class Mammalia; order Rodentia; family Muridae; genus Grammomys; species Grammomys surdaster. The sequence goes on from NW_021604698.1 coordinate 1,956,571, forward strand.
TAAGAGGATTAGAAGGCAGGAAATTTTCAAACTCAGAGCTAAAATTAACCAAATAGAAACAAAGAGAATGATAGGAAGAATCAACAAAATCAAAAACTGCTTCTTTTAAAGAATCAACAAGATAGATAACCTCCTAGCCAAAGTATCTAAAGGTCAAATAGGCAGTATTCAAGTTATCAAAATTATAAATGAAAAGGGAGATATAAAAAAAGAAATAGAGGAAATTCAAAAAATCATCAGATCTTACTACAAAAGTATATACTCAAGAAAACTGGAAAATCTAGGTGAAATGGATGGTTTTCTAGACAGATAGCACATACCAAAGTTAAATCAAGGGCAAGTAAACTATCTATACAGGCCCATATCCCATAAGTAAATAGAAAATGTCACTAAAAGCCTCCCAACCAAGAAAAGCCCAGTGTTAGATGGATTTAGTGCAGAATTCTACAAGACTTCCTTTTTTTAATAATTTATTTTTTTCTCAAATTGTAATTAATTCACACAGGGGTTATAAACACAGAAAGGCAGGATGTGGGGAAGGGAATGGCACTGGAGTGTAGGTGATTGGGGGAATACAGATATCTTCAGAACTGGGTATTGGCTGGGTGAAGGTTCAGGGTACAAGTCACTATGACTCTGCCTATGACTCGCTTGTCCTTATCTAAGTTGGTATTGTCTGCCCAGGCTACCTATTTACAAGGTCTATGACTACTCAGGCTTGTAAATTTCCACAAAAGCTGCCTGTTGACATTAGCTTATAGCCATCTGTTTCAATGTTTTTCCACTGAGACCCAAGACTTGGTGTTAGTATACATTTATGACAGGCTTATTGCTGATTTTAGGCCTATGGCTGATTTTTGGCCTTCAGTGTGTAAGCAGGGCTGCCCCTGACATCTCTCCCTTCTCTAAGTGGCGGTGGCAATTCTAAACTTGTGAAGGCGGGGATAGAGCCCTGACCTCCAGTATTTGAAGGGGACCTTGTAATGGTTCCAGTCCCCCTGTCGCTGTCCAGTGAGGCATGAGGGCCATACCAGTCTGATGTCTTTTTCCTGGAGAGGGGATGCTTTTGACATCAACCCCTATGCAGTCAGGCTTGTCCCTCAGGGAACCCAGATAGATATTTTTATCTTTTATTTATATTCCCTTGCAGTGCTTAGCCTCGCAGCCTAAGCAAGAATTCAGATCGCCTGACAGAGGGGGTTCTGTGTGGCCCCTCTCTGCTTGGTCTAGGGGCAGAAGTCCTCCCTTTTAGGTTGGGTGGAGATGGGTTTTGGAAACACCCTGTTTAAAGTAACAACCTCATCTTGAGTCTCGTGGTTCTCCCTAGCTAACTTATGATAATGTATTGGAGTAGGTTTTGCTACCAAATTATTTATCTGTTGTATCACAGAGTTAGTCTGCCTATTTGAGAACCAGGGACCAGCAGAAAAAAGCAAAAAGAACCCAAATAATGGTCCCAAGATGGGGGGAAATAGGGTTGACATCCTTGGAGAGGCTGCAAACCAATTCTTGTACCAGTATTCATCTGTCTCTTTCTCTTTCTGATTTTTCTTAGGGCCTTCACTATCTATTTCATGCTCTCTTTAACCCTCCTTGTCTTGTCTATGTAAAGGCAAACTTCTTCTTTAAGAGCTGTACACAGTCAAGAGCTGTACACAGCCTTTTCTATTGTAATAGAATAAATCAAGTACAGTAAGGATCTTTGCAATTTTAGGAGGTCTCTTCAGACAGAGGAACGAGGGATTTCTTCAGATTAGTGATGTCAATCTCTAGCTGTTTGATGTTCTTGTCAGTGGCCCTTCAAAGGTCTGAGTAGTGTAAGTTCGGAGGCCAGCATTTGGATTAGAACTTCTAACAGCAGACATCACGGGTGATTCATTTTTACCTGGAAAGGAAAAAGAAGGGAATTCTCAGGGAGATTTCTCTTCCCTGAATGTAAAGGACCCTCTTACCCTTAAAGGGAATGGCCCAGACCCAGTTCCCTTATGGGGCCGAGGACTGATATGCCTGTCTGATACCACAGAAGGCACAGCTAACTGGCTACCAAAAAGATTAATAAAAAAATAGATACCCCCACAAAGCCAGGCCCAACCATAAATACGATGAATAACAATCTACAAGACTTTCAAAGAACCAACATTCCTCAAAATATATCATAAAATAGATAGAGAAGGAACACTACGTAATTCATTCTATGAATCCACAATACTCTGATACCTAAACCACACAAGGACACACACAAAAAAAGAGAACTGTAGACCAATTTTGGTAATGACTGCAGATTCATAAATGCGCAATAAAATTCTTGCAAACCAAATCCAAGAACACAAAACCATCATTCATCATTATTAAGTAGACTTCATCCCAGGGATGCACAGTTGATTCAATATATGAACATCCATTAAAGTAATCCACTATATAAACAAACTGAAAGAAAAAAATCACATGATCTTCTCCTTAGATGCAAAAAAAGCATTTGACAAAACACAACACCACTTCAGGTTGAAAGTATTGAAAGGATAAGGAATTTAAGACCCATACTTAAACATTATAAAAGCAATTTACTGCAAACCAACAGCCAATATCAAATTAAATGGAGAGATACTTGAAGCAATCCCCAAAACATCAGGGACAAGACAAAGATGCCCACTCTCTCAATATCTTTTCAATATAGTATTTGAAGTTCAAGCTGTAGTAAGACAACAAAAAGAGATCAAGAAGATACCAATTGGCAAAAAAGAAGCAAAGGTATATCACTATTTGCAGATTATATGATTGTATACCTAAGCTACCCCATAAATTCCACCAGAGAACATCTACAGCTGATAAACTACTTCACCAAATTGGCTTGGCTGGATATAAAATTAACTTAAATAAGTAAGTAGCCTTCCATTATACAAGTGATAAACAGACTGAGAAAGAAATTAGGGAAATAACACCCATCACAATAGGCACAAATAATATCAAATATCTTGGGGTAACTATAACCAAACAAGGGAAAGATCTGTATGACTATAACTTCAAGTCTTTCATGAAAGAAATCAAAGAAGTTCTTACAAAATGTAGAGATCTCACATGCTCATGGATTAGTGAAATTAATTAAAAGTAAGTAAATGTTCTACCAAAGACAATCTAAAGATTCAATGCAATCCCCATCAAAATTCTAACACCATTCTTCAAATACATGGAAATAGAAATTCTCAAATTGATCTGGAAAAGCAAATATATATAATTAAGGTGAACCATTCTTATGGGCCAAAGACAAGGAAATGGGCTGCTTGGCAGGAATATGACATTAGACAAGGACAAGGAAGTGGGCGTCAGTCAGGAATCTGACCTTATGTTACAACAAAGAAATAATTTCAGGAAGGAATCTAAATATTAGGCTGGAACAAAGAAATAATTTCAGGAAATCTAAATTTTCAGAATCTAAATTTTAGGCTAGTACAAGAAAGTAGGCTTCAGGCATGAAAATGACTTTGGACTAGGACAGGGAATTTGGCTCAGATATTTTGGCCATCCTGATAAACCAACAGTGATCATGGGAGTGTTCGCGGAATTTTGTTTATTGCCTTGCTTCTTCTTTGAGTATTTTTTTTATTGTCTTGCATGTTCCTTGACTATTTACATCTATTGTATTACTAGTTACTCAACCTAGAACTGACCTTAATAAAGCATGTAATTCAAATTGTATAAAACAAAAAGGAGGAGAGGGGATGGGATAGGTGGTTTCTAAGGAGGAGAAATGGAGAAAGGGATGGCATTTGAAATATAAAAAAGTAAAATGTCCAAAAAAATAATAATAAGGCTACTATGGAAAGTAAAAAAATTAAGTGTAAAAAAAAAATCTTAGAAGAATTCCTGTTGAGAGATGTAGTGGTGCTTGTCTTGTTCCTGCCATCTTCAAGCTCACCAGGATCTGTTTTCCTTTAGCTTCCACTCCTGTTAGCACCCCTTCAGCATCTAGATGCATGCATGCTTCCTTTCCTATTTTTACATTGAGATCATGGATAAACACTCAATATTCATCAATAAACCTGAAGTTTCTCCATTTTTGAAAAACAATTCTGGGGGAAATCACTATCCATGTCCTCAAGCTATACTACAGAGCAATAATGATAAATCCTACAGGGTATTGGTAGAGCAGCAGACAGGTTGATCAATGGACTAGGATTGAAGAACCAGAAGTAAAACTGCACACATATAGACACTTGATCTTTGAGAAAGAAGCCAAAAATATACAATAGAAAAAAGAAAGCATCTTCAATAAATGTTGCTTGTCAAATTGGTAGTCTGAGTTAGAAAAATTAAAATAGATCCATATTTGTCACCTTGCTCAAAGCTCAAGTCCAAGTGGATCAAGAATTTCAACATAAAACCAGATACACTGAATCTAATAGAAGTGAAAGTGGGAAAGAGCCTTGAACTAATTGGCACATGGGGAAATTTCCTGAACATAACTCCAATAACTCACATTCTAAGATCAATAATTGATAAATGGTACCTCATGAAACTGGAAAGCTTCTGTAAGTCAAAGGGTATAGTCAATAGGACAAACCAGCAACAAGAAGATGCTAAGTTTCTAGTTGCCCAGCTGGTTTTCGGTCCTGCTTTAGTCTAGTATTTCCTTACAATGACAATTTGGAAAGTTTGAAGTTGGATTAAATGTGCATTGCATTATGATATAGTTATAATTTATGGCATGGACCTGAAATGTGATCAATTTTTTGTTGACCATTCTCACAATTTATCCCGGTGCATCACCACAACACCTCTTACAGGCATGGTAGATTGTAGGTGGAAGCTTCCAAGCCTAGGCTTAGGGATAGTTAGAAAAGCTCCGGGCCCTGCTCAATCTATGTATTTGAACAGCTTGGGTGTGACTCTTATTTCATCCTTTTATCTGAAGAAATAAAAGCAATATTTACATTTACAAATTTCAAAATAGTTTTGATTTGCCTTTCCCTGCTTATTAACTCTTGGATAGTTCTTTGTTTCTCAACTATCTGAGATTCCTCTATTGAGAGTTCTCTTTCAAGATCTGTACCCTATTATTAATCAGAATTTTGGGTTTGTTGTTGTCTAGATTCCTGAGTTTATTGCATAATTTTTATATTAGCTCTTCATTAGGTGAGGAAGTGGTGAAAATCTTTTCCCATTCTGTAGTCTACAGATTTGTCCTATTTATGGTGCCCTTTGTCTTACAGAAGACCTTCACTTTTCTAAAATCTTATTTATTAATTATTGATCTTGGTACCTGTGCTATTGATGTTCTTTTCAGCAAGTTGTCTCCTGACCCAGTGCATTCAAGGATATTCTTAACTTTCTTGTCTATCATGTTAAGTGTATCTGTCTTTATGTTGAGGCTTTTCTTTGATCCTCTTGGACTTGATGTTGTATTTTTAAAAGGCCAAGTATATGTTTTGTAAAGCTGTTCAAATTTATGAGGTCCCATTTGTCAAATGATAATATTAGAGCATAAGCCATTGATGTTTTGTTCAGGTAATTTTTCCCTATGCCCATGTATTCGAGGTTCTTTTCCACTTTGTTTTGTGTTAGATTTAGCATATCTGGTTTTATATAGAGGTCCTTGATCCACTTGGAATTGAGATTCCTACAAGGAGGTAAGAATGAATCAATTTGCATTCTTCTACATGCTGACCACCATTGAACCAGTACCATTTGTTGAAAATGCTGTGTTTTTCCCACTGGATAGTTTTAGCTTATTTGTCAAAGATCAAATGACCATAAATGTTTGAGTTCATTTCTGAGTCTTCAATTCTATTTCATTGATCTATCTGCCTATCTCTGTACCAGTACCATACAACTATTATCATTTTTGCTCTATAGTACAGCTTGAGGTCAGAGATGGTAATTCCCCCAGAAATTCTTTTATTGTTTGGAATTTTTTCCCATCCTTGGTTTTGGGTTATTCCAAATGAATTTGAGAATTGATCTTTCTAACTCTACGAAGAATTGAGTTGGAATTTCTGTGGGGATGGCATTAAATCTGTATATTGTGTTCAGTAAGATGGCTGTTTTTACTATATTAATCCTTCCAATCCAAGAGAATGGGAGATCTTTCCATCTTCTGAGGTCTTCTTCAATTTCTTTCTTTAGGGATTTGACGTTCTTGTCATACATATCTTTCACTTTCTTGGTTAGAGTCACACCAAGACATTTTATAATATTTGTAACTATTTAGAAGGGTGTTGTTTCTTTCATTTTTTTTCTCTGCTCATTTACTCTTTGAGTAAAGAAGGCTACTGATTTGTTAGGGCTAATTTTATATCTAGCCACTTTGCTGAAGTTCTTTTCAGCTGTATTATCTCTCAGGTAGAATTTCTGGGGTCCCTAAAGTATACTATCATATCATCTGCAAAATGTGATATATGGATTTCTTACATCCCAACTTGTATTCTTTTTATCTCCTTTTGTTGTCTAATTGCTCTGGCTAAAACATTGAGTACTATATTGAATAGATAGGATGACAGTGTGGAGCCTTGTCTTGTCATTGATTGTGATGGGATTGTTTTGAAATTCTCTTCATTAAGTTTGATATTGTCTTGGTTTGATATATATTTTGCTTTTATTTCATTAATATATGGATCTTGAACTCTTGATCTCCCCAAAACCTTAACATAAATGTGTGTTGATTTTTGTCAAATGCATTTTCAGCTAATAATGAGAAGATTATGTTGGCTTTGTGTGTGTGTGTGTGTGTGTGTGTATGTGAGTTTGTTTATATAGTGGATTACATTGATGGATTTATATATATTGAACTATCCCTGCATTCCTGGGTTGAAGCCTATTTGATCATGATGAATGGTCATTTTGATGTCTTCTTGGACTTGGCTTGTGAGACTTTATTGATTATATTCGCAGTGATATTCTTAAGGGAAATTAATCCAGAGTTCTCTTTCTTTGTTGGGTCTTTTTGTGATTCAGTTATCAGTGTAACTGTGACATCATAGAAATAACTGGGTAGTGTTTCTTCCATTTCTATTTTGTGGGATAGTTAGAGAAGTATTAGTATTAGGTCTTTTTTGAAGGTAGGATAGAATTATGTACTAAAACCAACTGGCCATTGACTTTTGTTTGGTTAGGAGACTTCTAATGACAGCTTCTAATTCCTTAGGGGTTATGGGACTGTTTAGATGGTTTATTTTTTCTTGATTTAATTTTGATACCTGATATCTGTCTAGAAAATCATACATTTCATCTAAAATTTCCAGTTTTGTTGAATATTAACTTTTGTAAAAGGATTATTTTTTATTTTGTCTATTTCTATTGTTATATTTCCCTTTTCATTTCTGATTTTGTTAATTTGGATACTGTCTTTGTGACTTCTAGTTAGTTTGACTAAAAGTCTACCTATCTTGTTGATTTTCTGAAAGAACCAGCTGCATGTTTTGTTGATTCTTTTTGTTTCTACTTGGTTGATTTCAGTTGAGTTTGATTATTTTCTGCCATCTACTTCTCTTGGGTGTGTTGTTTGTTTCTTTTTGTTCTAGAGCTTTCAGTTGTGCTGTTAAGCTGCTAGTGTATGATTTCTCCAATTTCTTCATTGGGGTAACTTAGGGGTATGAATTTTTCTCTTAGCACTGCTTTTATTGTGCCCCATAAGTTTAGAAATGTTGTGCCTCCATTTTCACTAGATTCTAAAAAGTCTTTAATTTCTTTCTTTATTTCTTCTCCGACCAAGTTATAATTGAATAAATACTTGTTCAGCTTCCATGTGTATGTGGGCTTTCTGTTGGTTTTGGTTTTTTTTGAAGACCTATATTAATCTTTGATGGTCTAATAGAATACATGGGATTAAATCAAAGTTCTTGTATCTGTTGAGGTTTGTTTTGTGTCTGTTTATATGACCATTTTTTGAGAAGGTACAATGAGGTGATTAGCAGAAGTTGTATTCTTTTGTTTTAGGGTGCAATATCTATAGATATCTGTTAAATTCATTTGGTTCATAACTTCTTTTAGTTTCATTGTGTCACTGTTTAGTTTCTGTTTCCATGATCTGTCCATTGGTGAGAGTGGAGTGTTGAAGTCTCTTACTATTACTATGTGAGGTTCAATGTGTGCTTTGAGCATTAGTAAGGTTTCTTTTATGAATGTGGGTGCCCTTGCATTTGGATCATAGATGTTCAGAACTGAAAGTTCATCTTGGTAGATTTTTTCCTTTGATGTGTATGTAATGTCCTTCCCCATCTTTTTTGATAACTTTTGGTGGAAATTCTATTTTATTGGATTTTAGAATGGCTACTTCACCTTGTTTCTTTGGACCATTTGCTTGGAAATTTTTTTCTAGTCTTTTACTTTGTCATTGAGTTGTGTTTCCTGTATGTAGCAAGTTGCTGAGTTCTTTGTAGGTATCCAATATGTTAGCCTATGTCTTTTTATTGAGGAACTGAGGCCATTGATATTGAGAGATATTAGGGACCAACGATTGTTGCTTCTTGTTATTTTTGTTGTTAGAGGTAGAATTGTTTGTGTAGTTATCTTCTTTGGGGCTTGTTGTGAAAAGACAATTTTCTTGCTTTTTCTTGGGTGTAGTTTCTCTCCTTGTGTTGGACTTTTCTTCTATTATCCTCCTTCAGGCTGAAATAGTGGAAAGATACTGTTTAAATTTGATTTTGTCTTGCAATACCTTGTTTTCTCCATCTATGATAATTGAGACTTTTGCTGGATATAATAGTTTGGGCTTGCATTTTTATTCTCTCAGCACTATATGATATCTACCCAAGATCTTCTGGCTTTTAGAGACTCTATTAAGAAATTTGGTGTAATTCTGAAAGGTCTGCCTTTATATGTTACTTGACATTTTTCCTTTACCACTTTCAATATTCTTTTTGTGTTCTGTACATTTGGTGTTTTAATTATTTTGTTATGGCAGAAATTTCTTTACTGGTCTATTTGTTTGGTGTTTGGTACGCTTCTTGTATGTTTATGGGCATCTCTATCTTTAGGTTAAAGAAGATTTCTTCTATAATTTTATTGAAGATATTTGTGGGCCTTTTGATGTGGGAATCTTCACTCTTCTACACTATTATTCTTATATTTAGTCTTTTCATTGTGTCTTGGATTTGTTGAATGTTTTGAATTAAGACCTTTTTGCTTTTTTTTCTTTTTCTTTACTATTACGTAGATGTCTTCTGTTGTATCTTCTATATCTGAGATTATCTCTTTTCTGTCTTGTATTGTGTTGGTGATGCTTGTGTTTGTGACTCCTGATCTTTTTCCTAGATTTTCCTTCTCAGGGTTGTCTCTCTTTCTGTCTTCTTTAATGTTTTTCTTTTCATTTTTAGATCCATCCAGGATCTAAAATTCCTTCACCGGTTTGTTTATGTTTTCCTGTATTTTTTAAAGGTATTTATTTGTTTCTTCTTTATGGGTTTCTATTCATTTACCTGTGTTCTCTTGTATTTCTTTAAGGGAGTTGTTTATGTCTGTCTTAAAGTCCTGTATCAACTTCATAAGATGAGAATTTAGATTTGAATCTTGCTTTACAGATGTTTTGGGGTATCCAGAGCTTACTGTAGTGAAAGAACTGTTTTCTGATGTTGCTAAGTAGTATTGGTTTCTGTTACTTATGTTTTATGCTTGCCTCTTGCCATCCGTTATCTCTCGTGTAACTGAACACCTCTCTCCTGTTGCCTGTTAGCCTATGATCCTGTGATCCAGAATGTGTCAGAACCCCTGGTCATTTGGGCTACAACTGTGATCCTGGATGCATCCTAACATCTGAGAATCAAACTTCGACTTCGGTATGTGCTGAGTCAGTGAGGATTCAGAGCATATGCTCTGCTACCCTGATCCTTTATGTGCCAGAATTCCTGGGGAGTCAAGCTTCGACTGTGATGTGTGCTGAATAGGTGGTGATCCAGAGCAGAGGCTCTGCTCCTACACAGGTGCAAACTGAAAGAAGCCTGGATCTCTCGCTGGGCTGAAAGTTCTTTTAAGTTCTGTAAAGAATTGTTTACGAAAATGTTATAGATGTAGATTATGTATATTAATGATATCCACTTCGTATTCTTTCCCCTATGTGCTCTCACAAACGACCATTCTGTATCCTTTCCAAATTCAAACTCTGCTCTCATAGTTAATCCATTGAGGTTAATTACTGCTGCCCATATGTATAAGAGCTTAGGGTTATCCACTAGTGGGTGAAGAATGTACTAGTAATCAACCTCCAAATTCTTGTGCCATCAGCAGCAAAATCTAGGAGACTATTGGAATAGAAGTACATATTTCTGGAAATAATAATTTCTGGAAATTAATTAATTGATTCAATGAGCAATTAATGAGGAAATAATTTATGTTACTTAGAGTAAATATTAATTTAATTTGAAGCATAAAATAAATTCAGAAAATTTATGGCAAAATTTAATGACATATTTAAAAGAAACAGTGTAAGTTAATGAAAACATCTAATAAAACCCTGAGATGGTTAACTACGACTAAATTAGAATGAGATATTCATATATCTTGCTTATATCTATGATACATTTGAAAAAGAAAATTATATTTAAATTAAAAAAGAACATGAAAACATTTTAAACAAAAATTTTATACATGAGTGGTGCCACCCAACTCCAATGAACACTTTCAAACTCAGAGTATCACATATTGGATTTATCATATTGAATAATGAAGCAGAAAAGAATAAACTCATTATTTTTTAAATATAGGAAGATTAAAATTTATAGTTGCTTTCACTGTGAATTTGAAATTATAAGAGTTGATCAATAAATATTAAATTTACTGTGTCACAAATCAAAGTGAAATGAAAATGAAAAGGAACTTGTAAAGAAACAGGAAAGAGAATTGACAAGACAGAAGGAAGATAGGTGCGAGTGTGAGAGTAGGCTTAACAGAACATATACTAGGATGTACTAGTCAAAGAACAAGTTTAATAAAAAATAAAAATCCAAAACATTGTTAAATTATTAAAACAATATAATTAAGTTAAAATGATATTATAATATATTATTCTTACTATTTATCCTAAGAGTAACAGTAGGTAAAATCTGGTATTTAATAGATTTAGTCTATAACCACAGTAAAAACCAGCACATTATGAAATGATAAACACATTTTACAAGAAATCAGAAAATTGGAAAATATTTTAATCATGAATAATTAATCAGATTTTTTCCTGAAAATTTATGGCATAAATCTAATTTAGAGTTTCTAAAAATAGATTTTAATGGTCATTATATATATAGATACACCATGTGGCAAACATTAACTTAGAAAAATTTAAAAGTTTCTTGAAAATCATACTTTATGGTGTCTTAATTGTAAATAAATAAACTATGTCTTTGACTTTACATTGAAGATACTTATATCATGATTAATGGCTTACAGCCAAAGAAAACTACAGCAGCTTGTGCTTTACTAATAAACCTGTCAAAGATCAATCAGGAAATTAAAGGTCTTGCACAACCATAAAAAGTGTAAAAATACATATGATTATATAAGGAGCTTAACATTTATTTTTAAAGAATAAAATATTTCATATAATATTTTTGCATGCATACATAAAATTAATTTTAGAAATAAATATATAATTCCGCAATGATTTTGAATTTTTCCAAAAGTAAGTTATAAACAAAGAAAATTAAATTTCATCTGGCATTCATACAATTTCTCTTTTTTAAAAATGAACAAACATACACTGTCTCTGTCTCTTTTTTTCTCCTTTCCCCTTTCTCATTCACTGAGACAGCCTACTCTCAACTCATTTTACTTTCCTCTTTCCCTCATACAAACACTCATGAATTTCAGGCACAGGGCACGGAGACTCTTAAAATGGAAGTGACTTGAATCCCGCCTTCATGTGAACTCACTCTCATGGTACCAGAGTGTGCCTTGCAAGCTTCTAAAAGAAGAGTCAAGTAACAGTCCCACCTAGCTTTCACTCCTATAAGTCATATCACTGACCATCATGGAACAATTTCCATAAGCATTCAGTAGTGGCATGCAGAATTCAGTAGTGGTGGTAATCAAGAGTTTTCTAGTTGGACATCCACTCAACAAGAGGATGCCTAGTCCTGGAAATTTATCCAACTACAAGGGCTAATGAAGATGCTGATATTGGAGGAGACTCTCCTAATAAGTCAGCATCACCCCTAACTACATTTTAATGCTTTCATTATATACAGAAACAGGTATAGTCCTCATCCTTCATCAAGGAAAATTCTCTAAAACACAGATGGGCACATTACAGAAAGCTGAAACTTATTAAAAAAATAGTGAGTTGTGGTGCCAGTCTGTACTACTGCTTCTACAATACAGCTCCTCCAGCTAAGGCTCAGGCATCATCTTGTGTTCTAGGAAGGATTGTAAGAGGCTGAAGAAGAGGAAGCTGTGAGATTTTGTTTGCTAGGAATGTTAGTAGCAGTAGTAACACCAATAAATTCTCGCCACAATGACTGACTTAATGCAAGCTTAATGAGGACATAAACAATACTCTTTCTAATGTTCATAGGAAGTCTAGTGGCAGAGGGAGCTTGGGATTCCTCAGTCCTGAATAGAAAACTATAGAAAACTAAGGAATGCCTAGAGAGGGAGAAGTAGTCTTCTGCATGGAAAAGCATAGCAATTGATTCTGCCTTGCCAAGTGGTCAGCTCTGAAATATATATGCCTGTCAATAACATTACAGGGGCTGAATGAGAGATCAAATTTTAGAATATGGATTGTTTAAGGACAGGAAAGTAGTTATATAATAACCTCAAAACTAAAAATAAGATTTCTAACAAAAACCACCCATACACAGACAAACCACACACACATATGCTACAAGAGCCAACTTCAGTGAATCATTTGGTCTCTGGCTCCAAAGGTTCTGTTTCTAAACTTTTATATTCAGCAAATATCCCATTGAAATATTGTACTAAAATGCTAATTGTTTCTTGGATAATACAATAATTATTCTGAATGCCTGCCAAGCTTCATTTAAATCTAATATATTGAATAGCCAAGCAAAAAGGAATAATCTATTAGATTATAAACAGAATGATAAATACTGAAAAGTATTTTTACTATGGATTTTAGATTACAATTACATTACAATTATAATTCAGTAGACATTAAAAAAACAATGTGATGCAATCCTACATAAAAAGGATAATGAAGGCCATTAACTTGGGGCAATAATCTACTTATTGATATCGCATGATATTTGCCGAATCAGGAAAATTGTTTATAAATGCTTCCTTACGGCATTTTCTTTTATTATTAAATACTACTCTACTTCCAAAACTAAAGAGTTATTAAAAATAATAACTTAATTAAGGTAACTAGTGATTCAAAATCAAACTGGGCACTATAGGTGCAATTCAACATTGGTATGGCATTTATTTGTCCATGCTTACTTATGTATAATTTTCACTATGTTGAAAAAAGTTAATATAGCTACTGAATTCTTTATGCTATGCTCAGAAAAATCAGAAGATACCCCAAGGAGGTTTTTTGAACTTTGAATATTGAATAGGAAAACATCACTTGCTTCAATAAAAAGGTATTTTTCCTCAAGCATACATGTGTACTGACAAATGAATTTATTATAATATTTCCAGAATAACCCACAAAATGCAATTTCTGTTTGGTTTTGTTACTCATTATCTATCTCTCTGCATTTCAGCCTTAGTCAAAAATAAAGTCCTTTTCAAACTTGTTTTTCTGAGTATTTTACTGCTTCCTCTTACAGAGATCTTTCTTCCCTAAAATTATATAGACCACCATAACAGCCTAAACAGACTCTTTTTAACCTCCACTGGTACATGCCTAATGAACTATATCTTTGGTATTCATGTTCACATTTATTTCCTCTCATATATATATGTCTATGTAACCAGAATTTGATTAATATGATAGTAAACAAATGTGAATTTAATTTTCTTACAAATCCTGTCAGACTTTCCTAAATACATGAGCAAGTGAATACTAGCTATCAAGGACAAAGCCTGACTTCTCTGAAATCACAATATTGTCATTCTAGGCATAAGTAAAGGCCCAAGAAGATCCATGATGGGCAGCAAGGAGTAAGATCTTCCTATCATCAACCAAGTGGGTGATGATGTGTCAATCCAACCTGAAAACTCTGTTACAGGCTCAGCTATCACCTAGCTCAGTTATTGCTTTCTATTTCTGATATTGTGTGTATTGCTGACTCTTGCCTGCTTTTTGGACTCCATTCCTCTTATCAGTTTTCCTTGCCCAGCTTTAATATAAGGGCTTTTGCCCTGCTTACTACATCTTTTTTTTTTTTTTTTTTTTTTTTTTTTTTTTTTTTGTTATGTGATTGTTATTGCTTAGAGGCCTGCTCTTTTCTGAACCAGAAACAAAAAGGGAGTGGATTTGGGGAGAAGGATATGTGAGAGGAAATGGGAGGAATACAGGGAGAAGTACCTGTATATTGTATGAGAGCAGAGAGCAGATCTATTTTTAATTTAAAAAAAAAAAGCCCACAATTTTATCTAGAAATCATTTAAGCAAAACAAACAAATAAAAATATAAAGACTAACCAGTCGTATTTAATATTCCAAATTTAGAACAGGGAAGTTCTTTTGGTGTGTTAAACTTTTGTGTAATATTACATATACTAGGTATTTTCTGCCTCAAATTTATATTCAATGATTTTGTTAATATTCATTTTTCTAAGAATATAGACAGAAATTATACTTACAGAAATGAATTGAGTTATGGTTCTTTTACACTGAACACCTTTGATAATTTGAGCTATAGGTGACACAACCAATTATATTATGTTTGTAGCAGTCACCCAAAATTTTATAGGTCACAGGAAACAAGTGTTTCTGATATCCAAAATATTTTAAGAAAGAGGGCAAGGAAGGTAGTCACACAAATAAATGTTCACAGGGAAAGTTTCATTGCTTATAGGTTCAATATTTAATGTCTAATAGAAGGAAAAATGAAACATAACTAAAAAGTCCTTCATCTTTTAATTCTCAGTAGTTCAAGTTCATTGTTTCTCAAACTGTCAATGTAGCTGTCATACTATAGAGTTTTTCTTCCTTATATATTTTTTAATTAATCTTTTAATTAAAGATTTCTTTTATCATGCTTGACAAAAAGATAAAAATTTTTCAAATAGTAATCAAGTAGTATTCCTTAGAACAGGAACAAAATTGAATAACTGGGTAATTTTCAGGTATGTCAAAGACTGAAGTTGAGGCCTTGGTATTTAATAGGCTTAAGGTATCAAAGTGAACAGAGAGTCTAGGACAATACATTGCTACCTGTAGTGATGTTCCAAAGAGAGAGCTCTGTTATATAAAATGCCTTATGAAACTGAAAAACATTTTAAAAAGTCAGAAGATGCATGACTATACAATAGATAAAGGGGTCAACATTATTTTTTGGTCTTTTTTCCTTTGGAATGATATTTTCACAGTAAACTACAATTTGATGAATGATATTGAACAGAATATGTAATGTTTATTTATAACAGTGAATAATAGGAACAAAAGGCATATCTAAATACACAAGATTGAATTCAATAACCATTGTAGTATATGTTTTAAATTCAATAATAAGTTATAACAACATTAATATATTTTCTATATAAAAGACATCTAGATTACCATACTTTTACTCTCTTTGCAACTTTATTATTTTGTTGCACTCAACTGGAACATAAGCTTTTACCCCAAATCAACAGGGTCAGAATTAGAATTCAATTCTCAAATTTTAAACAGAGAGGTTGAATTGTAACAGTAAATTGAATGTTAAAATGGTCTAAATGCAAAATATTTGAGGTCAAAGACCTCATTTTTCCTTATTAAAAGTGTTTCACCATCTGATTTGGTTGAAGCAGAATGACCCTTCATAACAGAAATTGATTTTGTAAGCATAAATTCATTCAGTGAAGCTTATTCACCCCCACAAAGGAATGAAACCTGAGAAGGGAAAAGAGAGAAACATAATTAGTATCCTACTGAGTGTTGATATTTGAGCTCCAATCTTCTCTCACATAAACATGAAGATCACGTAAGTATCTCCCTCAAAAAGTAACCTTTAATCCACTCAATTGTTGTATGCTGTGATTATATACTTCCATAAACAAGAGGTTGACCATTTACTATTGAGAAGTATATTTCATATGACCTTCTGAGGTCAATTCTTTGGTTATCTCCATTTTCTTTGTGTGTTAGTTATTTTTTAGTCACTCTAATAATACATCTAATAAAACTATTGACATTTATGTTTTATATCATCTTATGAGGTCATTTTTTTGGTTATCACTATTTCCTTTCTGTGTTAGTTATTTTTCTGGTCACTCTAATCATACATCTGATAAAATCAACTTAAGAGAGTAAAGATTTATTTCAATTGGTGGGTAAGACATGGTATGATACATAACTTTGAGGTATCTTCATATTTTGACAGTTATACTGAAACAGGTACTACAGGCAAGGCACCAGGCAAAGTTGTACTCTCATGGTACTCCACTATGAGTCTCTCCGTGCCATTATAGAGCCGTGTCCAAAATACTTCATGATTCCTTGACTCCAAATGTGGACCAGAGATTAAATGCATTAACCTGTGGAGGATGTTACACATTGAAACTTCAACATTATTTAATACTGTTTGTCTTCCTACTCTCATGAGCTTCAGTTGTTTACTCACTATTTGACATTTCTTAACTTTTATTTACAAGCACAGATTTCTTGTTCAATTGACATATTTCCTTGTGAAATTTTCATGCATCTGTGTCATATATGATTTCATTCATGTCACGTTTATCCTTTTTTTCTGCATTCCCTCCCACTGGAGTCCCTTTGCTCATACCTAAGAATATTTATTATGTTCTCAAGACTGTTTTTTATTTTAAGTGTTTGTTTTCTTGCATGTACATCTATACACCTCTTTATGCCTGAGTGTCTGCTGCCTGTTAAGAGGAGAGCAATGGATTCCATGTAACTGGAGCTGCAGAAGGTTGTGTGCTGCCCTGCTAATTCTGAGAATCAAATTCGGGTCTTCAAGAACAGCCACTACTCTTAATTACTGAGCCTTGTCTCTACCTACATAGATTTATTTTTCTTAGTTGAAAAGTCACATGAAGTTTGCTCATGTACTTAAATAAACCCGTATTTTATGACATAGTCATTACTTTTGTAAATATTTAATCATGAAAAATAGCATTTATATATGCAAAACACCTGTATGATATTGATGACAGCACCTTTATCTAAAACTACTCAAATGGGAAGGAAATTGAGTGTCCTGTGGTTTTAAGAACAAATTTTGCTTGCTACCTCTATGTTGTGCTTTCAAGGTTATATAAGCACTCCTGCTTGACATGAGCACTTGAGTTTTCACAATTGGATTTTGCTGTTACTTTTACTTATGTCCAAATAGTAACTTTCTATGACTTTTGTGTACGTTTCTAGAAACAGCAAATGTTTAGATATGGATAATAGCTTGTCTAATTTATGGGAAAAGGGAGCCAGGAAACAAGTTAAGTGTTAAAGTGACTCTATAAATATATTAAAAGAAATAAATAGGACAGTGTTGTTATTGTTGTTGTTGTTTTATGATTGGCTGTTAGTCACTTTGGAAGATTTTCCATTACTAAATTTATCTTCTTTATTACCCAGAGCAGTCTAATTTACCAATTATATTATGTGATATTTCATCTCCTATCAGGTTTTTAACTTAATCTAATTTATGAAAATTTTTAGCATTATTTCAATGATGCCTAATACCTTGACAAGGCCACAAAATTCACAGGTTAATGATTAACCATCATTTATGATAGTTAATGTGAGGATGCCTCTACTGGAGAGTAGCTCTTGAATTAGTAGGTTGAGTAAGGTAGGTATTCCTTCCAAATAGTGAGAGTCTGAAGAGAACAAAATATTCAGATCTAGAAGCAACTACCTCTTTACATAACTTCTTGCATGGCACAGTGATATTTTTTCCATTTATTTTGGCATGGTGGTTAAAAATAGGGCAGGAATTTCCTGGGCTGCCTGTATCTCAAGATATTAAGTGACATTGTTGGTTTATCTAGTCTTCAGTTTAGGGGCAGAAGACTATTAACTCTTTTGCCTTTATTGCCATAACTTGCTGTTTCTTGATATTGCACATGTTGATGGATACACTT
Source organism: Grammomys surdaster (assembly GCF_004785775.1). Lineage (NCBI taxonomy): Eukaryota > Metazoa > Chordata > Mammalia > Rodentia > Muridae > Grammomys > Grammomys surdaster. Next base: position 1,974,708 of record NW_021604698.1, read on the forward strand.
GTGTGTAGAGGCATGAAGCTGACATGGAAAGGTTACTTCTATCACTGTACTTCATGAAGCTGACATGGAGAGGTTACTTCTATCACTGTACTTCATACTAGGGCAGTTACTTTTTAAAATTATTTTTGTTGCTTTTTGAAATTTTACTACTTGCATAATGTATTCACAAATTTTCCATACCTCTTATTTCCTCTTCCATCTTTTTCCTTGTCCTTCACAATCTCTTTCAAGTTTATGTTTATGACCTGTTGAATCCATTCGATACTGGTATATGTGTGTGTGTGTGTGTGTGTGTGTGTGTGTGTGTGTGTGTGTGTATGTGTGTGTGTGTGTGTGTGTGTGTGTGTGTGTGTGTGTGTTTAGTGCTGACCACTTTAGATTGGATAATGTGTCAGGGTACTCCTCCTTAATAAAAACTCCATCTCAGCAGGTATTTATTGTCCGCAGTCCTTCATCATGGAGAGACTTGTGAGACCTTCCCCATCCATAGTCATATCAATTGATAGTATCACTATGTTATTTGAAACTTCCTTGTCATGTATAAAAAATAGTATCTCACAAAAGAATTCTTGTTCTCTGGCTATGATGATCTTACCATCCTGTCTTATGTCATGTATTAGTCTTTGATGTAGATATTATGTGCTAAATGTATTAACTGGGAATTTTATCAATGCCATAATTTGTTGTTCTGTTCATTTTGACCAGGGGTTGGTTTCTGTAATAATTTCCATCTGGTGAGGAAAGAAGCTTCTTTGAGGAAGTATGGGGGTTACACTTATTTATAGATATAATGATAGATATTTAGAATGTAGCTAGGAATAATTCTAGTTTAAGAAAGCAACAGTAGTACATAGGTATTTCTCTATAGTCTATGACCTCATCAGTCATATATATTTTGCTAGGTTTACAGTATCAGATATAAATTTATTCCCACTGAATTACCCTTAACTGCAATTGGAGATCTGTTGGTTACCTCCGAGATATAGTGCCAGTATTTTACTATTGGGAATATCATGGTGAGATGGTCACTGTGGTCCATTGACTATAGAGGTGGGTAGGTCTCGTGACTGTTTCTTAGCCAAATTTCATGGTGCTTTTAGATGCTACTAGAGTTAGTAATGTCCCAGGTCAATTGCAACTCAATTTCTCTAAATCCTGTCTAAAGTGTGTGTTAACTTTAATAATTGTGTCTTCCAACCTTATTCATTGAAGAAAGATCTCTAGAAGTTATCTACAATCCCTGGATACTATAACTCTGACTATAAGGATTGCTGGGGAGAATCTTTCTTTTTGCTTTACCAACATTGTGCACCTTTCATAGCTTTTAGGAATTTAGGTGGATTCTGGAGATTTGAACTCTGATTCTCATGTTTGTCAATTAATTATCCAGCAGTTAATTTAGCTATTGGATCTTGTTCAAAGCCTTTCATGTTAACTATCATGTTTCTTCTTCCTAGTAGTTCTTAAGAAATGTGTTTTTATTTTGATTAATTATTCAATTTCAATTGAGATACACTGAAAAAAGTAAAGCATTCAAATTCATTGATTTCTGTTTAATTGCTATTTACTCTTTCTGAATGTATGATATATTATTTGTTTTTCTAGTTTCTGTGGGTGAAAGTTTAGATTATTGAATTTAGTTAGTTTCTTTTTCTTTACAATACATAAGTTGCATACTAAACTTTTTCTCTCTGAACAAGGCTTTTTATGGTAAACTAAGAACTAGCAATTGTTTATACGTAACTTAGTTCACAAAATATTTTCCCTTAAGATTACTTCTTTAAATCTAATTCTATTTTAATGCACATTGTATATTATTTTTGTGTTTTGAGGTTTCCAAATCTCTTTATGTTATTGCTTTCTAATTTAACTTCATTGTAACTTGAAAAGAGATATTGCATGGTGTCTATTCTTAAAGATATTGTGAAGTATATTTATTTTTCAGCATGTAAATAATACTGATAGTGTTTCAAAAAAGTTTGAGAAGACTATGTATCCCACTTTTGTGGGATGTCAATTATATCTAGCACATGATGCTATCTTTGATTTCATCTGTACTCTTTCTCAGCTTCATTGTGAATGATCTTTCTATTTCTAAGACAATATTTTGGACTTTTCGAACAACAAAGATAAATTTTTCTACTTTTTTATCCTTCCAGTCCTAACAGAATTTTGCTTCATATCTGGCAATTTTTTAAATATGTATGTATTATGGGATCTTTTTACTAATTAAGAAAATCGAACATGTCTTATTCCAAATAGTTTTATGCTATAAAATCTCATATGGCTAAAGTTAATTGAAAAGCTGTATGTGGTCATGTAAACCTTTAATTCTAATACTATCAAAGCATATACAGGCAGATTTCTGTGAGTTAAAGGCTAACCTGATATACAAAGTGGGTTCTAAGACAACCAGCAATACATGGAGACATTCTGACTCAAAGAGAGTAATAATAATAATAATAATATTAATAATAATAGTAATAATACTTTATTGTGTCATATTTTACTCATCGCATTTGATTTTAGTAGATATGAATCTCTGCATTTTAAATTTTCTGAAATTGTATGCGGGCCTCCCTTAATGTTCCATTCAAACAGTCTTATTCTAACTGTCTGGAAGTCAGTATTCTGCTAGCAGCCTTCAGATGAAGTTGTAGAACTCTCACCTCCTCCTGAACCATGAAAGCCTGGATGCTGCCATGTTCCTGCCTTGGTGATAATGAAATGAACTGCTGAACCTCTAACCCAGCCCCAATTAAATGTTGTTCTAATTACAGTTGCCTTGGTCATGGCCTGTTGGTCTGTTCCCAGCAATAAAATCCTAACTAAGACACCTTGTATCTCAAGCTGTAAGTCATTTACATTCTACTGATTAATATGCTTACATGCTGATGGGATCCACAAAGTTACAAGAAAATCTAAGTTCATTACATTGAATTCTTCCAGGTAGAAATATCTAGTTCTTTATACTGTTACTCCTTGTGCTGGAGGAAAGCCCATATTCCTGTCCATCCTGTTAACCTGAATTTTTGAAGAGTCAATATGTATGCTTTACTAGTTATTGAAAGCTTAAAGGGAATTCATATTCTAGTTAGGAATTCATCTCTTTTGTAGCTGACTTGCTCATTGGTGAAATTTCACTACTAGAAACTATGACATATATTAGACATGAAAAAACACTTGTTTACTGACTGGTCATTACCTGCAGTAAGAAGCATACATCAAAGTCAGGCAAAATCAGTATCCTCATTCAGAAAAATATGAAAGAGATTGTGTGGAATTTGAAAAAAACTAATAGAACCATTAGAAAAATCAAGTGTTTCTAATTGACCAAAAGCTTGTAAGCAATAAAATGACATACATACACACACACACACACACACACACACACACACACACACACACACACATCAGTATATCTTCATGTATGTGAAGCATATATTTCAAAAACAAACATATATAAATATAACCATTCATATTAGAAATCACAGAATGATTTCTTTAAGTCTTATCCATTAGATTTACAACTGTATAAAGTATACCAAGTAAAAAGGTCAAAGTGAGGATGTTTCAATTCCACTTAGAATTGGGAAGGAAGTAATCACAGGAGGCATAGGGAGGGAGAGACCTGTGTGGGAGAGAGGTGGGGGAGGAGAAAAGGGAAACAGGATCAGGTATGAGAGGACAGCAGAAAATCCCAGAGGTCAAAGAAAATGAATAAACATCATGGAGGTGGGGAAAGGGCTGCCCTCTAGAAAGTACCAGAGATCTTGCAGGTGAGTAACACTTAAGGACTCAGTGAGGGTGACCTTATCCTGAAGATCTACAATAGTGCATGAAGACAATAATCAGCTATAATTAGGAAGTCAGAGAAAGGGCTTATTTCATCTTACTCTTTCTCATCACTGTCTACCATGAAAGGAAATCAGAGCTAAAACACAAGGCAAGAGTTTGAAACAGATTTTTGTAACCTTCCTTCAATTTTTTTTTATGTGTATAGGTTCTCTTGCCTGCATGCATGTCTCTGTATCTCATAAGTGCAGTGCTCTCAGAGGCCAAAATAAGTCATCATTTCCCCCTGAGACTGGAATTAAGCATGATTATGAGTTATCATGTGGCTACTGGGAATTAAACCTAGAACCTAGATTCCTGGACATCTTAAAGAGAAACCAGGATTTTAAATGCTGAACCATCTCTCTAAGGTTCAGATAGCTTTTGTACATAGCCCAGACCAACTTACCTATAGTTGAAATGTCTTCCCACTTCTTTCATCAATAAAAAAAAAACACTCTCTGAGAGACATGAACATACACCAATCTGATATAGGCAATCCCTTCCTAGGTGACTTTAATTTGTATCAAATTGACAATAAAACCTAACTAGAACATTCAACCCCTGTAGCCTTGATATATAAGCACATTTATGGCTGAACTATAATCTTCAATTTTTTAGTATTTCCCAAATTATCTTGTTGCTATATAAATTTAAAAGTTCTACCATCTCTAAAAATTCTAATTCTTTAAAAGCTCAAAGTTTTCCTAAAGTTTCAAAATCGCTTAACTTTGGGATTCCACAAAATTTGATTTCATCTTCATATTAAGACTTCCTTGAGATAAAGTCAAGCATTGCACCTGGATTTGAGGAAACGAATATAAAACAGGAAACTTAGACGTAATCCCTTGCCTTCATAGGGTGCCAAACTTGGAATAAAACATATAATAAAGAAACATGTAGAGTAACTTAAAGTTAGATCATCATTCCTGTAGGTTTCATATCAGCAGCTGAAGGGCAAGGTGAAGAAAATTAGCCACTCTCCTATTAGGTTACCTTCAGGATACAGATTTGCACTCCTCTATAAATACACACCCTCCATATACTGAGCTCTCCTCACACCCATGTATGATTCATATTTGGGTATATTAAACCAAAATCCTGATAAACCTGAAGTACAATAGCAACATTTTCAGAAAAGGAAGGCAGTCAAATAAGATGTTAATGCTGCTCAAATTCAACATTCTTAAACTTTAGGATACAATGATTAGTGAATCATAGAATCAATTCAGCAGCTTCAGTGTATGTGTGTGTGTGTGTGTTCTTGTACATGCAACAAATTTGAGGGCAAAAATAAGTGTTTTCCTCAATCACTCTCTTATTTATTTATTTATTTATTTATTTATTTATTTATTTATTCATATGGAGGAATCTGAGTAGGTTCCCCTTACTGGCCTGGGAGTCTGAAGTGGCAACTCTGAAGTGGCTAAAGCAGCCACATCAATGAACTTTTCACTTAAGCAGAAAATGGGTTAAAGAATATTTTGCAAATGCAAGCAAGTGAAAGGCTGTATTATGAAGGATTCTTCATTATTGACAGGCATATATTGATTAGCCTTCCATTATATTGTTGATCCCCAGACTCATATGTTGAATCCGTAGAGAGACCTGCATCCAAAAAAAAAAAAAAAAGGTGGTGTTCTGGTGGTTTCTTGCCTCTTCTGCTGCCTCATCATGATTGGCAGACTGATGTCACCTAAAACAGACTCACATGGACTTTTGCTAAGACAGACTCATGTGCTAAGCAAGACTTAGGACACTTGATGTTTGGAGGTAGTACAACTAGGGTTCAACAGACAGTGACAAGGCTTCCTTGCATAGCTAGCTTTGCAACATTTGTTCTCATGCTTTTGTTGATCTCTGCTTTGTTGAGAAAGGCATGGCAAGGAACTTCTCCGGGTGTCCCTGGTGGTCCTAATCTCTCCTGCTGACTGGTGCAGTTTTGGCTGAGGCCTGGATGTTTCTTCAAGGTCATGCAACTACTGCTGCTCCTGTCCTTACACTATTGAACTGGAATGATCATATATCTGGGAAATGTTTATAATTGGGTCGAGTTGCCACTGCTGACTCCTGTGAACTGAACTGCTGATTTCCTGACAAGGCAGATGGGATTTGCTCCAAAGAACAGTTTATATATGAGTCCATCTATTTATAACCATCCCTTCTATTTCCTACTCTAAAAAGTTCTAAATGGCATCCAAGTCTCTTTATCAATACCTAACTTTTTTGTTTCTATGAATTTTAGGTTGGATATCATTGTTGTACCAGCTAATAACCACATATAAGCGAATACATACAGTATCTGTGTTAATGGCTCTGGAATATCTTACTCAGGATATTTTTCTAGTTCCATCCATTTAGCTTATGGTTCATGTTTTCCTTCTTTTCAATGCCTATGTGATAATCAGTTGCGTAAATACATCACATTTTAAAAATCAATCAAATTTTCTGTTGATGGACAAAAAGTTGCCTCCAATTGCTGTGTCTTATAAATAAGCAGTAAATTAGTGTCTATGGCACTCTACAACTAGGAATACTTATGCATAGGTGAAAGGAAAGGATCCACTAACTGGCATAAGGCATGATCTGATCAGGTGGTAAATATGAGGAAGAGGACATCTTTGAGTTTTTTTCTGCAGGATGCTGAAGGAGCAAGGTGGCTGCCAGAGCAATGGGTGAGATATGCTGATGCCAGGATAAAGAATGATGCTGACCTGTGAGTTTGCTAAGTGCCCTGACAATGGTGACTGGGAAGCTATTTTGAACATATTTTCCCAACCCACCATTGCTTACCTATAACCCTGATGGGACAAGCTGACTTACCTCAAGGTTTTGAACCTTGTGGAACAGAGAAGCAAAAAGAGTAGTTATAATGACTCTTGTATTGTTCTTAAATGACACCAGTTATTCAGACTTAATCATGGACTGGTCTAGAAATCAATCCAATATTGGAAATAATAGTCTTCATTTGGAAGTCTGGTTCTGGAGATTTTTAGAGGCATACATGAACATAAGCTACAGTTCTCTATCATGTTATGTTAGAAAGAGTTAAAGTTAGGGCAGGATCTGGATTTCAAAAAGGTGTTAGCACATGTGTTAAGGCTCTTTTAATTGTCAAATTAAAAATACTTTTGTTTCTTCTACAGTATTTAATGTATGTTGCATTGATTGTACACATTTTGTGTTTTGAAATCCAGCATGTCAGCTACAGAGGTCTATCAACCTGCTTTTGTTTTAATGCCCTGAGTATCACAGAACTTTGGTATTCTAAAAATAACTTGCAAGTACAGGAAGTAATGAGTGAGGCTTTAAGCAGAAGCAAAAGGGTAGTGGGCTTGATTATTGATGATATTACAGCTTTAATTACATTAATTGCTGGCACCACTGCTTCTGCAATTGCTGAGACACAAGAATTAAGACAGCTACTTTTGTTAATCATTTAGCAAAAAATGCTACTAGTGTGTTGAATATACAAGAGGATTTACATAGGCATTTGGAAGAATGGATTGATGTTCTTTATCCTATTCAAATTACTGCAATGAGGTTCAGAACTTAAGGGTAAGGAGCCATCTCTAGTGCCATGCCAAATACCACTGGATTAATGTTAGTTCTAAAATTTACAGTGGTAGTCATTATAATTAGGAAGAAGTTTAAAGACAGTTACAGTATATTTGGCATAATTCTAACCCTCTCTGGCTGTTTTAACATTACATAATGAGCTTATGAATTTCAAGAATGCTGTTCTACTGAACATTGATGCAGTAGATCCTGCAGATAAAATTACCCATGGCCTGGGGTCAGTATTTCTACTTTGGTCAAGTTTCAAGAATGGCATATATAGCTTGATCATGCTAACCCTTTTTGTCCTGGGAATACTTTTATTCCTGCCCATCATGTTAAAGCTATTCTTTAACAACATCAACATGTTGGCAGCCAAAGTACATGGCTTGAACCTGAAAATGGACCCGCAGACAGAGTTTTTAAATTAGCAAGCAGGCAAGCCAAGGACAGGTAAAATTCTGCCCAGAGACTTACCAACCTAAGACAGAAATGCATTGCTTTGGATAATGCATATTCCATGATGGGAAAGGAAGGCATTTTTGTCAGACCAATCTAAGACAGGCTCAGTCTTGTTAATGAAATAAAAAAGGGGCAGAGGTGGTGAGCCTTTGCAGCTGTTTGGCAAGAATCTGATATGGGCCACGGACAAGGAAATAAGCTGCTTGAGGAACATGACATTGGCCAAGGACAAGGAAGTAGGCTTCAGGCAGGAATCTGACATTAGGCTAGAACAAAGAAGTAATTTCATGTAGGAATCTAAATCTTAGGCTAGAACAAAGAAGTAATTTTAGGCATAAATCTAAATATTAGGCTAGAACAAAGAAGTAAGTTCATACAGGAATCTCAATTTTAGGCTAGAACAAGGTAATAGGCTTCAGACATGAAAATGACTTTGGGATAAGACAGGGAAATCAGCTCACTTATTTTGGTCATCCTGATAAGCCCTTAAAAACAGTGGTCGTGGAAGTGTTCATGTAATCGTGTTTAATGCCTGGCTTGTTATTTGACTATTTGTGGTTATTGTCTTGCTTGTTTCTTGATTATGTCCATCTATTGTATTGCTAGTCATTCAACTTAGAACTGACCTTAATACATGCATGTAATTAAAATGGCATAAAACCAAAAAGGAGGAAGGGGGTGGGGTAGGGGGTTATAGGGAGGGGAAATGGATGAAGGGGATGACATCTGAAATGTAAATAAATAAAATATCCAATAAAAAATTAAATAAACCTAAAAAATAAGCAGTAAAAAAGTGGTTGAGAAAATGTCTCTGTAGTAGAATAAAGATGACAGTTGTGTATTATGTTCTTTAGGTATAGATAGTTCTTGAGGTAGACAAATTACTAACCATGTTGAGCCAACACAGGGATTTTCATAGTGACTGCATAAGTTTGCACTCACATCATCAATGGATGAGTGTTTTTTTGTCCCATTATCTTTCTAGCATTAGCTCTCACTTGGTTTGTAAATATTTTCCATTCTGAATGGTATAAGATGTCATGTCAAAGTAATTTTGATTTATATTTCCCAAATGGCTAAAGATATTGTACATTTTTAAATGTTTCTCTGTTGCTTGATGTAACAAGCAACATGTTTTTTTCATGTTTTGATATATAATTTTTGATTTCCTTATATAATTTTTTATATTAGCCTTCTTTTAAATAATAAAAAAATCTTTCCCATTCTATGTCTGACACTTTGTTCAAATGATGATATCATTCGCTTTGCAGAAGTTTCTCAGCTTCACGAGGTCCCAATGTTTGTCAATCTTAATTTCTCTACTAACATTTTTCCTTTCAAAATGACTTCTTTTCTCAATGATTTCAAGGAAACTCCCCAATTTTTATTGCAATATATTTAGTGAATTTGATTTTATATTGAGATCTTTGATCTTCTTTATGTTGAGTTTTGTCAGAGTGATACATATGGATCTACTTGTATTATTCTTCATCCTGCCATTCGAACAGCACTGTTTATTGAAGATGTTGTCTATTCTCCATTTTTTAATGGAATATTTATAAAAACTAATTCTCTACAGGTTTACAGATTTATGTCTGAGTCCTCAATTTCAATCCATTTATCATCAAGTTTGTTTTGTTTCAGTACCATGCTGTTTTAATTTTTATAGAGCTGTTGTACAGATTGGAATTAGGAATAGTGATAACTCCCAAAGTGGTAACTCTTTTACTACTAAAGATTATTTTAGCTCCTCTCGGCTTTTAGTTTCACTATACAAATGTTCAACATAAAGAATTATGTGGAAATTTTTTATGAAGTATGTGTTGAATTAATAGATTGCTTTTGGTAAGGCAGCAATTTATACTGTGCTAATTCTAGAATCCATGAAGATAAAAAAATCTTTCCATCTTCTGATTGTTTCTGTTTTTGTATTTTGTGGAGTTCTTTTTTGTTGTTGTTGTCGTTCTTTTTTATTTTTGTTCAATAACTGCAAATTCTTATCAAACAAATCTTCCACTTGATTGGTTAGCATTATTCATAGATATTTTATATTATTTGAGGGTATGATAAAAGATGTTTCCCTGATCTTTTTCTCAGTCTTTTTATCATATGGATCTATGATGGTTATTCATTTTTTACGAGTTATTTTCTTATTCCAGCTTCATTGTTGAAAGTACTTATCAATAGTAGAATTTTTAAGTTACTAATATATGCTATTACATCATCTGCAAATAATGACACATAGAATTATCTTTTAACTTTATATTTCTTTCATCTTCTACAGTTTTATTGTTCTAGCTAAGACTTCTAGTACTATATTGAATATATACAGTGAGGGTAGACAACCTTTTCCTGTTCTTGATCATAATGAAAGCTATTCAGTATTTCTTGATTTAAATTGTTTTTAGTTATGGCCATATTGTGAACTGTCTTTATTTTGTTTAAGTATGACCTTTGTATCCATAATATCCCCAGGACTTTAACCATAAAGGGATATTGGATTTTATTTAAAACCCTTTCTCCATCTAATAAGATGTGTTTACAGTCTTCGAATTTATTTATATGGAGAATGACATTTATCTGTTTACATATGTTGAGTCATACCCACATCTCTGTACTGATACTTATTTATATATTGAGCATGATATTTTTGATGTGTTCTTGGATTTGGTTTGCACATATTTTATTGTGAATTTTCACATCTGTCTTTGTAAGGGAAATTGTTCTGCAATTTTCTTTTGTTACTGGGAATGTATGTGGTTTGCATTCAGGATGACTGTGTACTTGTGACATGATTTGTGCTATGTTTACTGTTGTTGTTGCTGATGTTGTCAATATTTATTGGATAATTTGAAAAATATTAGGAATAATATTTCTTTGGAAGGAAAGTAGAGTTCTTCTTTCAAACCATGACCTTGACTGCTTCTGTTTCACTAGAGTTTATAGTCATGTTTAAATTTTCCATATGATGTTGATTTAAGTTTGATAAGTAGAACCTTTCAAAAAACTCTTTTTTTTTATTTTCCAATTTAGAAAATCCAGTTTTCTAAAGTATGTCTGCATGGTTGCTTATATTATTCTCTGTCTCTATTATTATAGTTACTATGTACTCTTTTTTTATTTCTGATTTTGTTATTTTGGGTATCCTTTCTCTCCTTTTTACTTAATTTGGATAATAGTTTGTTTTATTTTACTTCTCAAAGAAGTGACTCTTTCATTGAATTTTTAAAATTTATTTATTTATTTTACGTATTCAATTTAAATCCTGCTTTCTGCCATTGTCTGGGTCATCCCTTCCCCAATCCTTCTCCCATTCCACTTCCCTATCACCTCTGAGCAGGTGGGGGCCCCATGGCTATGCCCCATCCTGGAACCTCAAATCTCTACTAGGTTAGGCACGTCCTCTCCCATTGAGGCTAAACAAGGCACACAAGCTAAAAGAACATATCTCACATTCATTGATTTTTTTTTATTCCTTAATCTTTTTGTACAATCCAGTTATTATCCCTCTTCTGGTCAACCCTGTGATTATCCCATACCTCCTTCCCCCCTCTCCAAGAGGATGTCTCCATCCCTTCACCCCTATACCACTAGACCTCCTCACTCCCTGGAGCATCAAGTTTTTCAAGGGTTAAGTACTTCCTTTATCACTGAGGTCATACCAGGCAGTCCTGTCTTGTGTATGGGTCAGTGACTCATATCAGCTAGTGTATGCTGTCTAGTTAGTGTCTCAGAGTCTGAGAGGTCTTGGGGGTTCAGGTTAACTGAGACTACTGTTCTTCCCATGGGAGTCTTACTCCTGAGCTTCTTCTAGCTTTTCTCTTATTCAACTACAGGATTCTTCAGCTCCTGTCCATTGGTTGGTTTTAAGTATCTGTATCTGACTCTTTCAGCTGTTTTTTTGTGCCTCTTGGAAGGCAATCAAGCTAGGCTCCTGTCTTTAAAGACATCATAGTATAAATAATAGTCTCAGGCCATGCAGTATTCCCTTAAGCTGGATTCCAATTAGGGTCTGTTATTTGACCTCCTTTCCTTCAGACTCTTCTTTATTTTTCTCCTTGCAGATTTTTAGACAAAAGCAATTCTGAGTTGGATTTTTTCACTGTAGGATAGCAACCCCAGGCCTTTACTTGAGGCCTTTTCTACAGGAGATTGACTCTACAATTTCCCTCTACCAGTTGTGGGGCATTTTTACCTAACATCCCTCACTTTGAGTCACAAGAGTCTCAGACCTCCCAGGTCTCCAATACAGTCTAGAGTGTTCCCCTACTTCCAACCTCCCTGAAGTTGCCTGTTTACAATCTTTTTGCTGGCATTCAGGGCTTTAGTTTTGTCCACCCAACCATACTTAGTCATGCTCCACCTTTTCCCTACCTATCCCCTCTCACACCCAGGTCCTTTCCTCCCTCTGCCTGCCCTGGTTGTTTTCTTCTCCCTTCCAAGTGGGATTGAGATATCCTCATAAGGCCCTTGCCTTGTAAACTCTAAGTTCTGTGGAATATATCCTGGGTATTCTGTTTTTTCCCCTAATATCTGCTTATTAGTTACTACATACCATTCATGTCCTTTTGTGTCTGAATTACCTCACTCAGGATGATATTTTCTAGTTCCATTCATTTACCTGCAAAACCTATCATGCTCTAGTTCTTAATAGCTGAGTAGTAGTCCATTTTCTAAGGGAACCACATTTTCTGTATCTATTCATCTGTTGTGGGACATCTGGGTTGTTCCCAGCTTCTGGCTATCACAAATAGAATGATTATAAACATAGTGGGATACATGTCCCTATGGCATGATGGGGCATCTTTCTGTTATATACTCAAAAGTGATATAGCTTTGTCTTGAGATAGATCTCAATTTTCCAATTTTCTGAGGAACCTCTAGATTAATTCCTAGAGTAGTTGTACCAGTTTGCAATCCCTTTAGCAATGAAGGAGTGTTCCACTTTCTCCACATCCTTGCCAACATCTGACGTTTTGATTTAAGCCATTCTGATTGATATATGGTGAAATGTAAGGGTTGTTTTGATTTGAATTTCCCTGATCATTAAGGACTTTAAAATCTTTTTTTTAGTGCTTCTCAGCAATTTGAGTTTCCTCTGTTGTGAATTCTCTATTGAATTCTATATCCCACTTTTTGATTGTTTTTTTTTGTTTGTTTGTTTTTATTTCTTTTTTTTTTTTTTTTGGTGATTGGCTTCTTGAGTTCTTTATATAGTTTGAATATTAGTCCTGTATCAGATGTAGGGTTAGTGAAGACTTCCCAGTCTGTAGGTTGTTGAATTGTCTTATTTACTATGTTCTTTACCTTATAGAAGCTTTATAGTTTCATGAGGTTCCATTTGTCAATTCTTGATCTTAGAGTATGTCATTGTAGTTCTGTTTAGGAAATTTCCTCATGTGCCAATGAGTTCAATGCTCTTTCCCACTTTCTCTTCTATAAGATACAATGTATCTGGGTTTATAGTGAGGTCCTTGATCCATTGGACTTGACATTTGTGCAAGGTGACAAATATGGATCTATTTTAATTTTTTTACATACAGACTGCCTGTTTGACCAGGACCATTTATTGAAGATGCTTTTTTTATTCCACTGTATATTTTTAGCTTTTTTGTCAAAGATCAAATATCCATAGATGTGTTGTTTTATTTCCTCATCTCAAATTCTATTCCATTGATCAAAGTGTCCATCTCTGTACCAATACCTTGCAGTTTTTATCACTATTGCTCAGTAGTAAAGCTTGAAGTCAGGGATGGTAAATCCCACAGTTCTTTTATTGTTAAAATTTATTTTTGTTATTCTGTTTTTTTGTTTTTCCAGAAGAATTTGAAAATCGCTCTTTGCTTGTCTTTGAAAAATTATGTTGCAATTTTGATGAGTATTACATTGAATCTGTAGATTGTTTTTGGTAGGATTGCCATTCTTCTATGTTTATTCTACCAATTAATGAGTATGGAAGATCTCACCATTTTCTGAAGTCTTTTTTGATTTCTTTCTTGAGAAACTTGAAGTTCTAGTCATGCATGTTCTAGTCACTTGTTTGGATAGTGTTACACCAAGATAGCTTATATTATTTGTGACCATTGTAAAGAGTATTGTTTCCCTAACTTCTTTCTCAGATCATTCATCATTTGTATAGAGGGACACTACTTATTAATTTGACTTAATTTTGTTATCCATCAACTACACTGATGTTGCAGATCAGTTGTAGTTCTCTGGTAGAATTTTTTGGGTGCTTATGCATACTACCATGTCATCTACAAATAGTGATACCTTAATGTCTTCTTTGCCAATTTGTACCCCCTTGACATAATTTAGTTGCCTTATTGCTCTAGCTTGAACTTTGAGTTGTATTTTGAGTAAATGTCAGGAAAGTGGGTATCCTTGTCTTGTTCCTGATTTTAGTGGGATTGCTTCAAGTATCTATCCATTTAATTTAATATTGACTGTTGGTTTGCTCTATATTGCTTTTTTTTATTTTTTTTATTTTTTTTTATTGGATGATTTATTTACATTTCCTGTGTTGTCCCCTTACCCCATCCCCCACCACCCCCTCAGAACCCCCAATACCCTCGCCCCTCCTCCTTCTTCTCTGTGGATGTAACCTCTATCTACCCCCCCACTCCCACCTCCCCACCCTCAAAATTCCCACCCCCTGGGGCATCCAGCCTTCATGAGGTCAAGGTTCTCTTCTTCCACCTATGCCCAGCAGGGCCCTCCACTTTTACATATTCAGCTGAAGCCCTGGATCCCCCCCTAAGTGCTTCCAGGCTGGTGGTTTAGACCCTGGGAGCTGTGGTTGGTTGGTATTGTTGCTCTCCTCATGGTGCTGTAAATCCTTTCAGCTCCTTCAGTCTTCACTCTAACTCCTCTATTGAGAACCCCATGATCAGTTCAATGGCTAGTTGTGAGCATCTGCCTCTGAGTATGTCTGACTCTTGAAGGCCTCTGAGGAGATATCCATATCAGGCTCTTATCAGCATGCACTTCCTGTCTTCCACATCAGCATCTACCTTTGGTGATTGCACATGGGATAGATACTCAGGTGGAGTGGTCTTCAGACGGCCCCTCCGTCAGTTTCTGTCCCTAACTTTGTCTCCATATTTGCTCCCTTGAGTATTTTGTTGCTCCTTCTAAGAAGGACCGAATCACCCTCACTTGGTCTTCCTTCTTTATGGGCTTCATGTGGCCTGTGAGTTGCATCTTGGGCATTTCAAGGTTCTAGGCTAATATCCAATAATCAGTGAGTGAATACCATGTGTGTTCTTTTGTGATTGGCTTACCTCACTCAGGATGATAATTTCTAGTTCCATCCATTTACCTAGGAACCTCTCGAATTCATTGTTTTTAATAGCTGAGTAATACTCCATTGTGTAAATATACCACATTTTTTGAATCCATTCCTCAGTTGAAGGACATCTGGGTTCTTTCCAGCTCCTGGCTATTATAAATAAGGCTGCTATGAACATAGTTGAGCATATGTCCTTATTATATGTTCGAGTATCTTCTGGGTATATGCCTAGGAGTGGTATAGCTGGATCCTCGGGTAATGCTATGTCCAATTTTCTGAGGAACCGCCAGACTGATTTCCAAAGTGGTTGCACCATCTTGCAGTCCCACCAACAATGGAGGAGTGTTCCTCTTTCTCCACACCCTCG
>NW_021604698.1:2000219-2034580 GCF_004785775.1 Grammomys surdaster
CGACTCTGTGTCTGCTCCAGCCCAGAGGACCAGGCAGGGGCGGAAGGGAAGTGGAATTCCGGAGGGGCGAGGTTTGGGTAGCCGCTGTGCCCTGGATGTCCCTGGCTCCTGATGTATCTCAGCTGCTCTGAGTGCAGTGGCTACAGCTGCTCTGAGTGCAGTGGCTCCTGGATGACTCAGGATTCAGTTTCAGCTGCTCTGAGTGCAGTGGCTCCTGGATGACTCAGGATTCAGTTTCTCAACAGGACAGGAGCAGACGGACTCTGTGTCTGCTCCAGCCCAGAGGACTAGGCAGGGGCGGAAGATCTATATTGCTTTTATTATGTGAAGATGTGGATCTTGAATTCCTGATCTCCCTAATATTTTTAACAGGCATGCGTGTTGTATTTTGTTAAAAGCTTTTTCTTTATCTAAGGAGAAGATTATGTGATTTTTTTCTTCGAGTTTGTTTATATGCTATTTTACATTAATGGATTTTTATATATTGAACAAAGCTTGCATCCCTGGGATTATGCCAACTTGATTTTGGTGAATGATGGTTTTGACATGTTCATGGATTTTTTATGCTAGTATTTTATTGAGTATTTTTACATCAATATTCATAAGCAAAATTTGTCTTAAGTTTCTACTGGGTCCTTGGGTGGTTTAAGTATCAGAGTAATTGTGGTTTCATAGAAGGAATAGTGTTCCTTTTCCTTATATTTTATGAAATAGCTTGAGGAGTGTTGGCATTAGCTCTTCTTTGAATGTCTGGTAGAATTCTGAGCTAAAGCCATCTGGCCCTGGGATGTTTACACTTGGGAGGTTTTTAATATATTCTTCTCTTTTATTAGGAGTAAAGGGCCTCTTTAGAAGATTTACCTGCTCTTGATTTAACATTGGTATGTGGTATCTGAATAGGAAATACTCCATTTCATCTATGTTTTCCAGTTTTGTTAATTTAGATACTGTCTCTGGATCCTTTAGTTAGTTTGGCTAGGGGTTTTTCTGTCCTGTTAATTTTCTCAAAAGCATCATTTGGTTTTGTTAATTCTTTGTATAATTCTCTTTTTTTTTCTATTTGGCTGATTTAAGCCATGAGTTTGACTATTTCTTTCCTTCTGCTCCTCTTTGGTATATTTCTTTTTTCATTTTGTTCTAGAGATCTTATGTGTGCTGTTAAGTTGCTAGTGTAGAATCTCTCCATTTTTTTTTATGAAGTACTCAGAGATATGAATTTTCTTCTTAGCACTGCTTTCATTGTGTCCCATAAATTTGGGTATGCTGTGTCATCATTTTCATTGAATTCTAGGCAGTCTTTAATTTCTTTCTTTATTTCTTCCCTGACTATCACTGAGTAGAGAGTTGTTCAGTTTTCATGGGTATATGGATTTTCTGTGTTTGTCGTTGTTGTTATTGAAGACCAGCCTTAGGACATGGTCATCTTACAGGATACATAGGATTATTTCAGTCTTCTTGTATCAGTTGAGGCTTGTTTTGTGATCTTGTTTGTGGTCAATTTTGGAGAAGGTACCATGAGATGTTGGGAGGAAGGTATATTCTTTTGTTTTAGGGTGAAATGTTCTGTAGATATCTATTGAGTATGTTTGGTTCATAACTTCTATTTGTTTCACTGTGTCTCTGTTTTGTTTCAGTTTCAGTGGCCTGTGCATTAGTGAGAATGGAAAGTTGAAGTCTCCCATTATTATTGTGTGGGGTTCTATGTAGGTTTTTTGCATTTATAAAGTTTCTTTTAGGAATTTGGATGCTTTTGTATTTGGGAAATAGTCATTCAAAATTGTGACTTTCAATGTTCCTTTCTCTCAAGGCCTGGAGATCTATAGGAAAGTAGCAAAAATCCCATAAAAACCATAGCTGATACATCACTCCAAGGAACTATTTTCTTGCAGACACAATATAACTAATGTTCATATCTAATTATAGAGACTGAGACAGCATGTAACAGATGAGTACAAGTTCAAGCCAGACAAAATCCCTACATGCAGAATGGCAATCACCTACTGTACCTTAATGCTACCTAGAAGATAATTGCAGGTGACTGACGCTGGGAAAAGGGGAGTACTTTGTTTCTTTGTTTCCCCAATGAAATAATATGTATTATATATCAGCCGTACTCCATCGGCACTCAGAAGTTCTTGGCCAACATGAAACAGAGATGGTGCATCCGTGTGTGTGTGTGTGTGTGTGTGTGTGTGTGCATGCGTGTGTGTGTACAGGGATAAAGTTGCCATATATGTGGGGTCTGCTGTTTTGGTTTTATAGAAAAAAGCATGAATTTTGTTGGGTATGAATAGTGGAGATTCTGACAGAGGTAGAGAAAACAGAAAGAATATGTGATTCTGAGATATGCTATGATCTGTGATTCTGTCTTGATCCAATGTACTGTTAACTCCATTGTGTATCCCATGAGAAAGAGAGCGCATACATATTGCATCCTTCTTGCTGTTTTCTACCTTCTTTTGTGTCATTTCTAACATAAGTATATTTATTAGTATTGGTTTTGTAGTTATCATTATCATTATTTATATCTTTCAAGAGTGTGTGAGTTCTCATAATTTGAAAAGTCAGATGCATCTAGTAGGTTTTAAGAAACACTTTTCACTTTTTGTGTCATTATCCTATTCAAAAGTCCACAAGTTACCTTCATTCATGATATGAAAAGTAAATTACTTTTTGTAATATCCTCTATTATAGATTTGTAAATAGTGTCCAATTTTATGGAATATATCAGCATAATATAATGTAATCATAGTTTTTAATCTTAAGGGCTGAGCCATTGAGATTGTTCTGTGAGTTATGGCACTTTCCAGAAAGCCTAAGTTCAATCCCCAGTAGCTACCTGAACACCAAATGTCTATTTCAGTTTGTGAATATGCACACACACACAAATACACACACACACACAAACACATACACACACACACATACACACACACACATCCTCCTGCATAAAAGAATTAACATATAAATAAGTAAGTAAATAAATAAATAAATAAGGAAGATTAGTAAATCTGTTACAAAAAAGGTTATAATAAATATAGTCCATTCTATAATGATTGTTGTTATAAACTATCAAACATTTGATGTAGATATTTCCTTGAAAATTCTATACAAAACATAGAACGTAGAAAAAACTAGAGTATTGGTTTGTTGGCATATAGCTATAACAACATTAAAGTCAAGTACCATATGAAGAAGCAGAGTTAAAAGACTATAGGAATATAAGGTTAAAACGTGAGATTAGGTTCTACTAAAACTTGAAAAATGTGATTGTTTTCCATTATTTAAACATTTATTGAAAATGAATTTATGCCTATAATTCTATCTGTCCACCAGCTTATATAAAACTATGTAGTTGGGAGAAATATTGGTAATATTAAAACAAAAATCAAAAATAACCCAAATTTTCATGATTTCTACAATTTTCTCTTGTCTAAAGTATGGCATCCGGTGCTTAAATTGCTTCCAGTTCTCCACCAACATATCTTTAAATCTTTTCATTTATGTATCTGCTGAAAACTTAAAGTAATCAAATTGTCCCTGATGAAAAGTCTGATTTTTATTGTGTTAATAATAGGTGAGCTCTTGCTCATATGGAAGCTTGACATAAATCTTTCTTGTATAATTTTCAAAATAAATCCTGGAATTTCATATGTATTTTTATCATCTGTAAAATTTTTACCTTTCTTATTAATATACAAGGACTAAATCTCTATATATTCTACCTTCATTATTTCTTTGCATTTATTTACAGAATAAAGCAAATTTGATCTCTTTGTGTGATCATTTCTTCCTCTATAGTTCAGCTGTCATACAAGAAAGAAATAAAGAACAGGAATCAAGTTTGTATGTTTGTCACAAGTCATCACCAGAGTTTTACACATTTTCCAGAAAATGGTAACCATTCAAAATAAATTCATCAGTGGGATGTTGGGAAGATGGCTCAGTAAAACACTGTGCTTGCTCTGAAATATGGCAATCTATGCTCAAATACCCATCAACCACAGTAAGATCACAGGAATTCTAACCGTACCTATTACCCAAGCATTGAGCAACGAAGTCTAGATGATGCAAGTGGTTATAATGGAATGGTGTGGCTAGCCAAAACAGCTCAGTTTTTCAAAGCAATAAAGAGAACAACAAGTGATGTCCTCCTATGGTCTCCAAATCAAAGTTCAGAGGTACATTCTCTACAGAGTCACTTACATGTACCCTACATTAAAAGCAGAAAGAAAATAAAGATTAATGAAAAGAAATTTACTGTGTTAAGACTCGATCAATGAAAAAAGATGATATTTTTAGAAAATTTTGGTAGAAAAATCAAGATTGTTTAAGTGAACAAAAATTTAACATTTGATAAATCCTATTAAATACATATGCCCCTTTTTATATGTAAGAATAATAAAGAATATATGATTTTAAAGATAAATTACTTTTTTTCAAATTGTATTGAAATGAATTGTTATAATGAATCATAGTTATTTCACAAATATATTTTGAAAGTACTTACTGACATTAAAAATAGTCAAATATTCTATAAAAGAACTAACTACTTTCTGCTGATAAAAATAAAAATATTAGTAAATGTAAAAAAAAAAGAAAAAAAAGAAAAAGAAAGAAAGAAAAGAAAACAAATACTGGCCAAATCAGATATAAAGCCTATGAGAAAAAATAATCACATTGAGAAATAGGAAAAAGAAAAAATTTACATAGAAACAAAAAATGGAATATTAGCATATAAGAAGAAATTAGTTTAAATCATGATTTTATGATTTTAGAATCTATCTAATTTGGATTTCTGTGGTTGACTATTATTTTATGCTTCAATCTCTCTCTCTCTCTTTCTCTCTCTCTCTCTCTCTCTCTCTCTCTCCCTCCCTCTCTCTCTCTCTCTCTCTCTCTCTCTCTCTCTGTGTGTGTGTGTGTGTGTGTGTGTGTGCACTTGTATGTGCATATTCTCCAAACATCAGCACATTGGCACATCAATAAACATAGGAAACAATTTTTTCTTATTTGTTATATATCTTGAAAACTGAAGTATTTTATTATAAGCAATACAACAGTTCATAATTTGATAGCCTCCCAAATAAAACCAATAAACTCAGTTTATTTTGCATCCAAATCACAGTGAACTAGAAATGGTTTATTTACAAGCATTTCCAGAGAATAGCATAGTCTACATATAAAAAAGTTAGATTAAGATACAGGATCCTAGAGAAAGTCAATCTCTTTTATAATTTTGAAAAACAGTGGGTATATAAAATTTATTCACAGTTAAGTCTATGATATTTGTATAGATTATAAAGCAGATATAATAGATATACACTTGAGAAATGCAAGTGGTTAGAAAGCTAATGCTTCTTTTTAGTCAATCTATTTGAATGGTAAGAAAGAATTTTTCTTGCTTTACTTAAAATTATTTTTATACCTGTATATGTTTTTACTAATATTCTCAAATTAGTCATTAATCCAAAGCTTCTACTTACAATTGCAAGAAAAGTTGCATTTGATATTCTGATCCTTTGTTATAGAACAAAGAAGTATCTCCTTTGATGTTAAAATGGATTCAGT
Source organism: Grammomys surdaster (assembly GCF_004785775.1). Lineage (NCBI taxonomy): Eukaryota > Metazoa > Chordata > Mammalia > Rodentia > Muridae > Grammomys > Grammomys surdaster. The sequence continues at coordinate 2,005,791 of NW_021604698.1, forward strand.
AGTGGTTACAGTTTCTCCACAAACCACATGCTTCCATTAAGTGGACACTTTTCAACCTAAGAATGATTCAGTTTAGAGGTCTAAACCTGGCTAGGGAACTGCTTCAGAAAAAAGAAACATTGTGAGATGAATCTTATTAAAACAAGTTTTGGAAATATTTCCCCTAGTTTGCACAGGCTCCCAGGAGTAGATCCTGTGCTCCCACCAATGTATCCCCACCAGAGACAGCTTGACTCCCTGGATTTCTGACACACACAGGATCACAAAAATCCCTGGATTCCCCAACACAACTGGAAAGCAAGACACAGATCTAAAATCCCATTTCATGAAGTTGATAGAGGACTTTAAATAGGATGCCAAGCTAGGAAATAGAGTTGCAGACACACAGGCAAGTATCTTTAACAGAATACAAGAGATAGAGAGAGTCTCAAGCATAGAATATACAATAGAAGACATGGACACAACAGGCAAAGAAAATATAAAAAGTAATAAACACTGGACTCAAACATCCAAGAAATCAGGGACACAATGAAAAAAAAAAAAACAAACCTAGGAATAATACATATAGAAGAAAGAATTCCCAAGTCAAAGGGCCAGCAAATATCTTCAACAAAGTTATAGAAGAAAACTTGCTTGACCTAAATAAAGAGACATCCATAACCATATAAGAAGCCTACAAAAAAACAAATAAATTTGACCAGAATAAAAATTCTTCTAATCACATAATAGTTAAAACACCAAATGAACAGAACAAAGAAAGAATATTGAAAGTGGTAAGGAAAAAAAGGTCAAATAACATATAAAGGCAGAACTATCAAAATTATACCTGACTTTTCAACAGAGACTCTAAAAGTCAGAAGATCTTTGGCAGATGTCATACAGACTCTAAGAGAATAAAAATGCCATTCCAGGATACTATATCCATCAAAACTATCAATTACCATAGATAAGGAAACAAAGATACTTCATGTTGAATTTAAACGATATCTTTGCACTAATCCAGCCCTACAGAGGATGATAGAAGAAAAACTCCAAGACAAGGATGGAAACTATACCCAGGAAATAGCAAGAAATAAATCCTCTCACAACAAAGCAAAAGGAAGAGAACCACATAAACATAATTCCACCTATAACAACAAGAATAACAGGAAGTAATAATCATTGGTTCTTATATCTCTCAACATCAATAGACTCACCTCCCTCCAAAATAAGATATAGACTAGTAGACTGGATACATAAACAGTACCCAGCATTTTGATCCATCGGGGAAACACACTTCAGTGGCAAAGACAGACACAACTTCAGGGTAAAGGCTGAAAATTTTTTTCTTAGAATATAGTCCCAAGAAACAAGCTGGAAAAACTATTCTAATATCCAACAAAATAGACTTTCAACCAAAAGTTATAAAAAAAAGATAGGGAAAGACATTCATCACATATGCTCATCAAAGGAAAAATCCATCAATATGAACTTTCCATTCTGATCATCTATACCTCAAGTGTAAGGGGATCCATATTTTATTTTGTAAAAAGAAAGAAAATACTAATTCTGAAAGCATACACTGAACTTTATACAATAAGAGTGGGAGACTGAGACTCTTGGTGGATCTGTTCCCGTAAAGAAACCGTATCCTGACCCATTATATAGGATCCACAGCACTCAGATCAGCTAGTAAAACCTCACCCTCCCTTGTGAACCCCCAACCTGAGTTTCCCGTGCTGCCACACACCAAAACCCCTGCCCTCCTGAATACTACTCCCATTCTGCCCCTTTTCCCTGGTCCTTTCTGCTGGGGCTGACTCCCAGCTGATCTAGTCCCATGTCGACACCATAGTCTGACCAAACCTAGAGGATCCACTGCACTCAGAGCACTTGAGGATCAGCTGCATTCAAAAAGCAGTGGACTGCTAGCTGGTTTGTTCCCATGAGGAAACCGTATCCTGAGCCATCCTAAAGGTTCTACTGCACTCAGAGCAGTTGACACCACAGCTTGAAGGCATGCAGGGCAAGTAACCCTACAGACTGAAAGCTACCCTGGAGTTCTGCTGCACACAGAAAAACAGAAACCACAGTCGATAGGACCTCATGGAGAATATCTTCACAAAGGAAAACATCATGACTGCTCCATTGAAGACTCAACAGTCTGAGATCAGCAGCTTCTCTGCCCCTCTAAATAGGACCCTATTAGAAGATCCCACAGATAGTCTTCTAGAGCCAGGGCTTTAGGTATACTAGGAGACCTAAAGCAACCCAGAGACAAAAGACTCAGACTCCAGACTGAGTCACCCAGACCACCAAACACCAGGGATATCCAGATGGTGAGAGTTAAGTGCAAGACAATGAGCATCAGAAGCCTATATATGTGGGCATCATCAGAACCCAGTTCTCCCATCATCACAAGCTCAAAATACACCAACATGCCTGACAATCAAGAATCTGTCCCAAAATCTTATCTCAATAAGTCAGTAGAATCCTTTAAAAAGGTTATCAATAACTCACTGGAAGAAAGGAAAACATGGGTAAACAGGTGAAGGTATAAGATAAAGCAATCCAAGACTTAAAATAGGAAGTAGAAACAGTAAAGAAACACAAATGGAGGCAAGCATGAAAATGGAAAACCTAGGAAAGAGGCCAGTAATTACAAATGCAAGAATCACCAACACAATACAAGAAATAGCAGAGAGAATCTCAGGTATAGAAGATACCATAAAAAGATTGACACAACTGTCAAAGAAAGTTCAAAATGTTAAAAACTCTGAAACCAAAGCAATCAGGAAATTAGAACACAATAAAATGACCAAATCTAAGAATAATCAGAATAGAGGAGAGCAAAGAATCCCAGCACAAACAATCTGAAAATGTCTTCAACAAAATCAGAGAAGAAAACTTACCAAACCTAAAGAAACAGATAGACATAATGGTACAAGATGCCTATAGAACATCAAATAAAAGGTACCAGAAAAGAAAATCATCTCATCACATAATAATCAAAACACTAAATACACAGACCAAAGAAAGAACATTAAAATCTGCAAGGGAAAAGGGCCAACTAATATACAAGATAGACCTACCTGAATTCCACCAGACTTCTCAAGAGAGACTATGAAAGCGAGAAGAGCCTAGTCAGAGGGCTTGCAGACTTTAAGAGAGCACAAATGTCAGCCCAGGCTACTATACCCAGCAAAATTCTCAATCAATATAGATGGAGAAAACACAATATTCCAGCACAAAACCAAATTTAAACAGTTTCTATCTACCAATCTACCCTTTTAGAGGATACTAGAAGGAAAACAACACCAGGAAGCTATCTGCACCAAAAAGGACAAAATGTTAAGTATCTCACACCAAAGCCAAAAGGAGAGAACCACAAGCACATAAAGCCACATAGAAAAATAAACATATCAGGAACCAACAGTTATTTCTCTTTAATATCTGTCAATATTAATAGACTCAATTCACCTATAAAAAGACATAAGCTAACAGACTGGATATGCAAACAAGATTCAGCATTTTATTGCATACAATTAACAAACATTAATAACAATGACAGCCACTATCTCAGAGTAAAAGGATAAGATCGTTCAAGCAAATGGTCCCAGGAAACAAGATGGAGTTGCCATTCTAATATCCAATAAAATAGACTTTCAACCAAAAGTTATCAAGCATAATGAGGAAGGACACTTAATATTCATCAAGGGGAAATCCACCAAGAGAAATATTCAATTCTGAACATCTATGCCCCAAATGAAAGGGCACCTACATTCAAAAAATAAATTTTACTAAAGCTCCAAACACACATTGAATCCCACACAATAATAGTGGGAGAATTAAACACCTCACTTTGACCAATGGACAGGACATTGAAACAGAAAGTAAACAGAAACACAGTGAAACTAATAGAGATTATGAACCACATGGATTTAACAGATAGCTACAGAACAGTTTTCCCTACAACAAAAGAATACACCTTCTTCTCAGCACCTCATGGTATGTTTTCCAAAGTCAATCATATAATTGGTCACAAAACAAGCCTCAACACATACAAGAAAATTGAAATAATCTGATGCATCCTATCAGATCACCAGTCTAAGACTGGTCTTTAATAACAGCAAAAGCAAGAGAAACCCACATACACGTGGAAACTGAATAACTCTCTACTCAAAGATAACTTTGTCAGGGAAGAAATAGAGAAAAATATAGACTTTTTAGAATTTAATGAAAATCTTGAAGCATTATACCCAAATTTATGGGACACAATGAATGCAGTGTTAAGAAGAAAATTCATATCACTTAAGTATCCTGGTAAAAAATTTGAGAGATCTTACACTAACAACTTAATAGCACACCAGAATGTTTTAGAACAAAAAGAAGCAAACTCACACAAGAGGAGTAGACACAGGAAATAGTCAAAATCATGGCTGCAATCAACCAAATAGAAACAAAAAGAACAATACTAAGATTCAACAAAACCAAAAGCTGATTTTTTGAGAGAATCAACAAAATAAATAAACCTCTAGCCAAACTAACTAAAGACCCCAGAGGTAGTATCCCAATTAACAAAATCAGAAATGACAAGGGAGACAGAAATGGAAGAAATTCAAAAAATCATCAGATACTATCTTAACACCCTACACTCAAAAAAAAAAAAAAAAAAAACCTGGAAAATCTCGATTAAATGGATGGTTTTCTAGACAGGTACTACATACTGAAATTAAATCAAGAGGAAGTAATCTATATAACCAGGACCATATCCTACAAGAAAACAGAAGAAGTTTTTAAAAACTTCTCAAAAAAAATTCTCAGGGCCAGATGGTTTTACTGCAGAATTCTACTAGATCTTCAAAGAAGACCTGGTACCAATATTCCTCAAACTATTCCATAAAATCGAAACAGAAGGAACACTGCCTAACTTGTTCTATGAAGCCACAATTACTCTGATACCTAAATGACACAAGGACCCAACCAAATAAAAGAACTTCAGCCCAATCTCACATATGAATATCAATGCAACAATACTTAGTAAAATTCCTGCAAACTGAATACAAGAACAAATCAAAACCATCATTCACCTCGCTGGCTTCATCACTGGGATGCAAGGTTGGTTCAATATGTGAAAAATCCATTAAAGTAATCAACTATATAAATAAACTCGAAGGAAAAAAAATCATATAATCATCACCTAGAATACAGAAAAAACATTTCACAAAATAGAACACCCTTTCATGTTAAAAGTATTGGAGATATCAGGATCTCAAGGCCCATACCTAAACATAATAAAAGCAATTTACTGTAAGCCAATAGTTAGTCTCAAATTAAATGGAAACATACTTGAAGCAATCCTACTAAAATAGGGATTAGATAAGGAAGCCACTCTCCCCATATCTATTCAATATAGTACTCAAAATGTTAGCTAGAACACTAAGACAACAAAAAGACATTAATGGGATACGAAATGGCAAAGAAGAAATAAAGGTATCTCTATTTGCAAATTATATAATAGTATACATAAGCAATACCAAATATTCTACCAGAGAACTTCTCCAGATGAAAAACAACTTCAGCAAAGTGACTGGATATAAAATTAACTCAAATAAATCAATAGCCTTCTTTATACAAGTGATAAACAGGATGAGAATGAAATTAGGGAAAAGACACCCTTCTTTTTATTTTTTTCTGTTCATTTTTATTGGATATTTTATTTATTTACATTTCCAATTTGATCCCCTTTCCCCATTTCCCTCTTTAAAACCCCCATCCCATCTCCCCAAATCCTTTTTACCTTTATACAATTTTAATTACATGAATGTGCTGTCAGTTCTAGATTAAAGGTCTAGCAATATAACAGTTGCAAATAGTCAAGGAACAAGTATCATTCTTGTTAGCCACAAATGATATAAATTATCTTGGGGTAACTCTAACCAGACAAGTGAAAGACCTATATGACAATAACTTCAAGTCTGTCAAGAAAGAAATTGAAAAAGATTTTAGAAAATAAAGAGATCTCCCATGCTTATGGATTGGCAAAATTGATATAGTAAAAATGGCCATCCTACCAGAGGCAATATACAGATTCAATGCAATTCTCATCAAAAATCCAACACAATTCTCAAAGACAGGGAAAGAGCAATTTTTTTTTTTTTTTTTGGTTTTTTGAGACAGGGTTTCTCTGTGTAGTCCAGGCTGTCCTGGAACTCACTCTGTAGACCAGGCTGTCCTCGAACTCAGAAATCCACCTGCCTCTGCCTCCCAAGTGCTGGGATTAAAAGCATGCGCCACCACTGCCCGGCGAGAGCAATTCTTAAATTCATCTGGAAAGGCAAAAATCCAGAATAGCCAAAACAATAATTAACAATGAAAGAATGCCTAGCAGAATCACCATGCCTGACCTCAAGCTTTACTACAGAGCAGTAGTGATAAAAACTGCATGGTATTGGAATAAACAGACACGCTGATCAATGAAATAGAACTGTAGACCCAGAAATAAAACCACACCCTTATGGATACTTGATTTTTGACAAAGAGGCCAAAAATATACATTGGACAAAAGAAAGCATCTTCAATAAATGGTTCTGGTCTAACTGGCAGTTTGTATGTAGAAAAATGAAAATGGACCCATATTTGTTACCTTGTACAAAGCTCAAGTCCAACTGAATCAAGGACCTCAACATAAAACCTAATATACTGAATCTAATACAAGTGAAAGTGAAAAAGAGCCTTGAACTAATTGGCACATGGAGAAGTTTCCTAAACAAAACTCTATTGGCTCATGCTCTGAGATCAAGAATTCATAAATGGGATCTTGTGAAACTAGAAAGGTTCTGTTAGGCGAAGGGCATAGTCAATAAGGCAAATCAGCAACCTACAGATTGAAAAAAAACTTTCACTAACCCCATATCCAATAGAGGGCTAATGTCCAAAATATATAAAGAACTCAAGAAGCTAACCACACACACACACACACATACACACACACACAAACCAACAACAACCCAATAAAAAATGTGCTATAGAACTAAATGGAGAATTCATAACAGCAGAATCTCGAGTGGCTGAGAAACACCTAAAGAAATGTTCAAAGTCCTTTGAGATCAGAGAATTACAAATCAAATCGTCCCTGAGAATCCACCTTATATCAATCAGAATGGCTAAGATCAAAACCTCAGGTGACTACACATGTTGGCATGGATGTGGAGAAAGAGGAACACTCTTCCATTGCTGGTAGGATTGCAAACTGATACAGCCACTCTGGAAATCAATCTGGAGGTTCCTTAGAAAATTAGAAATAGGCCTACCTGATGTCCCATCAATACCACTCTTGGAAATATACCCAAATGTCACAGCAGCATGTGTTCCACTGTGTTCATAGTGGCCTTATTTATGAAAGCTCTTAGCTGGACACAACCAAGATGTCCCAAGAAAGAAGAATGAATACAGAAAGTGTGGTTCATTTATACAATGCAATACTACTCAGCTTTTAAGAACTAGGACACCCTGAGTCTTGCAGGTAAATAAATGGAACTAGAAAATATCTTCCTGTGTGGGGTTAGATCCAACTTAGCCAAAAAAGGACATGCATGATATGTACTCACTATTAAGTGGATATTATCATAAAAGGGGGGCAGAATAATCAAGATACAGTCCATAGAACTCAAAAAGTTCAATAAGCTAATGGGCCCAAGTGAGGACAACTCAGTCCCACTGGGGAGAGAGAAGAAAGCAATCACATTTGGGGTGGGAAGGAGGAACCTGGGAGGGAAAGTGAACTGGAGTAGCTTGGAGAGGAGAACTTGATATGGTATTGGGTGAGGGTAAAGGACTGAAGCCCTGAGAGCAACCAGTAAGAATGGAAACAGACAACCTAGTAAGGTAGTAGGGGTTGGAGAGACACTCTAGAATGCACCAGAAACCTGGGAGGTAAAAGCTCTCAAGACTCAAAGAGAGGGACCTCAGATGAAATGCCTGACAGTAGAGAGAAGGAACTTATTGAGTCCACCTCTAGCAGGAAGACAGGGCATCAAATGAGGGAGGGGGTTGCCATCTCAAAGTCAAAACTCTGACCCATAATTGCTCCTGTCTGAAAGAACTGCAGGGATCAAAATGCAGAGGAGTCTGAGGAAAAGAAAGTCCAGTGACAGTCCCAAAGTGACAGCTCAAGAGAGGTCCCAAGGCTTGATACTATTGCTAAGGCTATGGAGTGCTCACAAAAGGGGACCTATCTTGACTACCCTATTGAAAACCCAGCAAGACTATGGTTGAATTAGAAAAAGGCTGAAAAAGAACTGAGGAGGAGGGTGACCCTGTAGGAGGACCATCACTCTCAATTAATCTGGACCCCTGAAATCTCTCACACACTGAACACCAGCTGATATGAGGCCCCTGACACATATACAGCAGAGGACTGCTGGGTCTGTGTTCAATCAGAGATGATGCACCTAACCCTCAATAAACTGGAGGCCCCAGAGAGTTTAGAGGTCAGGTGGAGTGGGGTTTGGGGGGGGGACAACCTTGTTGAGACAGGGAGTGTGTTGGAGGTTTGGGATGTGGAACAGTGGGAGGATGCATCTAGAGTGTAAAAAAATAAATAAATAGGTAATTGAAAAAAAGTGGGAGACTTAAATACCCCACTCTCACAGATGAATAGATCTTGGAAACAGAAACAAAGCAGAGAGAAGTTAAAGCTAACAGAAGTTATGCACCAAATGGATTTAACAGATATCTGCAGGACATTCACCTTAAACAGAAAAATATACCTTCTTCTCAGGACTTCATGTCATCTCCTCCAAAACTGACCATATAATCAGATACAAAACAAGCCTCAGCAAATACAAGAAGATAGAATTCGTTTTATGTATTTGATCAGATCCTAACAGACAAAGGTTGGTCTTCAGCAACAAAAAACAAACAAACAAAACTAAAACCAAAACAAAACAAAAACCCACATACACATGGAAGGTGAGCAACTCTCTACTAAATGATAACTCAGTCAGGAAAGAAGTTAAAGCCTTTTTAGAATTTAATGAATATGAAGGGACAACATATCCAAACTCACGGGACACAATAAAATCAGTGCTAAGAGGAAAATGCATAGCTCTTAGTGCTTTCATAAAGAAATTGGAGAGAGCCTAAACTAGCAGCTTAAGAGCAACTCTATCAGCTCTAGAACAAAAAGAAGCAAACACACCAAAGACAAGTAGATGGCAGGAAATAATCAAAATCAGAGCTGAAATTAGCCAAGTACCAACAAAAAGAATCAAAAAAACTAGTAGATGGTTCTTTGAGAAAATTAGGGAAACTAATTAGAAGGCACAGAGACAGAGCCCAAGTTGACAAAGTCAAAACAGAAAAGGAAGACAAGAGCAGAAACTAAGGAAATTAAAAAAAAAATTATGCCCAGGTCTCAGGATCCCCAGAAGAGCTCAAAGAATTGCTTAATCTGATGTAGTGAGACAGAGTCTTCTAATGAATTTCAACCCTGGTTTGGATTGCAATAGTTCCCACTGTGGAGGACAGGATTGCTATCCTGCATCTTGGGGCTTAGGGCATTTATACACAAGCAGAATCTGGGGTTTCAAGATTACATGACAATAGAAATGATAAAGGAAGTCATTTTTTTCAAACACAATACCATCTATTTAGACAACGGATAGGGTCACACAGTTGGGAGGGAAGCTCTTTTGGCCTTTATGGAGCTATCAGGGGTAAGTGTTTTTACAAACCAATCATAGCTGTCTGGGAACACTTGATTGCCCAAAATATGGTGCTTTATCTGTCTAAGGATGTGTGGGTTTTCCTTTCTTCCTAGAACAGGGGTCACCTGCGCTGGGGAGTGCTTAGCTATCCATCAGAGTGGGTGTCAGCCTCAATGACATGGGGACTGAAAGCTGTTTATCTGTTCTCAGGCTGGCATTTGCAGTACCTGGGAGGGGTTTGCATTAGGGAGTGCTATTGGAATGGGAATTCCTGACCACTTGTGCCTCCTTAGAAGGGTGAGGCAACCAGAAAGAGCAAGGGGGTGAAGGGGAGTTTTTGTGGGCATGAGGGAGTGCTGAGGAGAGGGGAAGAGTTGAGGCTGGCTGCCCAGCCTCTTCACTTACTACAAAGATTATATTCAGCAAAACTGAAAACTCTAGAAGAAATGTATAATTTTGTAGACAGATACCAGGTACCAAAGTTAAAATAGGTTCAGATAAACCATCTAAACAATCTCATAACCAATAAAGATAGAAGGAGACATTAAAAGTTCCTCAACCCCTTCAAAAAAAAAAAAAAAAACTCCTCAGGTCCAGATGGTTTTAGGGAAGAAACAGATCAGACTTTCAAAGAAGATGCAATACCAATACTTCTCAAATTATTCCACAAAATAGAAACAGAAGGAATACTACATAATTTGTTCTATAAAGCCACAGTTATGCAGTTATGCTGATATATAAACCACGTACAGCTCTAACAAAGAACAAGAACTTCAGACCAATTTCCCTTATGAATATTGATACAAAAGTACTCAATAAAATTTTAACAAACTGATTCCAGGCTTCATTCCAGGGATGCATGTTTTGTTCTATATATGAAAATCCATTTAAATAATCCACTATATAAACAACCTCAAAGGAAAAAAAACACCCGATCATATCATTAAATGCTGAAAATCCTTTGATACAATATCACACACCTTCATGTTAAAAGTTTTGGAAAGATTAGGAATTCAAGGCCCATACCTACACTTAAAAAAAGCAATATATAACAAGCCAATAGCTAAAACCAAACTAAATGGAAAGAAACTCGAAACAACCCCACTACAGTTATGAACAAGATTAGGCTGCCCACTCTATCCTTATTTATTCAATATAGTACTCAAAGTTCTTGCCAGAGAAATTATACAACAATGGAAGGTCTAAGGGACACAATTTGAAAAGGAAAACGTCAAACAATCACTATTTGCTGATGATATAGTAGCATACCTAAACAACCCCAAAAATCTCACCAGAGAAGTCATATCACTGAAAATCAACTTCAACAAAGTCGCTTGATATAAAATTAACTCAAACAAATCAGAGATTAAATCACCAATCAAAGAGTGTACACGGAGTGATCCATGACTCCAGCTTCATGTGTAGTAGAGGATGGCCTTATCTGACATCAATGAGAAGGAAGTCTATTGGTCCCGTGCAGGCTTGATATCCCAGTATAGAGGGATGCTAGAGTAGTGAGGAGCAAGTGGGTGATTGCATGGAGGGGCACCCTCATAAAGGTAAAAGAGAGGGGGCATGGAATGAGGGGTTTGTGGAGGGGAAACTTGGAAAGAGGATATCATTTGAAATTTAAACAAATAAAATGCTTAACAACAACAATAAAAGACAAGTAAGAGTAAGTAGTGGCCCTGTCTCCGTGTGCTATGTATTTAAAAATGTAAAAATAAATAAGAAGTGATGTCATATATAACTTTCTTCAGAGGGGGTTGAAGCATCATCCCATGCATAAATAAAATAGAATTTGTATATAAATCTTCATATATATAAACACAAAGGAGAAAATAAATACACACACATGATCAGGGACATGAAATACATTATAACGTAAATAGCTTATTCTCCTAAAGGCTGATAAGTTAGGAATGGTGGCAGTCCGCTATAGAGCAGTATCTCTAAAGAGTATCACACTTCACATAGTTACATTGAAGAATTCATTTTTTAGTACTATTAAACATATGACATATTTATTTGCTCCACTATGAGATCCAGTATTCACCAGTGGGGAACTGCATAGGGTAACTTAAATTTTCTTTGGAAAGTCATCTTTTCCTACAATCTCATGTCAGAATGTCCAATATCATGCCTGGCTAGATTTCATTAATCCAGTTTTGTCATTTTACATTTATTTTTAAATAATACTTATTGACGTAAGTTGCAATTTTTTATTAGAAATGAGTATCAGAAAATAAATAGACTTGGCACTATATAAAATATATTTTAAATATTTATTATTTTTCACAAGGATACAGGATAGTTTTACAATTATACTTTTAAAAGTAGGTGACTTGTTGAGTTCTTAAGACTATACTCTGCAGAAAAATAATTCACTAAGACATTTATTAATGCTGAAAGTAAAAAATAAAAATTAATATTTTATGATTTCATGATGAAAAGGTTAATATGTACTGATGCCTGTCATTAAACTGCAAACCATACATACAATGGTATAAAAAGAAGATTCAACTACAAAAAGTTCACATATTTGTCATTGTAATTAGGCCTGAATTATATTCTTAATTACCACCACTTGATTTGGGCTGTAAAATATATGAGAAGTTGGACCTTTTGGCTGGGACAGACACCTAACTGGTCTGCTCCTGTAGAGACACCTTATCCTGAGCCATCTCAGAGGAGCCACTACACTCAGAGCAGTGGGTAAGAACCCCCTCTCACTCGCTATGCCCCAGAGTTACAACTGGGAGCCAGGGGTGCTCAAGACCCATCAACAGCACAAACCCCACCCCTCCAGAATATCATTTCTCTTCTGCCCCTCGCCTGGTCCTTCTTGGGGGCGGGGGCATACACTTAGTTGCTCTGTTCCTGTGGAGACACTGTATCCTGACCCATCCTATAGGAACCACTGCACTCAGAGCAACAGGATTTCAGGATCGCAGAGGCGGCCTGAGTCTGAGGAGTTCTTCAACCCAGGAGCTGAGAAGTTCTGTCACAAGCAAGATAACTGGAAAGAGAGACTACAATAAGACACAGTGAGTGCACATAACACTAGAGTTAACCAGTTGGCAAAAGGCAAGCACAAGAATATAAGCAATAGAAACCAAAGTTACTTGGCATCATCAGAACCCAGTTCTCCCATCATAGCAAGCCTTGGACACTCCATCACACCAGAAAAGCAGGATTCAGATTTTAAATCACTTCTCATAATAATGATAGAGGATTTTAAGAAGGATATAAGTAACTCTCTTAAAAAAGTACAGGAGAACACAGGTAAATAGGTAGAAGCTCTTAAAAAGGAAACACAAAAATCTCTTAAAGAACTGCAAGAAAACACAATGAAAGAATTAAACAAAACCATCCAGGATCTAATAATGGAAATACTAACAACTGAAAATTCTTTCAATAAAGAAATCTCAAAGGGAGACTACACTGGAGATAGAAAACCTAGGAAAGAGATCAGGAGTCATAGACACAAGCATCACCAACAGAATGCAAGAGATAGAAGAGAGAATCTCAGTGACGAAGATAACACGGAAAGCATTGACACAACTGCCAAAGAAAATGCAAAATACAAAAATCTCCTAACTCAAAACATCCAGGAAATCTAGGACACAATGAGAAGATCAAACCTTAGGATAATAAGGTATAAATTAGAGTATAAATGAGAGTGAACATTCCCAACTTAAAGGGCCAGTAAATATCCTCAACAAAATTTTAGAGGAAAACTTTCCTAACCTAAAGAATGAGATGCCCATAAATATACAAGAAACCTACAGAATGCCAAATAGACTAGACCAGAAAAGAAATACCTCCTGTCATATAATAATCAAAACATCAAATACACAAAACAAAGAAAAAATACTAAAAGCAGTAAGGGAAAGATATCAAGTAACATATAAAGGAAGACCTATAAGAATTACACCAGACTTCTCATCAGAGACTATGAAAGCCAGAAGATCCTGGACTGGCATCATACAGACCCTAAGAGAACACAAATCCCAGCCTAGACTACTATACCCAGCAAAACTCTCAACCACTATAGATGTAGAAACCAAGATATTTCATGACAAAACCAAATTTGCACAATATCTTCCCACCAACCCAGCACTTCAAAGGATAATTGATGGAAAATGTAACACAAGGAAGGAAACTACAACCTAGAAAAAGCAAGGAAGTAATCTTCCATCAACCCCAAAGAAAATAGCTACACAAACATAATTCTACCTCTAATAACAAAAATAGCACAAAGCCGCAATCATTTTTGCTTAGTATCTATTAACATGAATGGACTCAATTTTCCAATAAAAAGACGCAGACTATCAGACTGGATACACAAACAGGACCCTGAATTTTTCTGCATACAGGAAACGAACCTCAATGACAAAGACAAACACTACTTCAGAGTAAAAGGAAGGAAAACAATTTTCCAAGCAAATGGTCCCAAGAAACAAGCTGAAGTAGCCATTCTAATATCAAATAAAATCAACTTTCAATCAAAAGTAATCAAAAAAGATAAGGAAGGACACTTCATACTCATCAAAGGAAAAATCTACTAGGATGAACTCTCAATTCTGAACATCTATGCTTCAAATGCAAGGTCACCCACATACATAAAAGAAACTTTACTAAAGCTCAAAACACACATTACATGTCACACAATAATACTGGGTGATTTCAACACCCCACTCTCAGCAATGGACAGATCATGGAAACAGAAACTAAACAGAGACACACTGAAATGAACAGAAGTTATGATCCAAATGGATTTAACAGATCTCTATAGAACATTTCATCCTAAAACTAAAGAATATACCTTTTTCTCAGCACCTCATGGTACCTTCTCCAAAATAGACCATATAATTGGTCACAAAACAGGCCTCTACAGATACAAAAAGATTGAAATAATCCCTTGCATCTTATCAGATCACCACGGACTAAGGTTGGTCTCCAATAACAACAAAAACAAAGGAAAACCCACATGCACATGGAAACTGAACAATTCTATACTCAATGATGACTTGATCAAGGAAGAAATAAAGAAAGGACTTAAAGACTTTTCAGAATTTAATGAAAATGAGGACACATCATACCAAAACTTGTGGGACTCCATGAAGGCAGTCCTAAGGGGAAAACTCATTGCTCTAATTGCCTACAAAAAGAAACTAGAGAGAACATACACTAACAACTTGACAGCACACCTGTCTATAACAAAAAGAAGCAAATACACCCAAGAGGAGTAGACTGCAGGAAATAATCAAACTAGGGGCTGAAATCAACCAAATAGAAACAGAAAGAACTATACAAAATGTTAAGAAAACCAGGGGCTGGTTCTTTGAGAAAATCAACATATAGATAAACCCTTAGCCAGATTAACCAGAAGGCACAGAGACAGTATCGGAATTTATAAAATCAGAACTGAAAATTGAGAAATAACAACAGAACCTTAGGAAATTTAAAAAAATCATCAGATCCGACTACAAAAACCTATACTCAACAAAACTGGAAAACCCAGATGAAGTGGGCAATTTCCTAGACAGATAACAGATACCAAAGTTAAATCAGGAGCAAGTAAATCATCTAAACAGTCTCATAACCCCTAAGGAAATAGCAGCAGTCATTAAAAGTCTTCCAACCAAAAAAAGCCCAGAATCAAATGGATTTAGTACAGAATTCTATCAGACCTTCAAGGAAGACCTAACACCAATTCTCTTCAAACTATTCCACAAAATAGAAACAGAAAGAACACTACCCAATTTGTTCTATGAAACTACAGTTACACTCATACCCAAACCTCACAAAGACTCAACAAAGAAAGAGAACTTCAGACCAATCTCCCTCCCTTATAAATATCGACACAAAAATACTCAATAAAATTCTAGCAAACCGAATCCAAGAACACATCAAAACAATCATCCATCATGATCAAGTAGGCTTTATCCCAAGAATGTAGTAGGGATGGTTCAATATTTGGAAATACATCAATGTAATCTACTATATAAACAAACTCAAAGAAAAAAAACACATGATCATCTTACTAGATGCTGAGAAAGCGTTTGACAAAATTGAATATCTCTTCATGGTAAAAGTCTGGAAAAGATCAGGAATTCAAGGCCCATACCCAAACATATTAAAAGCAATATATAGCAAACCAGTAGCCAACATCAAACTAAATGGAGAGAAACTTGAAGCAATCCCACTAAGATCAGTAACTAGACAAGGCTGCCCACTCTCTCCCTACCTATTCAATATAGAACTGGAATTCCTAGCCAGAGCAATTAGACAGCAAAAAGAAGTTAAAAGGATACAAATAGGAAAGGAAGAAGTCAAAATATCACTATTTGCAGATAATAGTAAATGTTCGTGACCCCAAAACTTCCACCAGAGAACCCCTAAACCTGATAAACAACTTCAGCAAAGTGGCTGGTTATAAAATCAACTCAAACAAATGAGTAGCCTTCCTCTACGTGAAAGATAAACAGGCTGAAAAAGAAATTAAGTAAATGACATCCTTCACAATAGTCACAAATAATATACCTTGGTGTGAATCTAATCAAGCAAGTGAAAGATATTTATGATAAGAACTTCAAGTCTCTGAAGAAAGAAATCAGAGAAGATCTCAGAAGATGGAAACATCTCCCATGCTCATGGATTGTCAGGATTAATATAGTAAAAATGGCCATCTTGCCAAAAGCAATCTACAGATTCAATGCAATCCCCATTAAAATCGTAACCCAATTCTTCACAGAGTTAGAAAAGGAAATTTTAAAATTCATTTGGGATAACAAAAACCCAGGATAGCGAAAACTATTCTCAACAATAAAAGAACTTCTAGAGGATTCACCATCCCTGACCTCAAGCTGTACTACAGAGCAATAGTGATAAAAACTGCATGATATTGGTACAGAGACAGGCAGGAAGATCAAAAGAATAGAATTTAAGACCCAGAAATGAACCCACACACCTATGGTCACTGGATCTTTGACAAAGAAGCTTAAGCTGTCCAATGGAAAAAGGACAGCATTTTGAACAAATGATGCTGGTTCAACTGGACATCACCATGTAGAAGAATGCAAATCGATCCATTCTTATCTCCTTGCACAAAGCTCAAGTCTAAGTGGATAAAAGACCTTCACATAAAACCAGATCCACTGATGCTAATAGAAGAGAAGGTAGGGAAGAACCTTGAATACTTGGGCATAAGCGAAAAGTTCCTGAACAGGACACCAATGACCTATGCTCTAAGATTAAGAATTGACAAATGGGACTTCATAAAATTGCAAAGCTTCTGTAAGACAAAGGACACTGTCAGTAGGACAAAAAGGCACCCAACAGATTGAGAAAAGATCTTCACCAATCCTCCATCTGATAGAGGGCTAATATCGAATATATACAAAGTACTCAAGAAATTAGACTCCAGGCAACCAAATAATACTATTAAAAATTGGGTTTAGAGCTCAACAAAGAATTCTAAACAGAGAAAATTTTAATGGCTGAGGAGCACCTAAAGAAATGTTCAGCATCCTTATTCATCAGGGAAATGCAAATGAAAATAACCCTGAGATTCCACCTCACACCAGTCAGAATGGGTAAGATCAAAAACTCAGGTGATAGCAGATGCTGGCGAGGATATGGAGAAAGAACAGTCCTCCATTGTTGGTGGGATTGCAAGATGGTGCAACCACTTTAGAAATCAGTCTGGCGGTTCCTCAGAAAATTGGACATAGCATTTACCTGAGGACCGAAATACACAACTCCTGGGCATATACCCAAAAGATGCTCTAACATATAAGAAGGACATATGCTCCACTATCTTCATAGCAGCCTTATTTATAATAGCCAGAAGCTGGAAAGAACCCAGATGTCCTTCAACAGAGGAATGGATACAAAAGATGTGGTCCATTTATACAATGGAGTATTACTCAGCTATTAAAAACAATGAATTCGAGAAATTCTTAGGTAAATGGTTAAAACTAGAAAATATCATCCTGAGTGAGGTAGTGAAATCACAAAAGAACACACATGGTATCCACTCCCTGAAAATTGGATATTAGCCCAGAAACTTGAAGTACCCATGATTTAACTCACAGACCACATGAAGCTCATGAAGAAGGAAGACCAAGAGGGGGCACTTCAGTCCTTCTTAGAAGGAGTAACAAAATACTAAAGGGAGCAAATATGGAGACAAAGTTTGGAACAGAAACTGAAGGATGGGCTGTCTGGAGACCATTCCACCTGGGTATCCATCCCATGTGCAGTCACCAAAGGTAGAAGCTGATGTGGATTTCAGGAACTGCATGCTGACAGGAGCCTGATATAGCTGTGTCCTTAGAGGTCAGCCAGATTTGACATATTCAGAGGCAGATGCTCACAGCTAACCATTGAACTGTTCAAGAGGTTCCCAATGGAGGAGTTAGAGTCAAGACTGTAGGAGCGGACAGGATTTGTGGCCTCAGGAGCAGAGCAACAATACCAACCAACCAGAAATCCCAGGGTCTAAACCAGCAGCCACAAGCACTTAGGGAGGGATCCATGGCTCCAGATGTATTTGTAGGGGAGGATGGCCCTGCTGGGCATAGGTAGGAGAGGAGATCCTTGGTCCTATGAAGGCTGGATGCAGTGTAGGGGGGAATTCAAGGGTGGGGAGGTGGGGGTGGGGGTAGGTAGGTGCACATCTGCAAAGAAGCAAGAGGAAGGGCGATGGGATAGGGGGTTCCTGGGCAGGGGGCAGTGGAAATGAGTTAAGGGGATAACATCTGAACTGCAAATAAAGTATCCAATTAAAAAAAATACAAAAAAAAACCCATCAGAAGTTGGGTAAAGAAAGTATATAAATAGATAAAATACACAAAAATAAATCAAGTATAAAACCTAGTAAATAAATTGTAATTTTGTTATATCTTTTATTGGAGAATTATTTAAGACTTCTGAATATTTGAAAGGAATTACTGAAAATAATTACAATAAAGTATGTAGTTTTTTCTCTGTTTATTTTTCCTTTAAATTTATCCTAACAGAAATTCTCTCTATATATTTATTTTAAAAGCTCACTTCTGGCCAGGCGGTGGTGGCACATGCCTTTAATCCCAGCACTTGGGAGGCAGAGGCAGGCAGATTTCTGAGTTCGAGGCCAGCCTGGTCTACAGAGTGAGTTCCAGGACAGCCAGGACTACACAGAAAAACCCTGTCTCGAAAAACCAAAAAAGAAAAAAAAAAGAAAAAAGAAAAGCTCACTTCTCAGATACCAGTATTTCCTATAATTATGATTACAACAATATAAAAGCTTCTGCAATCTTTCCACCTATTCTTCCTTACGAATCCTCACACTCCATCCACTGTTAGAGTCTGTCTCTATCTGTCTGAGTCAGCTGGTGGTTGGAGCCTTTCAGATGACAGCACCCGAAATTTATTCTGTTTATAAGAAGTGCAGGGAGAATGGATGGAGCAGAGATTGCAGGAATGGTCAAACGAATAACTGGCCCAAATAGATATCTAGTCCATGGATAAGTGCCAATCCTGACAGTATTAGCAATGCTCCACAGCCAAGCAATAGATGGATCTTGAGGACTCTTATAGAAGAATAGGAAAAAGGATTGTGGCCCCTAAGGGGATAGGATCTCCACAGGAAGACCAACAGATCAACTAACGTGGACCCTTGGGTATATCAGAGACTGAACCACCAACCAAAGAACATATATGGGGTGGATCTATACCTTCCCACACATATATTGCAGATGTGCAGCTTGGCATTCATGTGGGTCCCAAACAACTACAGTAGGGCTATCCCCGAAGTAGTTGCCTGTACGTAGGATGTATTATCTGGGCTGACTTATCTGTCTTCAGTGAGAGAGGAAATACCCATCCTTGCAGAGACTTGATGTGCCAGGGTAGGGGAATACACAAGGGTGCCCCTTCTAGCTTAGAGGAGAAAGGGAATGGGGAGAAGTGAGAGTGGGGTGTATTTAGGGATGGGGTGACCTGAAGGAAGGCAGTGAGCAGAATATACATTGAATAAGTAAAATGAATGAATAAATTAATTAATTAAAAATAAATAATAAATTATGCTCAAAGTGAAAAAAAAAACTTCTGAAAAACATCTAGAGATAATACGTGTGTGTTAGCATAGTTTATGGTGTGAGCTGGTACCATATGTCATAAAGAGAGATAATACAATCTCCTGACATCTTCTTGGTTTAAAATTCAACAAGACCACTGTTACCCATCTGTTACATATTCAATCAAGCTTTCTAGGCTTTACTTGCTTCATTACCATTATCAAACCAACTCTAGTACCTAGTGTAGGCACTAGTGTAGGTGTATTTCTCAGTTAGCAAAGTGATTTTTGTACAATCAGAAGGACTTGACTCAGATACTTTATACACAAAAATAAATCTAGGCATGTGTGTGATGTCAGTATCAGGAGAAATATATAAGTGAATTCCTCAGCGTATTTGTGTGCATCCAAATAAGGGTTTCTACGCCTATAAAGAGACACCACATCCATAGTAATTCTTGTAAAAATATATTTAATTGGTGGTGTCCTTCAGTTTCAGAGGTTTTGTGCATTGTTATCATGGTAAGAAGCATGGTGGCATGCGGGCTTGTTTGATGCTGGAGAAAGAGCTGAGAGTCCTATAGTTTGATTCATACTCAGCAGACACACTACACCTAACTCGAGCATATGAGGCCTTAAAGCCAGCTTCTACAATGAACCTATAAAAAGAACTTGTGTTACTCTGTACTATTCCTGACTGATGCATACTTGAACCTTACAGTAGAACAAGTATGTTATGTGTTTAGTAGTATTGAAAATGTAAAAAGTTAATGTAAAAGCAAATATAAATATTTTATGGTTTCTTGATTAAAAGGTTAATATACACTGATCCTTGTGGTTAAACTATCAACCAAATATAGAATGGTATAAGAAGAGGATTCATTGTACACTATACTTACTCCACTGAGGCCACACCTACTCCAATTAGGCTATACCTCCTCATAGTGCCACTCCTTGTGGGCCAAATATTCATACATTTGAGTTCATGGGAGACATTCCTATTCAAACCACCACATTCCTCTCCATAATCCCAAGTAGGCTTCTAGTCATAACAAATGGAAAATGCACCTTCAAAAGTCCACATATTCTGTAATAGTCTCAAACTTGTTTTAAAAGTTCAAGGTTTAAAGTTCCTTCTAGGATTTAGGCAATCTCCCAACTATAATCCACTGAAAAATAAAAACAAACAAACAAATAAATAACAAAAACAGACCAATAAATGCAACCACCAACAAAATAAAAAGTCAAAACACAAAACAAAAACACCAGAAACAAGTAAATAAACAACAGACAAAAACAAACAAGCAACGAAAACAGATCACATATTTCCAACGTATAAATACACAGGATATATATTACCCTTACAAACAGGAGGAAAAGGTGCATAGTGTCAAAATACTAGACAGAAACAAGACTGAAGACTATCTGAGCAAATTTGAAACTCTGCATCTCCATGTCTGATGTTAAAGTTTTCTCTAGATCCCCAATTCCTTTCAGCTTTGTTGACTGCAGCAAACTTTTCTCTTGTAAGACAGTTCCACTCCTTAAATCTCAAGGCTTTGGCATCTCCAATATCTTGGTGTCTCCAAGGTAATTCTGGCATCACCTTCGCATCTTTATATAATATCCTCATAGAGGCAGGGTGTGGGGGGATGGGATGGGGTTTCCAGGCGGAAACCTGGAAGGAAGATAACATTTGCAATATAAATAACAAATATTCAATAAAAAAAGAAAAAGAAAAAAAAGTCCTCTCTGGACCCTCATACAAGGATACTTCTACAACATACCTGTCCTCAGAAGCTTTCCTTAGTCACAGAACCACATGGCCATATCTGCCAAGTTATGCTTGCTGGGGCTGGAACATGGACCCCTCATTCAGTTACATCATCTCCAAATTTCTGTTTTCAATAGTTTCCTTCAGTGCCTAAGTTTATCTATCATGGGACTTGCTGTGTGTACCAGGCTTGCTTTGAACTCAGATCTGTCTGACTCTGTCTACTGAGAATGGGACTTAAAGGTATATACCATCACTCTTGGACCTAAGATGTTCTTTAATTCCACAAGATGGACATTAACCTAACTAGTCTTGCTTCCATGACACCACTTCTTTTATTTTATTTAACACCAGGCTTTTCTTTAATCTATTTAACTCCTTGAACTCAGAATTTAGCTGCATGCTATATCATGGTGCCCCCCTTTCTCCTTGAACTAAGTATTTTTTATATTTCCTTAGTCAGCTTGTTTCTTTTCATTATGATTTTCTTAAGAGTAAACACTAATAACCACACAACAGAGTTGATACTGAATTATTTTGAGGTTTCCATTGCTGATACAATTAAACCAAATGCAGCCTTAGGCAGAGTTTTCTGACAAAGCAAAAGGCAGCCACATTCTATCACAAATTTTCACAAGATGTCTCTAGGCCTCATAGTAAAGTTCTCTGAAAATTCTTGAGTGCTGACCACACAGTTAAAATTACCATCAGCACCACTGTCTTCTATGCATCTAGTAGTCTAGACCCATTATAACCTACTTAAAGCATTCAAATGCTTTCCTATCCTGAAGTCCCAAAGCTGATATTCCTCCAAACCAAAGCACAGTGAGGCTTCTCATAGCAGTACTTCCATCCTTGTTACCAACTTCTGCCTATTCTGTGAAGAGACACATGACCATGATAATTACTATAAAGAAAAATATTTAACTGGGACTTGTTTAGAACTTCAGAGGTTTAGTTCATATTGTCATGGCAGAAAACATGGTGGTAAGCAGACAGATCTGGTGCTGGAAAAATAGCTGAGAGATCTATATCTACAGACCCCAGAAGAAGATTGCTTTTCTAGTGCTAGCTTTATCATATAGCAACTTAAAGCCTGCTTCCACAGTCTCAAATGTTCTCTAATAAGGACATACCTACTCCAGTGAGGCCATACATCCTAATGCTACTCCCTATGAGCCAAGCATTCAAACCCATGATTCTATGAGGGTGCTCTTCCTGTACAAACCATCACAGCCAGTCTAGACAGATTTATAATCTTCAGGGTCAGTGAAAGACACTGATCAAGTAGAAGAGTACTTGAGAGAGAATCTCAACATTGTATTCAGGCCTCCATATGCACACAGATGTTCAAATGCCTGTAGGTACAGAAGCAGCATATGTAACAGACATTAAACAACATACACACAAAATAATATAATAATAATAACAATAATAGTAATCATAGGATAATAAAATAATAAGAAGAAATTGGCCTTAAATATACTGATTGTGTAGTTTCTTTTATATTAATAGAAATTTAATCTGTCATCAACTATTTAAATTTTAGTGTGACACTTGATACAAATTATTTTGACTAGATCCTTTTTCTCCTCAAAATGTTGCCTGGTTAATCTTACCACACTGGTAGTTTCAAATTATGGTTAAAATGGTGAAAGTTTCAATGAAGTAACTGTTTTAGGGGAAGTGGTAATTAATATGATTAAGGTTGTATTGATTTTTCTCTTATACTTAATCAAATTCATGCAGTTTGAGAATCCTGCCTTATATACCTCATACTTCACAACTCAACAGTGACCCATTGAAAATGTTTATCTATTATCATGTTACATTCACTTTATATACCATGCCAAATAAAACAAGAGATTAAACTTCCCTCTGAATGACATTGCATGCCTGTGAAGATCATTCTACAATTTGAAACTGTAATGTAGTTTTACTAATCTGGATAAAGAATATACTTGGTTTTTTAGTGTTCATTACAATTTTTGTACAATGATATTATTGATGGATACAGAAGAAAGATAAAACATATTGCTAATGATTATATATTATACTGAAATTTAAAGTACTAGAAAGATTAGAACTGAGAGTAAACAAGAACACATATCATACAAGCATACATATGTACATACATACAGATACACACAGAGAGATTTTGTTTGCAATGGAGTTTAAAAGGAACCTTTCCTTAAGTTTTCTACTTAGGTTTTTCTTAAGAAAGTTATTTTTATATATGATTCGACAAAAGTAAAAAGAAATAGAAAAGATCAATCCATACCCCAGAAACGTAGTGTAGTTTAAACGGTATAAATTTATTTATCACATAAATTGTCTTTACCTATTGTGGACAGAGAAATCCACATTCAGTACCATATTCTTAAGAACAAAATCTAGACAGTCAAAGTGATTGATTTTATTCAGGTTATTGCCCTGGAGGAAACTCTTTCTGTCTATATCAGAGTACATCAACAGATGTTTCTGTTTTAGATATTCTTACAAAGTAATAGAGAAATTATAAATGGGATGATTTCCAACAAAAGTCATCTGGGAAGTACAGTAAATCTCAGGTAGGTAGGAAGTGTTTTCTCTAGCTTTAGGCAGTCTCTAAAGGACATACACTTTTTGATTTGGTAGCAAACATTAGATTAAAAATGGAAAACCTGGTTTTCAGAAACAGAACAGATTCTGGGAAAGAGGAACTTCAGCCTCTGTGCTTGTCAGCAACATTTGTTGAAAAAACAGTAAATAAACAAATGATGTAATGTACTATATATTGACATTAGTATATTCTTACTGATGTGAGTTTACAGATGTAAGGCAAATTATTCCGACAAACATTTTCATAGATAAATTCTAGAAATAGGAGGAAGGAAACACCTTTTGCCTTTTGTTTTTTTGGGCTTTTTTTATTCAATATTTTATTTATTTTCATTTCAGATGTTATCCCCTTTTCCTCATCCTTCTCCATTAACCCCCTATCCCATCCTGTCATCTGCTTTTTTGCTTTTATACCATTTCAGTTACATGCAAGTATTAAGGTTAGTTCTAGTTTGAGGAACTAGCAATACAATGGATGCAAATAGTCAAGGAACAAGCAAGACAATAAACCCAGATAGTCAAAGAACAAGCAGGACAATAAACAGAGTCCCATTATCACTCCCATGTCACTATTTCTAAGGGCACATCAGGATGACCAAAATACCTGAGCCTACTTCCCTGTCCTAGCCCAAAGACATTTTCATGTCTGAAGCCTACTTCTTTGTTCTAGCTTAAGATTTAGATTCCTACCTGTAATTACTTCTTCGTTCTAGCCTAAAATTTAGATTCTTGCCTGAAATTACTTCTTTGTTCTGGCCTAATGTCAGATTCCTGCCTGCAGTCCATTTCCTAGTCCTTGCCCATTGTCAGATTCCTTCTAAACAGCCCATTTCCTTGTCCTTGGCCAATGTCAAACTCCTTCCAGGCAGTCCGAAAAGTTCTCCACATCTCCCCCTTTTTTATTGCATATACAAAACTGAGCCTGTCTTAAGTAGTTCTCACAAGAATGTGTTCCTTATATGTCATGGAATATGCATTATCAAAAGCAATGCACTTCTGTCTTAAGTTGGTAAGACTTTGTACATATTTATACCTGTTTTTGACTTGCTAGTCTGTTAATTTAATAACTCTGTCTGGGAGTCCATTTTCAGTTTCACATCATGTACTTTGGCTACCAACATGTTGATGTGTTAGAGACAAGCTTTAATATAAAAAGGGCTAGCATGATCAAGCTATATATGCCATTCCCAAGGTTTGACCAAAATGGAAATACTGACCTCAAGCTATGGCTAATATGGTTGCTCTGTGTAACAGAGCCCAGGCTGTCCTACAACTTGCTTTGTAAACCAGGCTGGTCCCAAACTCAGTAGATAGTTCCTGCCTCCATGTTCTGAGTGCCATGATTAGATATGTGTGTCACCATGCCTACTGAAGAAACAATACTTGCCCTAGGTGTCAAGGTATAATACAACTTTAATTATGTATTGAGTACATAAAATTGAAATGGTTAAAATTTAAGATAAAATCAAAACACAACTGGTATTAAAGAAAAACTAAAAGTAAAATATAAACAAAACTTAAATTAAAAATTAAATAAAATGATTACTAATCATAGTCTACTATACCACGATATTGGTGCCTTGTCCAGTGATTATCAGAGAGGTTTCCTCTGGTGCGAGCTGAGAGTAAACACAGAGACTACAATGAGGAAACAGAGTGTATGGAGGACACCATGAAAAGATGGCCTACCCAATCAACTAAGCAGAACTCAAATGGGCTTATAGAGACTGAAATTGGAAACCATAGGGCCTGCATGGACCTGCACCAGGTCCTTGCTTATATGTTATGACTATAGGATTGGTGTTTGCAGGACTATTAACAGTGGGAACAAGTCTATCCTGACTTATTTGCTGGCTCTGGAAATGCTTTTCCTCCTACTGAGCTCATACTCCAGTCACAATATGAATGTTTTCACCCACTCTTAATTTATCTTGTTGTGTCTTGTTTGGCTCTCCTCTATTATAGGTGTGTTCTTACTTTGAATGGAAAAGGATGAGAAGTGGATCTGGGAAAAAGTCATAAGGAGGAATCTAGGATAAGTGAACAGAGGAGAAACTATGTTTGGGATGTATTTTATGAGAAAAGAATCTAATATATATATGAATTATATATTTATATGATATGACTTATATATATTTGGTTCCTACCATAATATAGAGATTTAATGCTGATATGGAAAAAACTGACATGGAAAAAAATTTCTTAAATTTGAAGGTGATAGTAGAACAATTTATGATAAAATTGAAGATTGACAACCAAACAATTTCTCAAATAATTGAAGGTGATTAAAGAAAACTTTCAGACACAAATGATACTAAAATTTATCCCACAACTCTGGTATCTTCACCTCTTTCTCTTTTTTTTTTTAGTATAGAATAAAATTTATTTAGGGCATGGGGAGGGTAGTCAAGAGGGTAGTAGAAGCAGAGAGTGGAAGAGAAAGAGAGAGAGAGAGAGTAGAGAAGTAGAGGCCGGTCATGAGCATGTGGAGAGAGATGGGGAAGGGAATAAGAGGGCGGAGCGGGAAGACAAGAGGAAGATCAAGAAAGAGCAAGAGGCTACCTTTACCTCTTAACACTACATTATTAAAGCTTGTCAACATCACTTGTTAAAAGGCAGATACCTTATACCAGGAAGTAAATAGGTATCTCTATGTCTACATCTTCCTCTACTTCTACCTATATCTATCTGTATCCTTTTCTATATCTATGTTTTTACCTATACCTATATCTATATATTTCACCATGATTCATGTACATTTTCCATGTTTTGTTCCCTCCCCAGCCTTGAACAGGCTGAAAAGACCTTGTTTGCCACAGGACTTTAAGGACTCAGGTGGAATCATTCATCCTGGCTGCACATACAACTTCCTACAGGAACTAGAAGAACAGACTGCCTCCTGAGCTTGCCTTGTAAAATAATCCAGCGGACACAGAAGAAAAGTTCCATGGGCCTACCATGTGCTGAATATTAAACTTTGAGCCTTGATCAGAAATTTTGTCTTGGCTCCATGCTTCTTTTGCCCATCTGTCTCTTTTTCATTTCCAGCCCTCCTTTCAGGTTAACACACTTCTTCTGTGGCCACTGGTAGCTGCAATGTTTTATGATTTTATTGTATGGAAAATTAGATATAAAGCAAAATAAGACATGAAAATAGGAAAGGGGAAAAAATTTAAAATAGATTAAGAGAGGGAAGAGAGTAAAGTAAGTTCAAGAATGATGAAATTATCGATGCATTTTTCAGGGATTGTGATATTTCTTCTGAAATAAAACTCCTAAAAAACTCCTCCATGAAAGCATATGTGTCAGGAGTCAGATTTCAGTACATCAGAGGGTGAGGTGAAAGTCAGGAAATGGAGACACAGTTATGAGCTAACAGAGAGCAAAATAGGCCAAAGGAAGGAAAATTTTTATGCATGAAGTTTTCAAAGGAAAATGAAAAGCTTTAAGTATCATATTTTCTTTCTGCTTGCATGTCTGATGGCCATCTGACTACAATCACTATTTTTTCTCTGTGAAGATAAGGTGTCTCAGTACCTTCCAGGAAACATTGAAGATGTTGCATTTGGTGTTCTGCAGCTTGATATAATATGCAGCGGTGTCCTTTTGCTGATATTTTTCTCATCTTCATTCACAAAGCTTTCTGCAACTATGGCTTGATGCAAAGTTTGTGATATATTCAGCCACTGCTTTCAACTACTTTATATTACTTTGCTTTCTTCTTTAGCGTTTGATCTGATGACTAGGTTCTATTATACCATTTTAAATTGCTCTGTAGTCCTAGGAATTTTTTTTTTTACATCTTTTGTGCTTGCGTTTTCAGTTTGTCTTTCAATGTGGTTGGTTTCTCTGGTCATTTCTTTAAACTCACTTGACATTGCATAACTGTGAAATATATTTTGAACAGAAAAATGAACTCATTATTTCTCTCTGGTAAAGTTGCTCAGGTTCTAAATATCCCATCCATTCTTTCACCTGGTATTTATATTACATATCTGTTCAGGAACTTTAATAACTTTTCTTTCAGGACCTCAATATAAGCAATTATAGTCATCATTATTTTAATGTCAAGTAATGTAAAATTCCATCACATAGCTTAGTTAGTTTTTGATGTTGCCTTTATCTGTTACAACTTTATTTTTTTCTTGCTTGTGAACACGTCTTATTAAAAGGCAGATATTGTGTAACAGAAAGCAAATAGTTCATGAGTTCATTAGTGTGCGTTTAAGTTAGAATTGTTTGGTTGTACATAATATTAGAAATTTCTGTTAAGAATCAGCCTACAATTTCTTATTTTTTATTCTTATTGTTTTCTATTACCCAATCCTCACACTAAGATCCATGAAAAAGTTATAGGATTTTACATTAGTTACAACACTATATCTGCTAGAAATTTCTCAAACTTTTGGCCACCCACAGCCACCTCTCAAAATTACTTTTTGAGTGTTGTTAGTTATGTTACAGCCATTTCTCAGTCAGATAAACTTAACTTAGATGTGACTCTCTACATCTGGTCATCTTTGCAGGTTCAAGGGATACCCTGTGACATCATGTTATTGATATATCTGAGAAACATCATTGCTTTTTTTGTATTTTTGTTGTGGTCTTCCTTTCTTCCTTCCTTCCTTCCTTCCTTCCTTCCTTCCTTCCTTCCTTCCTT
>NW_021604698.1:2034590-2091078 GCF_004785775.1 Grammomys surdaster
CTTCCTTCCTTCCTTCCTTCCTTCCTTCCTTCCTTCCTTCCTTCCTTCCTTCCTTCCTTCTTCCTTTCTTTTCTTGTAAGAACAGAATCAAAGACCATGACTATTAAACTTTCATTCTTTAGAGAGACCTTTTGTATGGCAGTGATAAAAAACAGATTTCATAAGATATAACAGAACCATCTAATACTCTCCAAATACACACTTGTGAGATCTGAAGAATATTAACTGTCTTACTTAATTTTCTACTGCTGGGGAAAGACACTTTAATCAAGGTTACATATATATATATATATATATATATATATATATATATATATATGAAGTTAATTTAGAGCTTTCTTGCATTTTGAGAGAGTTAGACCACTGCTGTCATGGCTGGAACATGACAGTAGCAGAGATTCATGGGCCTGGAGCAGAACCGTAGAACTTACATTTGATTCACAAGCAGGAAACATGGAGTCACTGGTCATAGAGTATAATTTGGAAACCTCAAAGTCTACTTCCAGTGAAACACTTTTTTCAATAAGATGATACCTAATAATCCTTCCTAATATAATTCTATCAACAAAAGACAGAACATTCAAATATATGAACTTACTTTTAGAAATTTGGTAAGTTAACTAAAATTCCAGTAATTACATGGAATTATGATTACGAGGAAATACTGAAAGGATTTTATTAAAATTCTACTAAAGTTCTAATGATTAAAAAACTGGCATATTAGCTTATGATGAAAAACAGAAAGAGAATGACAGTAGGAACTTGAAAGGCACATGATAAGATGATATTGCACAAAAGACAAAGGTCTTTCACAGAACTTGCATTATCATGAGAAGTTAGGGAAATGGGAAAAATGAATAATATATGTATTACATTAGAAAATAAATACCTTTATTGTTAAAAGTACATAATAGATACTCAAAAAACAGTGATTTTTAAGTAACACCTCCATAAATTAAAAGTTTTTTTAAAAACTTAATTGTGATTAGAAAATTTACAAAAAATTTATGTGTAGAAATACACATAAAAACTAAAGTAATCTTTTCCAAAGAAAGGAGGACATGTACAAAGGTCTGTTTTAGAAGTGTTCCACACCCTAACAATCAATTAGTAAGTGGGCACTGTTGAGGTTGAGGTAAAGAAATCTTTGCAATCTAGAAAAGGATCTGTAAAGCAGATCATGTAGAATTTCATAATTTCTTTGATATTGCAATGAAAGTAATGTTGAATATCAGCAGGATAGGAATTCAGGGGAAGGTTGTGCAAAAGAAAATGGCACACTTAGTCATGGTAATAAATTTTTTCAGGCAGCTGTATATGATTGCAAAGCAAAATACTTAGGGTATTGGAAAGATATACCTTATCTATATGCTCTTGCTGGTCATAATAACCATAGTTTTGTTCTTCAGGAGTCATCATTGCTATAGTAGAAGCTGAGATTGTTTACCTAAAGATGAATAGAATTTGAGTGTAATAAATTGAAGAGGGAAAAAGTTAGATTATGATACTGGAACAGCCCTTTCATATTGGGTTTCCTTGGGATCCAAAGTGCATCAGACAAAACTGAAGCTAACCTAAGAGGTCAGCATAAAAGAAGAAGGGACACATAAGAGGAAGGTTGATAGCCTCAATGAAAGAAGGCAACACACTTTAAGTTTCCCAACACTGAGTTTGTCAACAACTTTATTTCTATTGATCTTAATTATTGTACAAGAATCCTGGTACATTTGAAAAATATTGTTCTTATCATGTTCACCTACTGTCTGAGACATGATTACCTTATTATTTTTATCTTGTTCATCTGCTGCCTGAGACATGGTTATACTCTTATGTTGTTTAAAAGCTACTTAACATTGATTTTACCAATACGTAATTTCTATAGTTCCTTTACCCACCTTCCTAATTTCTTCTTAGAAATACTCAGATGCATTGGTATTAGAGTTCATTTCTGGATTATTATTTCTCATAAGTAACAATAGCACAAATTTTTAGTAAAGCAAATCTAGTGTATTTTATCCTTACAAAAGAGAACTTTAATTTTCTATGGTGGTCAATAAAAACAATATAAACTACTTTAGGAAATGTACTCTGGGTTAGAGGATAGATACATAAGTGAAGCATGAAACTGTTGAGAAATGAAAATCTAATACATATTTACACATTTACTTGAGAGCACTTTGTAGCTCGTAGCTATATTTCACTAAATTAGTATTTGATGTAGTGAGGCTTTTTGAGAGTTTTTCTCCTGTATGGACATTATTCAAGCTATTCACAGTCCACCTGATGTCTTAGATTATTGAGAATCATCTCTCTGTCATCGTAAGTATTAACTAATTGGTTACAGGGGAATAGAAAGTGTGAAAAATATACCAGGTATTAGAGGTAATTTATTTTTTGAAAGCAGTTGTTGACAACTTGGCACTACATCCAGTTAATACTTCCACTGACTTTAAAATGGTTTTCACTGTCAGAAACGACAAAGTATCTATGCCTTCATAAGACGTATGAAAATGGCATTCCTTTTTGATTTTCTTTCCACACATTTGAATTGAAAATGCAAAGCACTGTTCACCATTAATGCCAGATGCTTTATCAACATTTTTAACAGCTGTAATGTCTCTAGATACCCATTTTACATTTTTGCCTTTCAAACTGACAATTATTTTCAATACTTCAAGTTTCCCTTTGGTGAGTAAGATTTAACAGCAGAGTTGAAAATAAAGCCTAAAAAAATTCTAGAGAGAAAAGTTTAATCAACAGTAATGAGTACTATAGTTATTTTTATATAAAATATTATGCTTCCTCCAAACATTTGTTTAATTATAATTTCAACTGTTTCTATGCTGATTGTGGTTTTTTATTTCTGTTAATAAATTCTAATTTTTGGTGGCTAGTCAGCAAAATCTTAGTTTCACAATATATTTTATGTTTTTTGTTTGTTTTTGTTTTGTTTGCACCTATATTTATTTTGTCCTGTATGAAAGTACTTATGAATGTATACACATATATACAAGGTTAAAGCTGAATTTCTTCTTAGTTCACTCTCTAACTTATATACTGATCTTGAGTTTCTTACTAAATCCATAGTCTATAAATTTGTCTAGGCTATCTATTCAGGTTGCTCTTAGGATTCTGCCTCTGCTTCTCCAGTTCTAGTATAAAAGGCATAATGCCTGTCAACTTTAATATGAATGCTGGGAAACCAGCCTAAGTCTAATCATTACATTGAAACTTAGGGTTCCCTATATGCTTATCTATCTTTCCACCTCCTGAAAAAGCCTCATATAGTACCCAATACTTTTACCTCATTGTTCCCCTGGAACCAGAGCAACTCGATGCCTAATACCTGAAATTACTTAATAATATATTTCTTTTTAAAATTAACTTGAAATTTAAAAGCAAATTTCCTGTGTGTTTTGTTTTACTGTAACAATGATTCTACATTTTTGAAACCAATGGCACATATTAAATAGAATGCAAGATGAGAGATTTAAAAATAAAGAGCACTGAAGCACTTTAAAAATGCAAAGGTGAAGTACGAGAGAGGAAATAAAGTTTATTGAAAAGATAAGTTGTAAGAAATAAATTGAAAGAAAGACAGTGTGTTGAACTTTAAAGATTTTCATAGGACAATTAACAGATTTTTACTACTCTATCCTACCAGCTACCTTTTGTGCATGTTAACTGCTCTACTGCCCTCCGCCTTGTCACATTATACTTCATGATGTTTAGTAAATATTAATCTTATTTAATGTAATATATGTCCTAAAGTGATATATGTATAGAACTTATCATTTAAGAACAATAGTTTTATTTAATTTTTGTTAGTTTCATATACTATATCTTGATCAATTCTATACCCTTCTTCAACTACTCCTGAATCCTCACCCACCATCCACCCACCCAATCAACCAAACTTCAGGTCTTCTTTCTATATTGCTCTATTAAACATCAATAAATAAGTAAATAAATAAATAAAGTACATGAAATAGTTTGGGCCAAATAAGCTATGAGTCATGTGTACTATACAGTGTGATTAATATACCAAGTACCACATTATGGACATAAAAATTGACTTTCTCTCACCTAACAGCAAATACCAACATTTCTTTAGCTAGTAAAGGCAATCAGTACCATTTATTTCTTCTGCGCTGGAATTTTGTCTGACAAAAATTGTGTAGGTTTTCTCAATGTTGTCACTGTATTTGTGAGTTCACATTTGCATCTCCCTTGTTATGTCTGGAAAAATTTCCCTGTAGTCATCTACCACCTCAGGTTCTTAGAATTTTTTTCATTCTCTCTTTTGGCTAGATCTTTGCTCCTTGAAATGGAGTATGTGATACAGACATTTCATTTAGAAAAGAGTGCTCTAGTCACTTATTTTCTTCATATTGGATGGTTGTATCTCTGTTTTTTAATTTCCACCTACTAAGAAAAATGTCCTCTGATGATATTTTAGCAATGTGTTAGTATGTACATACAGCAATATGTTGTTAGGAACCATTCTATTGTTATTATTTTAGTGGAATAATAATAGTAATTTTCCTATGGGACTATGACCTATTACCCTCAGATTGCTAACCCCATTGACAGTGTCTTATGGTGTCATCTCTTGCTCAGTAGTGGTATCTGTAGGTAAGGCAGAACTGGGGATTGAGTAAACTTTTGCCAAAGAAGGTGTAACCACTCCTGATGGATTCTCACGTGATTTTCAGGGGAGTTTCCCCATCTTTCTGAGGCTATGCTTCAATGTCTTTTGGCAAAATTGTGTCTTTGTAACACCTTTACAGTCACATGCAGCTTGATAGTCTATTTAGACAACCACAAGGTATCAGTGCTACTTTTATCTATGTCCACAGACATAGTGACGATGGGGACCTGTCTAGTGAATAAACCTGTACTATAGTGTGGCTTCTGCTACTTCAATTTTTTTCAGGTGTCCATAGCCTGGGAAGGCATGTATTTATCCTTGTTTTGGATCTTCCTTTTCCTCCTCCTCCTCTTCCCTCTTCCTCCTTGCTTCCCACTTTTCTGTTTCTTTCTGGGAAACTTCTCTCAACACTCTTCTAGGGGTGTTTCATGGTGTGATGGTAATAATGGTGGAGGTGGTAGTTATATATGGTAGAGTTGACTAGGTTCTCATTCATAGGTTTCTTGCACATTTTGGATGTCAGTGACTTCATCTCAGGCTTTATGGAGCTGAATGATGACAGAGAATCTCAAAGCATGCTGTATACTCTGTGTGGTATATTTTCATTGTGGTCTGTCTACTGTCCAATAGCACCAATACATTCTTTTAAACAAGAGTAATAAATGCCCAAATCATCTTCTAACATGGCTCCTGCCACCGGACATTCTAGAACATTCCTCATAGACTAGTTCACATTGAACTGCTCCTTTGGCTGTGCCTTTAGAATTCTTTCACAGCAGCCATCCTCTGATGGAGCAATAGGTGGCTATGTAAGTACCAAAGTCCATTAGAACATGGATGGCAATGAAGCAGGACTTCTGCCCATTGTCAGAGGTGTGAAAACACTTGTCATATGGGAGGGACTCCAAGACAGCTAGCCATTTCTTCCTGTATAGAATAACTGAGGGGTCTTTGACTTATATTGTTTCTCTTGATAATGCTTTCTAATTTTTTTCTTTGACAGCACAGTATGCTCAACAGCACATGACAATAGAGGATGGTCAAGCCAAGAGATCTTTTATCACTTTTATTACAATTACAATATCATCCACAAACTGGGATATTTTGTAGTTGTCTCCTGTTATAGTAGTAAGCTGGATAGTCAGAGTGTCAACCATCTCATCTGAATGAGTGGCTGTGAGCTTCTAACACAGATCAGAAAGGGAGGTCCAAGTCATCCTTGATGAGATGACTGCTAGGAACCAGGCCAACCCACATCACTTCCCTCAGAAGACATAAATTAAAGTTTCTGTTCTCAGCCATTCATTACTCACTTTATTCTGATCATATTCTTATTATTTTCTTTTAATCAAGCCTTCTGCTGCTGTTCTGTTTGTCAGTACGGTAAGATACAGACTTGAGGGTACACTTGTTATAAAATAGCATATTCCACACAGCATCCAGTTCATCTTGCACTGAGGGATATTTTTGCCATCACATGATACTCATTAGTCACAAAAATTCTCATAGGATTACATCTTTTTTTTGTTTAAGTAAAGATGTCACAGTGCCATGTTCCTTCCTTTTCCTATAGTGTTGGGAAATAAACATTAGCTCATGTTCAAATTGTGCACCTTTCATTGGTGGCATGAATGTTTCAGTTGCTTTCTCTGCATACTCTTTTTATGCCCTTAGACTATATCACAAAATATATCCTCCTGCCACCAGCCAGCCAGGGTCTTCACTCCTCTACCATGCCTAAAATGCCAGAAGATATGCACCAGGGCCTCTCCAGTCTCAACTAAAACGACAAGAAAAGGAGGAGGAGCTCAGGCTGAGAGTTGGCAGACAGCCTGATATTTATATTCTTGATGATTTGCTTATCAGATAATTGAAGTATCTTAAAAAACTCATGCTTGATATTCTATTAATATACTACATGATAATTTAGTCACTAATTGTGGGCAAGATTGATTAATCTGATATAGTAACTTGAAACAAATCCTAGCCCATAGTCACATGTTGTACAGTGTAGAATTATGATTGGTTTTTTCTAATAAAGACAATCTAGACTCTTGAGTTGAACTTCTAATTGTGCTGTAACTTTGCTAGAACATGGCTGTATTTCTACTAGTGATATTAATATGTGAATAAATGTCAAACATATGTAGATATTTTAGCAATGAATTAACTTTTCACACAGAATTATGACCACACAGCTTGAACCACAGGCTTTTCTACAATTATAACAAACAAACATCATAGATATGAAAAGGCAAAAAGCCAAAGTATAGTGACTTACCTACAGACACTTCTCTTATAGACAAACAGGACAACTTCTTATATAAATGCTGTTTCCATTGCCTACCAACTAATGGCAGAAATAAGGCAGGTCTGACTGTCTAGTACCATACCAAATTCCATAGGTATAGTATGTGAACATCAGACAACAAATCTTTTTAAGCTCTTTACCAATCCTATCAAGTTAGAATACAGGAAGAGACTTTCCTTGGTGATGTCATAAACAGTTTACACAAAATTTGTTGACTGACAAAAGAACAAGATATGTGCATGTAACAAGCACTAGATTCTCAAGGGCATGTCTGCTCACCATTATTCTTGCTTAAAGCATCCCAGGTTGATATTGATCTTTGACTTGATACTGTAGATAAGTAAATAGAAAATTCATTTACAAGATTCACTAAATGAAGTCTCTGTCAACAGGAGTTCTCTTGTGAAACTGGCACTTTTCAGGGACTCATTTAGCCTCTATTTCTGCTTCATATTGACTCCATTAAGCTGAAAAAGAAATATAATTGGCCTCAACTCTAACATAAAATGTATGAATGAACATTCAATTAGTAATCTGCTTTGCATGAATGAGTTTATGAATCATTTTTAAAAGCATGCTTGTACCATTCTTGGCATTAATATGAATTAGAGTAATCTAAATGAAACTGAAAAATAGAATGATTCAAGTTTTTCAAAAACCACAAATTATTACACTATCTTAACAAAAAGTTCAACACATGACAGTTTAAAGAAAGGAAAATAATAAATAATCCTTATCTTTTCTGTTATAAAATGATTGAACACTTGTAGTAGAAGAAAAGCACAATATGAACTGTTAACATATACCAAAGGGGAGCAGAAACTTTAATGAAAACTCTTAAAATTCAGAATAATAGGGGAATTTTATGACACAATCATAGTATAGAAATGTTGTTATCAACCTATATTTGTTTTCTTTTATTTTATACATTTTGTTCTTTGCAATTTTCCTGTATTTTGATCATGTTCACAAAACTTTCCTCTTTCCATATCTACTATTTTCCCTAGCCACTTAAAAGTTTTCCTTTAAAAACAAAACAAAACCCACAAACATCATTAATAATTTTGGTTGATAAAATAATCTCGATTTTGTGGCTTTCCACAATGTAGTTCTGTTTAAGAACCTTAACAATTTCAGCACCTAAGAGACAGAGACAGGTGAACCTCTGAGTTCCAGGCTACACTGATCTGCTAAGTGAGTGACAGAACAGCCTGCTTTACTGAGTGAATGACAGAATAGCCAAAGATATACAGAGAAATTCTGTCTTATAGAGGTGTGGAGGATTATTTGGGTTGCACCACCAACCCAAATAATCCAATTTCAAAATGATACACAGAGCTAAACACAGAATTCTCAACAGAGGAATCTCAAATGGCCAAGAAGCACTTAAAGAAACATTCAAAATCCTTAGTAATCATGGAAAAGCAAACCAAGACAACTCTGACACCAAGCGGAATAGGTAATATAAAAAACTCAATTTATAACACATGCTGGCAAGGACATGGAGCAAGGGAACACTCGTCCATTGGTAGCAGGACTGCAAACATGTTCAATCAATTTGAATTCATTTTGCCATATTTCAAAAAACTGGGAATAGTTCTAACCCAAGACTCAGCTATACTACTCCTGGGCATATACCCAAAAATGTTCTATAATCTCACAAAGTCACTTGCTCAAATATAATCATAATGGCTTTATCTGTAATAGCCAGAAACTGGAAATAACCTAGATATCCCTCAAGTGAAGCATGGATAAAGAAAATGTGATTTATTTACACAATAGAATACTAATCAGTTATTGAAAACAAGGCATCATGTTTTTTCCAGGCAAATATATGGATCTTGAGAGTCATTATCATGAATGAGGTGACACAGTCCCAAAGAGTTATACATGGTATGTACTCAATTATAAGTTTATATTAGTCAAAAAATACAGGATACCCATGGTAGACTCCATAGACCCAAAGGAGCTAAACAAGAATGGAGGCCCAAGCTAGGATGCTTGAATCTCACTTTGAATGGGGGTATAAAAATAAGCCTAGGAGGCAGATGGAGAGAAGAAACTGGATGGGAGAAGGGATGGGGATCTTCAGGATCTGGTGTACAGAGTGACAGGAAAGATGGCCAGATGGCAAGGAGATTGAATGTAAAAGAAGTTGGGGAGGCATTTCGAGGAAGTAACAGAGACCTGAGGTAAGGAAGGCACCCAAGAATCAAAGGGGATATCCTTAGCTGTGACTTTCAGATTTGGGGATATAGAACCTAAAGTGGCACATTTTCTATCCAGACAGGAACTCAGGTCTCAAGCCATTGAGATACCAATCTACCCACAAAACCCTCAACCCAAAATTTACCCTATTTACAAGACATGCAGAGACTGAGGATGGAGCAGAGACTGAGGGAATGGCCAATCAATAACCAGCCTAACTTGAAACCCATTGAATGAGCAAGCACCAATCCTTAACATTATTAATGATACTCTGTTAGCTTATAGTTAGAAGTTTAGCATGGCTGCCTTCTGCAAGCCTCCACCATCAGCAGAGTCAGACAGAAGCAGATACCCACAACCAAGCACTAGATGGAGCTTGGGACTGTTATGAAAGAATAG
Source organism: Grammomys surdaster (assembly GCF_004785775.1). NCBI lineage: Eukaryota > Metazoa > Chordata > Mammalia > Rodentia > Muridae > Grammomys > Grammomys surdaster. The sequence continues at coordinate 2,044,160 of NW_021604698.1, forward strand.
GGAAAAAGAACTGTGGCCCCTAAGTGGATAGGAACTCCATAGGAAGACCAACAAAGTCAATAATCCTAGACTCTTGGGGCTCTCAGAGAGTAAAGTACTAATCAAAGTACACACACAGGCTGGAACTAGGCCTCTCTACAATATGCATCACATGTGTAGCTTGCTCTTCATGTTGGTTGCAAACAACTACAATGGAGACTATTCCTGAAGCTTTTGCCTATATGTGGGATATGTTCTATCTGGTTGCATTATGTGGCTTTAGTGGGATATGATGTGCCTAGCATCACAGAGATTTGATATGCCAGGGTGGAGGGATACCCAGAGGGCCTCTGCCCTCTCAGAGGAAAAAGGGAATGTGGATGGGTGAAATTGTCGAGGTGGGTGAACAAGAAGAGAGCAATGAATGGGATGTAAAGTGAATACATAAAAAAACCTTGAAGTTAGTTAATTAAAATCATTTTTAAGAAATAAAGAGGGGGGGAGAGTAAAGGAGTAGGACAAGAAAAGTAGCTTAGCAAATAAATATGAGTTAACTAATTTTACTCACTGGATCAATAAAGCATAAAAAATGATAGCATTTTTGAGCAGGTGCTGTATATCAAGTGTTAAGAATCTTTTTACCTTCATTTAGATAAAAAGTCTTCAGTGCATTAAAGGCTACTATACAGTAGTCAAAATGAATAAGCACCTTAGAGAACAGTGAAACATGAAAAAAAATTAAAAAGGAGTTAGTTATATAAATATTTCACAAAATTAAACATACAGAAATCCAAGTGATCCATGAAAAAATAGTGAGCATTGCTAATCATTAGAGAAATGCAAATTGAAGTACATGGTTCTATGATCTCATACATCACAGAGTGATTATAATTAAGAAAATAAAAGATGTTCACCATTAGTAAGGATGTGGAAAACAAAACAAGTATAAAACTTTGTACTCCATTGATAAAAATGTTAATTAGTACAGTTTGTGTGGGAACTCTGAAAAAATATGAAAATAAATGAAGCAGCATTCCCATTTCTAGACATTTATTGAAATGATTTAAAAATCCATGTGTGGAAACATTTCAACATAGCTATGAGCTTTAGCAACCACAGTATCCCCCAAATATGGTTGGCATAATTTAGTACATATTCATAATGGCCTATATCTTAGTTCTAAAGAAAGGAAACTGACTCTGGAATTCTGGAATGTTATACAGAGTCAAGTAAGACAGGCAGAGAAAGATATCTATGTCATATTCTTACCTGGTGAATATATAGCACGCATGCAGGAGGTTAGATTAAAAGGTAGAATGATGGGATTAAAGCAAAGTTCTCAGACAGGAAGAAAATTTGATGTTTTATTTACAAGTGTGGTGAGTATAATTACCAATAGAATATTCAATATCCCAAGATTATTAAAAGCAATTTTTAAATGTTCTCACTTAAAGTTACATATTTTAGGTGATAAATAATAAACAAATGAATTTAATTATTGATCATTAGGTTGATAAACTTCTAATACCAAGTTTTGATAAACATGTATATACTTACACAATGTCATTCTATAACTGTTATGTGAATTTTTCTGGGAAGATATGAATAAATATTTAGTTACGTCAGATGAGATACCAATGATAAAATTCAGATGTCAGAGTGGAACTTACAGAGAGGTAAACCCAAGAGCCATGACAGAACGTAATGATTGCAAGGATATCAAACAACTGCAACACTCTAATGATGAGTGTGAGAATATAAATTTCTATAGCTTCTTAATGTATTGAGATTGTGAAATTTTCACTGGAGATGTTGAAAATTCTGAACATTATTCATTTGTGGGGCAGGTGATGCTCTGTTTCCTAAATATTGTTGTGGTACTAAAGCCTACTTTTAGGAAGTAAAATATATTTACAGCTTACAAATTCATGAAAAGTGAAGCTGGAGAGGTGGTTATGTAGTTAAAAGGAATGGCTGATCTTTTAGTGGACCCAGATTTAATTCCTGGAGGACCTCAGAAGGTAACAACCATAGATACCTCTAGCCTCAGAGGATACAATTATCTCTCTGACTTCCATGAGCACTAGGCATTCAACTTCTACAAAGACGTACATGAAGCCAAAAACCCTTACATTATATATAGAATGATAAGGATTAGAGGACAAGGTTATCGACCAGGTTTAAATTGAACGGAATTAAAAACTACACAATTAATTCTATTTGTTTTGTAATGTTTATTTCAATGATATCATATTCATTGTCATAAAAGCATATATATAGAAAGATCATTTGGAAAATAGGGAGTTGTAATTTTTTATTTTTCAATTTCATAATTGAAAATATGTAATTTTCTAACTCCTCCTCATTCTATGGCTCATTCTCTCGTTACGTGTGTATTGCTTGTTCTCTCTATAAATGTCTGAGTAAATCTATCTCCTTTATCTGTCTTCATTGTTCCATAAAATGACTTCTTGTTTCTCTCTTTTCAGAAAATGTTGGAAAAATTCTATTCTTTAAAATCTTTCTCTATTTTTCACTTTGCTACTCAGTGAGATATCACTTTAAAACATGGATGTCTCCTTATACAAACCAACAATATCCTCATTGTCTCGGATTAAGTGTGTATATAAGAGCATGTCTACATACCAGCCAGAGAGATAAACAGTGTATAATAAGGGCTGAGCCACACAATTAGAAACAATTTTTTCAGTATGTAACACAATCTTGGGGTTCACAGTGAAATCAAATATTCTGTCACACAGTTTGCTATAGAGAATCAGAGCAGGGAATATTTTGAACCCCTGTGTAACTCTTGTATAGCATTATCTTGACTGAAATTTATAGGAATAAACTTTAAGGAACCACTTCAGTGAAGAAAAACACATCTGTTTTTTTTTAAACAAAAATAATTATTAACACCTATCATAAATGGTATTCTTAAAATATACCCTTACATTTTTTAAATGTCCTTTGTATCTGGAACTTGGCAATTTTCAATATTATCCTCAAATCATGAAGCCTCCTGGCCTTGCAATTCAAATATCCAGCTAGCACCTCTAATTTATTTAAATATATAAAAATGTATCTCATGGCTTTCTGTAGACCATCTTTTTATTTCACGAATGTAAATGTTCTCATTATCCAAGATGGCCATGGGCACAAAGCATCACCAGGTCTAAAAGTGAATTTTAAATGCCTTAATAATCTTGAGTACCATTTGAGAATTTTAAGTTTTTCTCTTAACTGTCATTCATGAAATTAACCACAGAAAAATAAAGAAAGGAAAGTCATAGGCAAAGGAATGAGGCAAAACTCAGAAATCCATGCTGTAATTCTCGCACCTAACTAGAGATTATCTCTAAAATTATCTGAAGACATCTTAGAGAAGAATGAAGAGATAGTATTTTTGAAGTATAATCCCTAGAGAAACTCTTGGATAAAAAAGAAAATTCAAATAACCTGAGGGAAATAAAGTTTAAAATGAGAGAATTCTCTACCCACTCCTCATCTGTCATAATGTTTTATAATAACTTGTAATAAATAGTTTTCTTTAATCAAAAAGTTATGAGTGATAATAGAGATCAGATACATTTTCTAAGGTATAGAGTGGAAAATAAAACACAAAAATTTTATCTAAAATATAATCTGTAATATAATATAAAACTATTCATATTTTCTGTGTCAGTAGCAGATTTTCCATGAGCCCACAGATAATTATTAATACGTGTTTTAGTTTTAGTAATTGTATTTTCTATTTCTATCTAATAATTTCAAACCCTATTCATAATTATTTCTATCCAAAAATACACAAAGGATTTAGTCCAAAAGAGTTTCAAAGAGATGATTTCCCAACAGAAGTCATATCAGCCCATGTCATTTCTCTCCTAGGGTTATAATTACAGAGAAGAAAACCTGTTCTTTTTTTTCCCATTCTCGGGTTTAGATTACTATAATAACATGAGATTTAAAAAATTAGAGAACTAAAACACATGTCTTATTCTGACATTCACTGAAATGTCCATAAACTGTATTTAATTTTCAGTTAATTAATATTTTTACAGCTATTGTAGTTTATTTTAAAATATATAAAGCATGGAAACCAAATGTTGAACTGAGGTCACTCATTCATTCAATCCAGTGTTAAATGAACAGAAAACATAGTGTTCTAATTTTTCTGTTATATTAAAACACTCTGCCCAAAACCAACTTAGGAAGGGAAATACCTAATTAACTTAGATTTGTAAATCATAGTATGTGACTTATAAATATAATGTTATATATGTATACCAATATATGTATATGTACACACACACACACACACATATACATATGTATATATATATATACATATATATATATTTTCTACCTTCAACATATATATGTTGAAGGTAGAAAATCAGTGCAGGAACACAAAATTGAGAACAAAAACTATGAAGAACTGTCTTTGCTGTCAAGCTCAGTCTCATGCTTAACTAGCTTTTTCACACAAACCAGGATAACTTGCCCAAGGAATGGGTCTGCCACAGTGGGCTGGGCCTTCCTCTGGCAATCACCAGTCTAGATAATCACTGGAAATCATGCCCTTATACCTCTCTGATTTGGGAAACCCTCAGTTAAGACTCTTTTCTCCCCTTCTCAAATAGTTCCAAGTCATACAAAGATAACATTTAAAACTAAATAGGACTATTAAATTTCTCCTTACACAGTGAGTTCATTTCAATGGTCCACTCTCATGTTCAACTATCTAGGACTACTTATCTGTCAGGTTTAAAACTTCTTCTATTGATTGGGAATAGTTAAGTTTACATTGTCACATTAGAAAGTATAGTATTATTTCTGCCTTTTTAGTCACAATCTGCATAAACCACAGGACAATTCTATTCTTTATGTTATTCATAGTTTTCTGTATATAGGGCACAGAAAATTTGGCCTCCCTCAGGTCTATGTCCCCAAAATGACTAGACAGTTTTACATAAGAATGTTAGGAATCACACATGGCAATCTAACTAACCCTGCTCATTAATTGGGGGATGTCTGAACTAGGATCATTTTTTTTCCCTCAAATATCAATAATGTCAGTCATTCTGATATTCTTTAAATCCAATAGCCAGTGACATAAAAAACTACCGAAATCAAATTGGCTTATCTCAATTACTCAGTCTGTGTTTTATCTGTTCCCAAGAAACAAAGCAAAATAAAACAAACAAACAAACAAACAAAAAAATAAAAACCCAACAAAACCCAAACTAAATCAAACAAAACTAAACCCTAGCCAAAAAAAAAAAAAATAGATAATTAAAAATCCAAAACAACAGCAGCAAAACACAAACACATGCACAAATAAACAAATGAAACAGCAGTGTCTCACTCTTCACCAAGACACTGATTATCATGACACATACTCTTAGGATTCATATGACATTTTCAAAACTCAAATGATTTACTTTCTATCTACTACAGTTATTCTTCCTTACTTGGTATTCATGATAGATTTGAAAGGGTGGTTTGAAAACTGAAATTAGTTCATAATGAAACATACTGCGGCTAATAAATGACTCAACATTTTTTAATTAATTAATTAATTTACTTTTTTACACTACAGATTTTATTCTCTCCATTTTACCCTCTAACTGTTCAACATCCCATACCTCCAACTCACCCAAATGTCTCCATAAAGCTGTCCCCACCCCCCCAACCACCACCCTACCTGACCTGTAAGTGCTCTAAGGTCTCCAGTCTCTTGAGGGTTAGGTGCATTATATTTGACAGAATACAGACTCAGCAATCCTCTGTTGAATATGTGTTGGGGGTCTCATTATCAGCTGGTATATTCTGCCATTTTGGTGTTCCAGAATTTGAGAGATCATGGGGGTTCACATTAATTGAGACTGCTGGTCTTCCTACAAGGTCGCCCTCCTCCTCAGCTTCTTTCAGCCGTTCCCTAATTCAACCACAGGGGTCAGCAGCTTCTGTCCATTGTTTGGGTGCAAATATCTGTATCTGACTCTTTCATCTGTTTGCTGGGTCTTATGGAGGGCAGTCAAGATAGGTCCCTTTTTGTGAAAACTCCATAGCTTCAGTAATAGTGTCAGGCCTTGGGACCTCCCCTTGAGCTGAATCCCACTTTAGGCCTGTCATTGGACCTTCTTTTACTCACTCTCCACTCCATTTCCATCCCTACAGTTCTTTCAGACAGGAACAACTGAGAGTCAGAGTTTTGACTGTGGGTTGGCGACCCCCGACTCACTTTATGCCTGGTCTTTCTGCTGGATGTGGGTTCAATATGTTCCCCCTCCCTACTATCAGTCATTTCATTCAAGGGTTCTTCCTTTGAGTCTTGAAAATATTATATCTCCCAGGTCTCTGTTGCATTCTGGAGGGTTCTCCCCAACCTCTTACCTCCCTAGGTTGCCCGTTTCCATTCTTTCTGCTGGCCCTCAGGGTTTCACTCATTTTCCCTCACCCAACACTAGATCAGGTTCCCCTCTCCCCTTCCCACTCCAGTCCACTTTCCCTCCCAGGACCCTCCCTCTCCACTTGTGATTGCTTTTTTTTCCCTCCCCAGTGGGACTGAGGTGGGTGTCCTCACATTGGCCCTTTTTCTTGTTAACCTTTTTGAGTTCTATGGAATATAACTTGGGTGTTTGGTCTTTTTTTTTTTTTGGCTAATCCCCACTTATTAGTGAGTTATGTACCATGTGTGTCCTTTTGGGTCTGAGCTACTAAACTTAGGATGATATTTTCTAGTTCCATTCATTTGATGCAAAATTCAGGATGTGCTCATTATTTATAGCTGAGTAGTATTCCATTGTTTCTGAATCTGTTCTTCTGTCATGGGACATCTGGGTTGTTTCCAGCTTTTGGCTATCACAAATAAGACCATTATGAACATAGTGGAACACGTGCTCTTGTAGCATAGTGGAGCAACTTTTGGGTATATTTCCAAGAGTTGTATTGTTGCTTCTTCAGGTAGATCTATTTCCTATTTTCTGAGGAACCTCTAGATTGACTTCCTGAGTGGTTGTACAGGTTTTCACTCCCACCAGCAATGGTGTGTTCCTATTTCTCCACATACTCCTGAACATGTGTGGTCACTTGAGGCTTTGTATTAGGCATCTGATTGGTGTAAGGTAGAAACTCAGGGTTGTTTTGATTTGTACATCTAGAATCACTAAGGTCTTTGAACACTTTATTTTCCTTTCTAAGTTTCTTTCTTTATTTTTTATTGGATACTTTTTATTTATATTTCAGATGTCAACCCTTTTGCCCATTTCCCCTCCCTATAAATTCCCTATCCCATTCCCCCTCCTCTTTTTTTGCTTTTATACCATTTTAATAATATGCAAGTATTAAGGTCAGTTCAAGGTTGAGGAACTAGCAATACAATAGATGCAAATAGTCAAGGAACAAGCAAGAAAATAAACACAAATTGTCAAAGAACAAGCAAAGCAATAAACAAAATTCTGTGAACACTCCCAAGTTCACTGTTTCTAAGGATTTATCAGGATAACAAAACTATCTCAGCCAACTTCCCTGTCCTAGCCCAAAGTCATTTTCATGTCTGAAGCCTCCTTCCTTGTTCTGGCCTAAGATTTAGATTCCTGCCTGAAATTACTTCTTTGTTCTAGCCTAATGTCAGATTTCTGCCTGAAGCTCACTTGATCTGGATTTAGGATAAGTGTTAGTACACATGTTAAGGCTCTTTTAATTGTCAACTTTTACTTTTGTTCTGAGGTGGAATCTCAGGGTTGTTTTGATTTGCATTTCCCTGATGACTAAGGATGCTGAATATTTCTTTAGGTGCTCCTTGGCCATTAGAGTTTTCTCAGTTTAGAATTCTTTGTTAAGCTCTATCACCCATTTTTAATAGGGTTATTTGGTTGTCTGAAATCTAATTTCTTGAGTTCTTTTCATATATTAGATATTAGCCCTCTATCAGGTGTGGGATTGGTAAAGATTTTTTCCCAATCTGTTGGTTACTGTTTTGTCCTGTAGACAGTGCCCTTAGTCTTACAGAAACTTTGTAATTTTATGAAGTCCCATTTGTCAATTCTTGATTTTAGAGCATTAGCCATTGGTGTTCTGTTCATGAACTTTTACCCTGTACCCAAGTGTTCAAGTTTCTTCCCTAACTTCTCTTCTATTACCAGTGTATCTGGTTTTATGTGGAGGTCCTTTATCCACTTATACTTGAGCTTTGTACAAGGAGATAAGAATGGATCAATTTTCATTCTTCTACATGTTTTCCTCAAGTTGAACCAGCACCGTTTGTTGAAAATGCTGTCCTTTTTCCACTGGACAGTTTTAGCTCCTTTGTCAAAGATCAAGTGACCATAGGTGTGAGACTTAGATTCTATTCCATTGATCTTCCTGCCTGTCTCTGTACCAATACCATGCAGTTTTTATCACTATTGCTCTGTAGTACAGCTTGAGGTTAGGGATGGTGAACCCTCCAGAAGTTCTTTTATTGTTGAGAATAGTTTTCGCTGTCCTGGGTTTTTTGTTATTCCATATGAATTTGAAAATTGCTCTTTCTAACTCTGTGAAGAATTGAGTTGGAATTTTAATGGGGATTGCATCGAATCTGTAGATTACTTTTGAGAAGATGGCCATTTTTACTAAATTAATCCTGCCAATTCATGAGCATGGGAGATCTTTCCATCTTCAGGAACTTCTTCGATTTCTTTCTTCAGAGAGTTGAAGTTCTTATCATACATATCTTTCACTTGCTTGGTTAGATTCACACCAAGGTATATTATTTGTGACTATCGTGAAGGATGTCATTTACCTAATTTCTTTTTCAGCCTGTTTATCTTTCATGTAGAGGAAGGCTACTAATTTGCTTGAGTTGATTTTATAACCAGCCACTTTGCTGAAGTTGTTTATCTGGTTTTGGGGTTCTCTGGTGGAAGTTTTGGGATCACTTAAGTATGCTATCATCTGCAAATAGTGATATTTTGCCTTCTTCCTTTCCTATTTGTATCCCTTTGACTTCTTTTTGTTGTCTAATTGCTCTGGCTAGGACTTCCAGTACTATATTGATTAAGTAGGGAGAGAGTGGGCAGCCTTGTCTAGTCCCTGTAAATACAAAAACTCTGGTGATAGTAGATGCTGGCAAGTATGTGGAGAAAGAAGAACACTCCTTCATTGTTGGTGGGATTGCAAGATGGTGCAACCACTTTGGAAATCAGTCTGGTGGATCCTCAGAAAATTGGACATAGTATTACCCAAGGACCCAGCTATACCAGTCCTGGGCATATACCCAGAAGATGCTCTAACATATAACAAGGACATATGTTCCACTATCTTCATAGCAGCCTTATTTATAATAACCAGAAGCTGGAAAAAACTCAGATGTCCTTCAACAGAAGAATGGATACCAAATTGTGGTACATTTACACAACGGTGTATTACTCAGCTATTAAACACAATGAATTTGAGATATTCTTAGGTAAATGGATGGAACTAGAAAATATCATCCTGAGTGAGGCAACCCAATCAAAAAAGAACACACATGGTATTCACTCACTGATTATTGGATATTAGCCCAGAAGCTTGAAATATCCAGGAAAGAGTAACAAAATACTCAAGGGAGCAAATATGGAGACAAAGTGTGGGACAGAAACTTAAGGAGGAGCAATCTGGAGACCATTCCACCTGGGTATCCTTCCCATGTGTAGTCACCAAAGGTAGACATTGATGTAGATGTCAGGAAGTGCATGATGACAGGAGCCTGATATAGCTATGTCCTTAGGGGTCTGCCAGAGTTTGACATAGTCAGAGGCAGATGCTCACAGCTAGCCATTGAACTGGTCAAGTGGTTCCCAATGGAGGAGTTAAAGTGAAGACTTTAGAAGCTGAAAGAGTTTGCGGTCCCATGAAGAAAGCAATAATACCAACCAACCAGAGCTCCCAGGGTCTAAACCACCAGTCTGGGAGCACATATGGAGGGATCCATGGCTCCAGCCTGTATATGTAAGGGAGGATGGCCCTGTTGGGCATAGGTGGTAGAAGGCTCCCATGAAGGCTGGACACCATGTGTGGGGGAATTTGAGGGTAGGGAGGTGGAAGTGGGTTGGTAGGTAGGGGCACATCCACAGAAAATCAGTAGGAGGGTGATGGCATAAGTGGTTCCTTGTCCAGGTGGGGGTGAATGGAGTAAGTGGATACCTTCTGAAATGTAAATAAAATATTCAATAAAAATTGAAAAAAAAATGGGATGTTACTTTATTTTCATAGTACCCCTATTCATTGATTGTATAATTCCTCAATTTTTGGCATTCTACTTTTTCGGTGAGAACCACAGATTGTGCATTTCTGTATTAGTCAGGTTTCTGCTGTTATGAAAAAAAAAAGAAAAGAAAAATCACACTAATCAAAAAAAAATTACTTTTGTTTCTTCTACAGTATTTAATGTAAGTTGCATTGATTGTATACTTTCTAATTGTGTTAGTGTATTGAAACCCAGCATATCAGTTACAGAGGTCTATCAACTAGCTTTTGTTTTATTGCCCTGAGTATCAAAGAACCTTGGTCTTCTGATCATTTCTTCAGGTGTTTCTCAGTCATCCTATATTACTCTGTTGTGAATTATCCGTTTAGTTCTATACTCGATTTTTTGATTGGTTTGTTTCATTTTTTGGTGGTTAGCTTCTTGAGTTCTTTATATATTTTGGATATTAGCCCTCTATCAGATATGGGGTGAGTGAAGGTATTTTCCCAGTCTGTAGGTTGCTGATTTGTCTTATTGACTATGTCCTTTGCCTTACAGCAGCTTTCCAGTTTCATAAGATCCCATTTATCAATTCTTGGTCTTAGAGAATGAGCCATTGGAGTTCTGTTTAGGAAATTTCTGTCTGTGCCAATGAGTTCAAGGCTGTTTCCCACTTTCTTTTCTAAAAGATTCACTGTATCTGGATTTATGTTGAGGTCCTTGATCCACTTGGACTTGAGCTTTGTGCAAGGTGACAAATATGGATTTATTTTCATTTTTCTACATACAGACAGCCAGTTAGACCAACACCATTTATTGAAGATGCTTTCTTTTTCCATTGTATATTCATTGTATATTTGTCAAAGATCAAGTGTCCATAAGTGTGTGTGTATGTGTGTGTGTGTGTGTATGTGTTTTTTTCTGGGGGAGCTGGCAGAAGGACTGGAGGAGGGGAGGGTGATTGCAACCCCATTGGAAGAACAATATAGGCTGCCCTGACCACCCAGCTATTCTAGAGACCAGACCACCAACCAAGGAGTGTAAAGAAAGAGATCTTTGGCTCCAGATATATATGCAGCAGAGGAATGCCTTGCCAAACAATAAGGAGAGGGGAAGCCCTTGGTCCTGGAGAGGATTGGTACCCCAGAGTAGGGGGATGCTGGAACAGTTGGGCAGGAGAGTGTGGGTGGGTGGGAGAGCACTCTCATACAGGCAAAAGGAATGGGGGAGGGCAGATGTGGGATGGAGTGCGGTAGAGGGGTAATCAGGAAGTATGATATCATGGAATGGGGTGTAAGCAGGAAGTAGGATATCATTTGAGATGTAAACAAATGGAATGATTAATAATTAAAAAAAGAATAGTAACAACAATTCTTGACAATAAAAGAATTTCTGGGGAAATCAATAGCCTTGACCTCAAGTTGTGCTACAGAGAAATAGTTACAAAACAACATGGTTTTGGTACAGGGGAAGACACATTGATCAAATGAATAGAATTGAAGACCCAGAATTAAAACCACACACTAATGAACACTTGATGTTTGACAAAGAAGCCAAAAATATACAATAGACAAAAGAAAGCATCTTCAATGAAGCTGATGTAACTGGCTGGCTGTCTGTAGAAAAAAAAAATCTGTATTTGTCACCTTACTCAAGCTTAAGTCCAAGTGGACCAAGGACCTCAACATAAAACCAGGTACGTTGAATCTAATGGAAGAGAAATTTGGAAAGAGCCTCAACCTCATTGCCACAGGGGTAATTTTGTAAACATAACTCCAATGGCTTAGGCTCTAAGATCAAGAGTTAATTAGTACAACCTCATGAAACTGAAAGGCTACTGTTTTGCAACTTTTCCTTAGGGCAAATCAGTCACTTACAGAATGGTAAAAAAATCTTCACTAATCCCATATCCAATATAATAAGAGACATACATTAATAACATATATCTAAACTATATAAATAAGAAGCTATCATTCAAAAAACTAAACAACACAATAAAAAAATGGGTGTATAGTGCTAAAGGAAGAATTTACAACAGAGGAATTTCAAATGGCAGATAAGTACTTAAAGAAATTTTCAAAGTCCTTAGTGATCAGGGAAACGCAAATCAAAACAACTACAAGATTCAACCTTACACCAATCACAATGGCTATGATCAAAAATTCTGGTGATAGCACATGTTGGCAAGGATGTGGACAAAGAAGAATACTTGTACATTGCATATGAGATCACAAACTGGTACAAACTCTTTGGAAATCAATCCTCACTATACGTGATTATGTGTTTCATTATGCATGTATAATAATTATATATGCCTGGGCAGGAAGGAATTGGGAAATGTATCTAACATATCTAATTATCTAATGTCTGCCACACACATTCTCACCAGTGTGCATATGTGGCAGCCGAAGCCCAACTTGCCTCTATTGGCTCTTCTGTTCTACCATTTGGCTGTGGGGACATATGAACTGTGTTCTCAGTGTTTGTAGCAAGTTTGACCCATTTCATCCAACCAAGAATCAGTTTATAATGGTTTCCTTTTGGAAAAAGAGTCAAGAGCATAAGCTCCAACTTGCACACACCTTGGATCTATTTTTGTTGGACTAGATACTAATTGTGTATCTTTGATGAGGTGACTAATTCTTTGTGAACTGGCCTCATTTACTATTAAAAAAAAACAATCAGTAGTGGGACCTGCTCCAGAACATGAAGATTTAATTCAACAAAAGTTTTCATTATACATGCATTTTCCTAAGTAAATATAAGCTAGTTTTTCATTACTCCTATGCAACTTACTAATATTTAAAATGATTATTAGCTTAGGTCACCACTACTAATAGATTTGTTTTTAGCACAAAATGGTTATTGTAGATAAATGCCTATTTTGTCCATGTCATACAATATACTTGAGAACTCACAGATAGATAAAGCATAATTTCTGTCTTTAATAACCTCAAGGCCTAGTTGTAGGGAAAGATATGCTAGTAAAGGTACATGTTGTATGATATATCGGAAACAGGTAAGTTCTACTGATCTTGCATACAAATAATGGAGAGCAGCACTGCCTGGGTAGGAAGGAATTGAGAAAATGTATTTTAAAATCACAAAATAAGGTATTGCATATTGAAGATATTAAAAATACAATCTGAAAGCAAAATATATGAGTTAGTCTCCTTAAAGCCTCCGTTTTGTTGCCCAATAAATTTGGTTATAGCAGCTTTCTGTTGAATTGAAAAGAAGCAATTCAATCAGGAAATATTTCTTACCCAAGTGGTGCTAAGGATTAGAAAGATCTTGTCAAAAGTGTTGTTGGGAGGTTTGCCAGGAGGTGTTTCTCAGTAAACAGCACCTTCAAGAAGTAGGACATATGTACGCATCAAAATGAGGGCAAAACATATGTTGTTCTTCCAAAAGTAGACCTCCTCAGAAGAGACAGTGCTGTGCTGTGTCAAGTTAAAGTTCCCCTAGTCATTACTGATGTTATGAAGCCTGACAGCAAGCGTACTGAAGTTTTATTAGAAACTTGAAGCAAATTGAATTATTCAAAAAAAATGAGTAAGATGAACATTTCTAACAGATTTTAATCATTATTGTAATTTTAAGAACTAATTCTCCCAGGGAAATAAATGACTCAGTTGGTTGAAAGTGTGGAAAATGTTCAATAACTTCATGATTACCAGCTTTCCATTGTGATCTAAGAATTTTTTTCAAATTATCTTTGACAAATTACAGATTTACAAATTGCTGTTTCTCTCATTTCACCCAAGTTTGTTCTTGACATTTGAACTTTTTTAATATGCACTTTTATTTTTAAATTACAAATTGTTTTCCTTTTCATTAAATCACAAAGCAAACAGTACACCACTCATTAATTGACTAATGAAGAGGAATCTATCTCACATAAGAAATGCTGTGCCAGAAGTAGTAATTCACTTTTAAAGATGCACTTCCTGCTAGAAAATAAAATGGGATGAAGATATTTTCCAGAGCTTCCCTAATATAAGAAAGTATCTGTCATGGTATGTCACCTTTAATAACCACAACTTTTCCCACTGAGAAAAAAAATCTGAATTGTAATGGTGAAGATCCTCGGGTAAAAGAATAGTTTTTACTCAGAGAGTACCATTTATAGATAAGGACACAGGCTTGATAAACTGAAGTTTCCAGGTTTCCCTGAGTCCCTTGCACATCTAAATACATCCTGCATTGCAATTCCAAATGCTTCTGGCCATATATTATTCTGCTGCCTTCCTTTGATGATATGTTACTGTGATAAATCATCACCACATACTGCTGCTCCGATGAGCTGTAGCTTCAGTACATCATTGAAACTGTCACAGGCATGATACATGAGGAAGGCATACTGATGATGGTTTACGCAAAAGATGGTGTTGCCTAGGGAACAAAAGGGTTAGAAGAAGATTCAACATAATTACCCGATAAAAGTCAACCTGCACACAGCAAACTAGAAAAGCATCCATGGGTACGGTAAATCACTTCCCCTTAGTGTGTGACATTTCTGGTTCTACTGACATAAGCCATCTTAGCTGAGATATAGATTGATCTATTATAGGAATTGTTACAGAAACAAACGCTTAAAAGGGTGAAATTAAATTCTACCTAAGACTCAGGGGTACAGATTAACTCTGAAAAATATGGTTTTAGTGGTAATTTTTTAAAGTTGTTATCTGGTACTGAAACTTTTATAATACCAAGAATAATAAACACAAAATACTACTTGTAATAAATAAGAAAAATGTTCCTTTAAAAATATGTGTCTGAGCTAATTTAAGAATTACTTCAGATGTACCTTAACTCCTTACAATGAGACATTTTAATGTCTAAATGACCACCTTTAATTGCAATGACCTAATGTTGGGGAAGGCCAAAAACTTAGAAAAAATGTGATGTCATCAAATTCTCAGAGTTGAAAGAAGGGTTTTTTTCCTTGTCTAATCCCTTCTGTGAATTTGATCCTAAATAAGCATACTAATCTGAGATAAACATTTTATAATATATATTCTTTGCCACAATGGCAAATATTGAAGGACACAATCAGATGTTTCCAACAATAATTATCTTTCTGTTGTTATTAGAAAATATGACCGAGGCAACTTACAGAAGAAACAGATTATTTATAGTTCCAGGTGCATTAGTGCCCATCACAAGGAGGCATAGCAGCAGCAAGGCATGGAGACAAAAGCAAGAACCTGTCAGTGAGAACATTGGACCCAAAATATCAAGCAGAAATATAGATAGAACTGGAATTGGTGAGAGACTGTAACTCAGTGCTCACCTTCAGTGACATACTTCCTCTGACAAGGTTGCGGTGTCTAAGCTTTCCTAAGCACTAGCACCAAGTGAGGAGTAAGTATTCACAAGCCTCATACTCTAGAAACTTCTTCTTATTCAAGATGCATTTCACTTCCTGTCTTCCATAGGCTCATAGTCATAGAGTAATGCAAGGATGCTTGTGCTAATAGACTTTCACAGTCTCAACATTTTTAGAAGTCTCTTCTGAAATTAAAAGCAGTCTTTCAATAGCATCCTCTTGTAAAATCAAAGAGCAACACATATCGGCATAGACTGTATATTACCATTCCAAAAAAGAGGAAAGGAGGAACAATGAGGAGATACCTGAACAAAGCAAGACTGGAACCAAATAAGGAAACATCAGATCTTGCAGGCCATGTAGGATATTGGAAGTATGTATGACTGAAATGTGTGTATAAAATAGTGAAAATTGTATATAGAATAGTGAAAATAAATAAAAATATGGTTGAATTAGTCTTTAGCTTTCATGGTATCCTGTTCTTCAATTAAAGGAAAATTCGTATATTTTACTTATTCTCTACTTTGTTACCTGTGTTGTTCCTTGCAACAGTGACAACACTTCTCCACTCAGTTTTATTAACCTTAAAATTATTTGTTTGAAAATCTTCAACGATTTCTTCCTGCTGTATAGAGCTCAAATCAAGCATGTGCATATCCTAGTAGTACAGACAAAGAATTTGCCGAGCATCTATTGGAATCACCCTATCCTCAAACATCTACCCTTTGGCAGATGCCAATAAATGCTTGAATAAGTTATCCAAAAATGAAGACTTGAAGATGAAATACTAATTCCTAGCTTGAAAATATGAACAATTAAGGTTATAAAAATAAGCACCAACATCATCTAATTCTCTTATTCAACTTGATCATTCAACATTTCATACCCATAATGAATTCAGAAAGTTGTGAGTCAATCAATTTCAAAGGAATTAGGAAAGTAGTTTAAGGTGCACCTTGCTGGACGCTCCCTTCATGTATTTACTAACTTGGTAAAAGGTTATGTAAAGATGGTAAGATGATTCAGAAGGTAAATGATCTTGCTGTACAAGTCTGGTTAGATGAATTAGACACCTAGCTTCCATGGGAACATATGGGAACATATAAGAAGAAAACTGATTCCACAGAATTATCCTCTATCATCAACCTGTGCACTTGGCACATATACACTCTCACACATATTATATACACATAGATGCACACACACAAATACAAGCACATGCACGCGCATGCACGCATGGACACAGACACACACAGTCTCACACACACATACACACACACACATTGTGTGAAATAAGAAGAGATTTCCCCACAATATATGTAGCATCTGAATTAAGGGCAAACAATTAAGATGGTTGTTCAATTACTATTGTAGTGAGTTTCCTACATTCAAATCCATGTTACACCAAAGCCAGCCAACCACACAGACCGAATACATAAATTTTATAAAATTAAACATCTATTAATTAATAGATTTTAATTAAGAAGCTTTTAGAGCATATCCTAAGTAAAAGAAACTTGTCAGTACTAATATCTGTTGATGTTTAAATTTTGAGAAAAATATTTAGTTTAGTAAATATAAGTGATAAAGGGAATTTTTTTCACAGTCCACAAAGGCTTTTTATTTATGCTTTACATTTAAAAAAAGAATCCCAGGATTTTCCCTCCAGCATGTTTTCGTCTTGCCTCTTCATGGTCCATGATGGCAGCAGGGGTTGTCAGCACAATGAAACCAAACTGGAGTGATGGGAGCAGATTGTTCTGCCATTTTTCTAGGTTTTTGAGTTGAACATCAAGTCTAGGGCTTATAACTCCACAGTTGTTCAACATGCCTGTGAGGTTCACAACTATCTTCCCAGCTCTGTGATCATCAGTGATCTCGAATTCACCAATTTAACCATGCTTCATAATCACAGTTAAGAACTGGGCGGTGACTTTAGAACACGGCCTGATGAAGACCTAGAATTTGCCTCGCTTTACTGTGTTGTTGAAGCTCCTGAGAGCATCCGCCAGAACATTCGTTCTCACCATGGTGACGGTGAGGGAACACGCCAGAAAGAGAGTAAGAGGGGCAAATGCACAGGAATTTTCACATATATTTATATACAGACAGGCTTCTCAGAGTGTGTAGAAAATTGAGGAACTTTTATTTTCTTATTTTTTTTTCTAATACATGTATGTACTTTGAGTCTCGAATCTTAGGAAAAGAAAAGAGAAAACAAAAATATCCGGAATATGAAAAGAAACGCCTACTTATGGTAATGTTTTATGAATATGTTTTTGCAAAGACTTCAGAACATTTTCTTGCTCTTTGTAAACACACATCACTAGGTAAAACTCAAAAATCTAATAGAAAGTTATTTTGTGGATGAAAGAATTCTACAAAAATTATTAGTGTCTAAAATACAAATACATGTGAATAGATAGATGACTCAGCCATTACGAAAACATTTTGTTCTTGTAGAAACCTGGATTGTGTTCTGATAACTCACATGGTAGTTCATAAACAGTTATAACTTTAGACCAAATAATTTTCTTTCCTGGTTGAATGAAGATAAAATTGTACATCTCCTACAATGACTGTTTTTATTGGATATTTTATTTATTTACCCTTCAAATGCAGACAGGAGCCTGATATTAAAATACACTTTTCCAGTTTTTTCTCCTCAAACCCCCATCCCATACTTCTCCCCCTGTTTCTATAAGGGTGCTCCCACCACTTAGCCACCCACTCCCACCTCAGTGCCCTGGCATTCCCCTACACTGGGTCATCAAGCCTTAACAAGACAAAGGGCTTCTTCTCCCATTGATGTCAGATAAAGCCATCCTCTGCTTCATAAGCAGCTGGAGCCATGGGTCCCTCCATGTGTACTCTTTGGCTGGTGTTTTAGACCCTTGGAGCTCTGGTGGGTCTGGTTGGTTGATAATGTTGTTCTTCCTATCAGTTTGTAAATCCCCTCAGTTCCTTCAGTACTTTCCCTAACTCCTCCATTGGTGTCCTTGTGCTCAGTCCAGTGGTTGGCTGCATGTGCTCACCACTGTATTGAGGAGGCTTTGGCAGAGCCTCTCAGGGGACAGCTATATCAGGCTCCTGTCAGCATGTACTAGTTGGCATCTTCAATAGTGTCTGGGTTTGGTGTCTGTATATGGGATGGATCTCCAGGTGGGCCATTCTCTGGATGGCTTTTTCTTTAGTCTCTGCTCCACACTTTGTCCCATTATTTCTTACAATTACTTTTATTGTTGAAATTTTTAGCATTCTCTTTGAATCTTAGTTCACTCAGTCTTAGAAAAAAAATGTGTTGCCAAGTCAAAAGAGAGTTTGCAAAATATTCCAATCACTTTTTGATATTGGCAAACTTAATAGCTGTGAGTGTCTATCTCGAGATGCTTATCTTTAAATAGAAATAATAGTACCCACTTGAAAAGATTGTTGAAAATATAAAGTCTATTAAAGTATTCAGAATGTGCATAATTGTAAGGAAGTGTTCAGGAATCACAGTGGCTCCCAAACTCAACTAAACACACTGTAGAAATAATGGATTACAGTTTGACTATATAGATATCATGACTTTCTATTCATGAGAGTTTTAGTGGGGAAGTAATATGCTGGCTTCTGTCAAAAGTATTAAATGTTTCATATGTACATAGTAAATGGGAACACTTATGTAGGTGTCAAAGACAATGTCAACTGAAGAAAGCTATAAGTATAAATAGTCATAATCAATGTTTCATTATATATATATATATATATATATATATATATATATATATATATATATTCTCCATACATGTGTTTGTGCCACATGTCTGGTACACACAGAGTTCAGAAAATGGCATGGACCTGAAGCTGAAGTTATGGATGGGTATGAATCCCAAATTGTGGGTAACAGGAACCACATATATGTCCTCTACAAGAGAGAAAGTAGAATTCTTAACCACTGAATCAACTTCTGATTCTAAATTTTTATACTGTTTTAGTGTATCAAGATATGAACCAGAATCAAAGATCCTGAGCTTGACATTTACAGAGCAATAACACATTTTAGCAATCAGATTATTGAATAGTGTTTAAAATTACAGCATAATTTAATGAGCTATGCAAAAGAAGTGGCAAAATGGTAGTAATAACCAGAGGGGTGGCATATGCCAAGGAGTCGGTGTCTTTCAGACAAAACAGGATCTGTGCACATGTGAATGCACAGAGACTGTGGCAGCATAAACAAGGCCTTCACAAGTCCACCTTAGATGTGATAACAACACTGTGAGGAAGACATGAATAGGAGCTTTCATCTTTACATAGGAAGCTATCTGCAAAAAGCCATTTAGAATTGATATCTTCTTGCAGGGGGAAAATACCTTGTCTCCAATAGAAACTCAGTGTGTATATAAACTGTACCTGCTAGCAGATGGTCAAAACAAAACAAAGTCAAGATTAATATTAGGATTTTTTTCACATATTGCTTAAATAGAGCATCACTTTAAAAAATCTTAGTAGTGTTTTGATTGTCTATTATAAATTCCTATTTTTATTTTGTTTTGTTTTTATATTTAGATGAGTGCGTGTATATGTGTATATGTATGTGTGTTGTTGTTGTTTCTAATGTTCTTTCTTTCTTTCTATCCTGGTCTGTTTACTTATTTCAATTGCTTGTTTTTCTAAAAAAGAGAGAAATAAGAAGATGGACAACTGTGATCACTGGGAGAATCTCAGAGGAGTTGGGGAAGAAATTTTATGATTAGAATATATTGTGTGAAACAGAACTTATTTTCAATTAAAAGAGTTAAGAAGATATTGGTAGATATGAAGAATGTATTTTCATAATAAGAAAAACCACACTGCGTCTTTTGTAACAATGTCATATTTTCAGAAAAATGCCATTGCAAACCTCATTATTTTCATGGCATATCCACATAAAGTTTAGAAATTCAGAGGAATGCAGCATTAGTAAAAATAACACCAAGAGATGGTAATCAAGTACAGATACCCCAAATATTGAGTGGGCTGAAAGCATGTTACACATATAAAATAATAGATAACTAATGATTTTTCAGAATCAGGAAAAAAACAAAAGGCATAAAATTGAAAAGTGAAAGTGTTGATACAATGAATACAGATGTTACAGTGTGACCCTGGTTGTATTTCAACAGGAGCAATAGTAATAAACCATCATTATTGTAACCTTCGACAAAGAAATGACTTGATATTTACAAGTAAAATCATTTCTGTTATATAATCTCTGTTTTATCAGTCTAACAATAAAATCTGGAAATTTTTCAACGTTAAGTTCACTTCTGAAATTTTAGGAGTCATTTGCTTCATGAATTTTTTGTAGAAAAAAAAATCTCTTATCTATGAAATTCGAATTTGTCGGGCAGCGGTGGTGTGTGCCTTTAGTCCCAGGACTTGGGAGGCAGAGGCAGGCGGATTTCTGAGTTCGAGGCCAGCCTGATCTACAGAGTTTGTTTCAGGACAGCCAGGGATATGCAGAGAAACCCTGTCTCAAAAATCCAAAAAAAAAATTTCAAATTTACAAAAATGACCGATATTTTTCAGCTTTATTACCTTTTAGCCCACCCTAGCTTGCTTAAGAGAAGCTGACTATTGATTTAGGCTATATTGTCTTTATCTGACTTCATTTTTCATTTTCCATGTGATTTTTCTTATTATAAGTATCATAATAATACAGTAAAGCAAGTCCAAGAAAATGAAGTGTGATTTATATAACAAATGTACTTCATCCTAACTCCTAGGGTAGTTTTCCATGCAGAACTAGAGTGTGCTACTGCAGCAAATTTTAAGTGCATAAAAAGGTATTTTTGGCAAATGTACTCTTTTGCTACTTTCAGAGAAATCTTATATTCAGATTTATTTTATTTTCTCATTATACAGTGACACCTTTAATACACATTATCCACTGAAAATCTCAACAAAAATGTTGCTGCAAATGTGTTTTGCCTATGTTTGAAGGTAATGCTAACTAGACAAGCAGTTTTCAACATCACCTATACATTACTCTGCTGCATCAAATAGGATTTATAAATAGAATTATAATTAGATTATTATTCCTTCACATGGCAATTTTGCTCCACAGTCACACATAAAGTCTGCAGAAAGATCTCAAAGTTTTCTTCTTGAGTTAATTTCTTTATAAATCACAACAGTTACTTAATCATTAAGAACATTCACACAGATATTTTTTTTAAAACACACAGAAAATGTGAGCCAGCAAATAAGGCACAAGCCAAAGGAGACAGAAAGGTTTATGTTAAGCAATCCTGTATTCTATATATAGTAAAAAGAGGAAATAGGCATATATAGAGAATGGTGATTTAGATGAGTGCAGTGTATACAGAGAATTTTGATTATACAAAATATAGAAACTAAGCCAAATGTCAGGAAACTTGGTTTCAACACTGATTCTAACTGATGCATAAGATACTGCTTCATTTGTTCCATTCTACTAATAAAAATGTAGGAGAGATTGTGTGACCTCTTATCCCAATTCGAACTACTTGTCTTTGATAATGTTACATGTTGATAAGAAGTACAGCTTCAGCACATAGAGTTAGATGTACAAATTTGTCTGGCAACATTGAGATTAAAATGCTCAAAGCAAAAACAGTGAGTCAGCAATAGCAGCACTGTAATCTTGTCTACAGAATAATACCCTCTGAAATTAGTAAAACAAAAGAGTCATTTGATAGATAATCTACAATTTGTTAGCCATCATAGCTATCTGTAAGATTTCCTTGCTCTCTCTCCACACCTATAAACTTTCAATATTCCTTCCATGAGAATTTTAATATGTACTTACAATTATCTTTGGAGTTTCATGAACAAATTCATGTTTTATTTCACTATTTTCTTGTTAGCAAATATTAGTCAATTCTACCACAAAGTGAATGGCTTGCTATACTCAAATCTGAATCTTGAGGAATTATTTTACTAATATGCTACTTAACTGTATCACAAACACACACACACACACGTGGAAAGCTGCGGCTTGTGCTGACAGCATTTGACATTACAAGATGGCGCTGGCATCTGCTGCTCCTTCAAGTAAACAAGTAAACCGCGCATGTGCTATGGTAAAAAAGAGCCAAGTCACAGCCCATCCCGGGGCGTTTTGGCGGGTAACGAGTAAGCAGCCAATCAGAAGTGAACACGCTGCTCCAAGGGTATATAAACAGTGCCTTTTCCAGGCCCAGGATCTTTCCTCCTTTTCATTGAAATAAACGTTTGCTGCGGAAGGATCCTGGTGTCCGCGTGCATCTTGCTGGTGAGACAATTACACGCGGGACACACACACACACTAAGAGAGAGAGAGACAGAGAGAGAGAGAGAGAGAGAGAGAGAGAGAGAGAGGGAGGGAGGGGGGGAGGGGGGGGGGGGGGGAGGGAGGGAGGGAGGGAGACAGAGGGAGAGGAAGGAAGGGAGGGAGAGGGAGAGGGAGAGAGATAAGCATCATAAATCTTTGACAGACATACTGTAATCTGGAAAGATTAAATGTAAGCATCTCCTGTCCTGCAGCCTTTCTTTCTCAACCCATTCCTTTGTCTCATGTCACCAACACCACCCTGCACTTTGCCAAAACCCAAGTTAGTATCTCCTGGAAATTTACTAGCTAGCTTCCCAGAGAATCAAGTAGGTGATTTTTATTTCCCGCCCCATTCAACATTTTCCCAGACATAGTCTCAGCATGGTAGACAACCAGTTGACATTCCACTACTTCTGCAGTGATCCAATTTCAAAGGGACTAAACCAGTGGTTCTCAACCTTCCTAAAGCTATGACCGTTTAGAACAGTTCCTTATGTTGAGGTGACTCCCAAACTATAGAATTATTTTTGCTATTTCTTCACCACAATTTTGCTACTTTTATGAATTATAATGTAAATATCTATATTTTCTGATGGTCTTGGTAACCCCTATAAGAGGTTCATTCAGCCTCCAAAGGTATTGCAATCCAAAATTTGAAAATCACTGAATTAACCAAAGCTCATTCTACAGACTTTCTTCCTTACATCAACCCTTTGTTTCACCTGACAATTCCAAAGTCAGGCTGCGGAGGTTTGAATTGGAACCCCATTCAGTCATGTGTTTGAATACTTGGCCATAAGGAATAGAATAGGTGTTAGCCTTGTTAGAGTAGGTATGGCCTTGCTGGATGAAATATGTTACTGTGGAGGCAATCTTTGAGGTTGTATAAGCTTAAAGGTAAACAGTGCAGCACACATTCTCCTGCAGCCTGAGGTTCAAAATGTAGAACACTTGGCTCTTAAAACATCACTTCTGCCTTCAAGCTGACATGTTTTCTGCCAAGAAGATGATGAACCAAATCTCTGAAGCTATAAGCCAGTACCAATTAAATATTTTCCTTTGCAAGACTTGCCATGGTTATGTCATCTCTTCACAGTAATAAAGCCCAAACAAAGACATATGCTGTCCCTGGAAACTCACGGGGTATTCTGCCCAGGAAATAGAATCTTCTTTGCAGACCCATTTTCCTCACTTCTATGAATTCTCCATGTGCTCTCCCCCATCATCTTCATCCTTTCTTGTCAGCTACAAATATCCAAAAATAAGCTATATACATTACCTTCAGTGATTATACCTGTTAGGTACTCATGAGCATTCCTTACCAAATAAACTATACTAATCACATGTTACTAAGATCCAGAAAGGTCACCTGAAACCAAGGAATGAAAACTCATGCTACAAAGACAAGTCTAAATGACAAAATCTAGATTGACAATCAACATGAAATCAGATTTCAAGTAAAGTCAGAGTCAATAACACTAAAGACCAGCAACCCTATGAAAATAGGGTTTATGAAACCTAATATAGCTGAGGCACAAGGCAACTATGACAAAATAGCTATTATGAATATGATCAATGACATTAAAGAAGATATGAATGCATCTCTAAAAGTGCATTCAATGAAATAGAATAAATAGAAAATTAAAAACATGAAAGAAACAGAGCATCAGTAAAACAAACCAAACTGAAAGAAAGTAGAAAAAAAATTTAGGTAGTGGCTTGAGAATCTCAGAGCAAGGACTAAGAGTAAAGAAAATAGACTCTTGGGTACTGAAGGCAAAATAGGAGAAATAAATACCTTGGTAGTGCAAAATGTTAACTCTAAAAGTATCCTGACACAAAATATCCAGGAAGTCTGGGGCATTATGGCAAGACTTAATCTACAAATAATCAGAATAGAGGAAGAGGAAACCAAGGAAACCAAAAGCATTGAAAATACTTTTAACTAAATGACAGGAAAAAATCTTAATCTAATTCAGAAAGTGCTTATCAAAGTACAGCCAGAGTACCAGATAGAATCTAAAATGAAGCAAATTTGTTATGGCACATAGTAATACAAACACTAAATATAAAGAACAAAGAAAAATATTAAAAGATGCAAGAGAAAAGACCAAGAAGCATATAAAGACAGACCTATTAGAAAAATACCTTGCAAATCACTGGAGACTAATAGCTAGAAAGAAATAGACAAATCTTCTGCAGACTGTAAAAAACCATATTGACTTTCCAGACTTCAATGCACAGCAAAATATTCAATTACTATAGATAGAGAAAGAAACAAAAAATCCTGGTAAAAATCAAATTTAAGTAGTATCTATCTACAAATCTTCTCAACAGATGGTACATTAATTGTAAATTAAGGATAGTGATCACAGCCAGAAGGAAACAACAAAAAAATAATTACAAATCACCATATCCAAAGAGGTGGTCAAATCCTACAACAAAACAACAAAATAATGGAAATCATTAAAATCACTTATGGGTAATTCTCGACATCATTGACCTCAATTTCCTAATAACAAATTCACAGACAAAAGGTTGGATATGACAACAACATTCACACTTCTGCTACATTAAAGGAACATATGTTAACATCAAGGACATATAATATCTCAGGATAAATGATAGAAAGTTTTATTCGAAGAAAATGGAACTTAGAAAAAAATCCTTTGTGGAATCTTTAATAGTGAACAAAATAGATTCTAAATCAAAACTATTTGAAGAGATAAAGAGGGAAAATGTATATTATCAATGGAAAAAATGCACAAAAAGAAAACTGAAAGTATAAACATCTATACTCAAACACAAAAGCATACAAGTTCATCAAAGAAACATTACTACACCTAAAGTAGCATGTTCATCTTCACTCAGTCATAGTATGTGGACTTCAATAACACAGTTTCACCAAGACAAAACCTAAACAGAGAATTATTGCAGCTTAATGTCATTATAAGAGTAAACAGATATTTACAGAACATTTCATATATATATATATATATATATTTCAGCAAGTCAGGGAAGTTTCTACAAAATTGACTACATAATTTAATGGAAGGGAAGTTTAAATAGATAAAAAGAAATTGAAATAACATCCTGCATTTTATCTGATCACCATTTATTAAAGCTGGACTTCAACTGCAAAAACGATTGAATGCTTACAGATACAGAGAAAACTAATAACCTAGTACTTATTAAAGCACAGATCAAGAAAGAAATTGAAAAATTTTTAAGAATTTAAAGAAAATGAAAACACAATACAGTCAAACACTTGGGACACAACACACATGACTCTATGAGGCAGTGTCACAGCACTAAGAGCCTACACTGAAAATTGGAGAGATACCATAAAAGTTTTGACTTACATATGTGAAATCCATATAACAAAGAGAAGAAAGTGTGTTCCAAATGAGCAGTTAGTAAGCCATAATCAAACTCAGGGCTGGAATGAAAACAAACACAAGAACAGTATCGAAAAGAAACTAACAGCAACAAAAACTAACAAACAAAAAAATCAGTGCCCAGGCAGTGGTGGCACACATCTATAATCCCAGCACTTGGGAGGCAGAGGCAGGCAGATTTCTGGGTTTGAGGCCAGCCTGGTCTACAGAGTGAGTTCCAGGACAGCCAGGGCTACACAGAGAAACACTGTCTCAAAAAAAAACAAAAAACAAAAAAACAAAAACAAAAACAAAAGATCAATGAAGCAAAGAGGTGATTTTTTGAGAAAACCAGTAAGACTGACTACCCCTTTACCAAATTAGCTAAAAAAAGTAGAAGATCCAAAATAACAAAAGTAGAGTTGAGAGACATAACAACAGACACAGAGTAAATTCAGACATTCCTAAAGATACACCTATATAAAATAACTATACTCCACTAAATAGAAAAATCTAAAAAAATGTATGTTTTTTGGTATGTGTCATCTATGAAAATTATATTAAACAAGCAATTTAAATAGATCTGTAAATCTAGAGAAATATAAACAGGTTTGCCAACTAAGGAACGTATAAGACCAGATGAAGAATTTATGTCAATATTCTTTAAGTCCACCATAAAATAGAAATAAAAGATTTATGGCCTAATTCTTTATATTATGCCACAGTTACTCTGATACTTAGGCTATACAGTAACTCAAGAAAAGAAAGAGAATTATAGACCAATTTTTATCATGAACATATACACAGAGATTCTCGATAAAATATTTGGGAACCAAATTCAAGAACACATCAAAAATAATATCCACCATAATCCACTAGTCTTGGCTCCAGAGATACAGGGATGGCTCAGCATACATACATCAATAAATATATAATCCACCACATAATGAAAATATGAATAAAAACAAAACCGCATGATGATATGATATTACTCAATGCAGAAAGGCCTTTGACAAATCCAATATACTTTCATGATAAAAGTCAAGGAGATGTTAGGGATACAAATGATATACATATAAAAAACATAGAGGGAATTTACAGAAAGACTACAGCCACATTGACCTAAATGGGGAGAAAGTTACAGCATTTCCACCAATATTTGTAACAAAACGTGGTTGTTCATACATGTTAAATATAGTATTTAAAGTATTAGATGGAGCAATACGACAACTCAAGGAGATCAAAGAAATATAAATAGGAGGGGAAGACATCAAAGAACATTATTTGCAAATGATATGACAGTACGTGCAAGTGATCCAACAAATTCCACCAGAAAACTCCTACAGCTGATAAAATTGTCAGCAAAGTAGCAAGATACATAGTTAATATGCAAAAATCAGTAGTCTTCCTATGTCCAAATGATAAACAGAATGGGACAGAATTCATGAAAATAATGCCTTCCTCATTAGACTGTAAAACCGTAAAATATAATAACCATAATTCTAATAAAGAAATGTAAATTCTTTTATTACATTTTAACCCTACCTGACCTCTGAACTCCCTGGGGCTTCCAGTCTCTTGAGGGTTAGGTGCATCTCTGGCAGAACACAGACCCAGTAGTCCTCTGCTGTATATGTGTTGGTGGCCTCATATCAGCTGGTATATGCTGCCTTTTTGGTGGTCCAGTATTTGAGAGATCTTCGGGGTCTAGATTAATTGAGACTGCTGGTCCTCCTTTCAGGGTTGCACTCTTCCTCAGCTTCTTCCAGATTTTCTCTAAATCAACCACAGGGGTCATCAGCTTCTGTCCATTGGTTTGGTGCAAATATCTTACATCTGACTCTTTCAGCTGCTTGCTTGGTCTTCTGGAGGGCAGTCCTGATAGGTCCCATTTTGAGAGCACTCCATAGCCTCAGTAATAGTGTCAGGCTTTGGGAGCTCCCCTTGAGCTGGATCCCACTTTGGGCCTGTAGCTGGACCTTCTTTTCCTTAGGTTTCTGTCCATTTCCATGCCTGTAGTTTTTTCAAAGAATAATTATGAGTTAGAGTTTTGACTGTGGAATGGCAACCCCCTCCTTCACTTGATACCCTGTCTTCCTGCCAGAGGTGAGTTCTATAAGTTCCTCCTCCCCACTGTCTGCCATTTCATCCAAGGTCCCTCCCTTTGAGTCCTGAGATTCTTTCACCTCCCAGGTCTCTGGTGCCTTCTGGACTGTCACCTCCAACATCCTACCTCACAAAGTTTCCTGTTTCCATTCTTTCTGCTGCCCTTCAGGGCTGCTGTCCTTTTCCCTCACCCAATACCAGATCAGGTCCCCCCTCAAGACCACCACTCCAATCCACTTTTCCTCCAAGATCCCTCCCTCCATCCCTACTTGTGATTCCTTTATTCTCCCCTCCCCAGTGGGACTGAGGTATCCTCACTTGGGCTCTTCAGCTTGTTGACCTTTTGAGTTCTATGGACTGTATCTTGGGCATTCTGTACAATATTTTGGTTAATATCCACTTACTAGTGAGTTACATACCATGCATGTCCTTTTGGGTCTAAGATATCTCATTCAGGATGATATCTTTTCTAGCTCTTACTATTTAGCTGCAAAATGCAGGATATACTCATTTTTAATAGCTGAGAAGAGGTACATTGTGTAAAAGAATCACATTTTCTGTATCCATTCTTCTGTCCTGGGACATCTGGGTTGTTTCTAGCTTCTGGCTATCATAAACAAAGCCCCTATGAACATAGTGGAACATGTGCCCTTGTGGCCCTGTGGCATGGTGGGGCATCTTTTGGGTATTTCCAAAGAGTGATATTGCTGGGTCTTCAGGTAGATCTATTTTCAATTTTCTGAGAAACCTGCAGATTGATTTCCAGTTGGTTGTACCATTTTGCTATCCCACCAGCAATGGAGGAGTGTTCTTCTTTCTCCACATCATCTCCAACATGCACTGTTACCTGAGGTTTTGATCTTAAACATTCTTATTGGTGTAAGGTGGAATCTCAGGGTCATGAGCAAGACATTTTTAAAGCAACTATTCAAATATAAAATGCATATTACACAAAATAAATGTTAAAGAAACTGAAAAATTAGTTATCAAGAAAATAAATAACCTCTTTAAAAATTGTACAATCTAAACAATAAATTCTAATAAGGAGAAACTCAAATAGATAAGAAAACATTTAAAATTTTTATCTATCCAGGAAACACAAATAAAAACTATACAGAGTTACTCTCTTATACTATCCAGACTATCTGAGATCTATAAAAGAAATAATAGCTCATGAAAGAAAGGTAGTGAAGTAAGCGTAGCCCGCATTCATTTCTACTGTTAGTGGAAATTTTAATATGCACTGTGGAAATCATTGTGGTGGTTTTCTACTTAGATAAGAATTGATCCACCTCAATATCCACCTAAACGCAAAATATGTAGACCCAAAAGACTCTATTTTACAATGGAGACACTCGCTCAATCATGTGCTGTGTTGCCGCATTCTTAATAGCCAGAGATTTGAAAACAAACAAACAAATGAACCAACAAATAAAAACCTTTACATTTTTCAACAGAATAATGAATAAATAAAATGTGTTAATTTTGCATAATGGAATATTACTAAGTAATTGAAATGTTAGAAATCATGAAATTCTGAGGTAAATGGAAGGAACCAGAAAAATAACATCCTGAGTAAAGAAGCCCAGATCCAAAAAGAGTATATACTATGAGTATATAGTATGCTATGAGTATATAGTATATAGAGTATATAGTATGTACTTGATTATATATGGATATTAGTTGTTATGTCAATAATAACCAATCTATAGTTCATGGTACTAAGGAGATTAGATATTAATAAAAAAGACTGTGATGCTGTATGGATCTTGTTAGGAAAGAGAAATAGGAAAAAGTAGTTTTGAATGTGTGAGATTGGAAATAGAGAATCAAGTTGAAATAGAGAGTGATAAAGCAGAAAAAAGTGAGAATAGTACAGAAACAGGTGAAATTAAGGGACATTTAATAGGAAGTATGGAAAGATAATACAGTAGGAGCATCCATATAATAATATATTCCATATAATAAATGCATACATGCAGATTATCTGTGGGGTGGTGAAACATTTACCAGACAGAAAACATGGTAAGGTTGAGTACATTCAAGAACCACAGAAATTATCATAAATGAGAATTGTAGGCATTTAAATCTACTCTTGACCTGAGTTCCTGTCCTGGAATATGTGACCACAACATCCCATGGAGCAGACTATGACAATCATCACAAAGGGGCAACACCCAAAGCCCTTCCGCATGCAGATAAGGCATCACTAACATCTTAGACCAAGATAGTAGAAAATATCTGCCTTTAGACCTCAACTCACTCCAAAATGTTTCTAAGATCCTATCCACAAGGAATAAAGTGCACAAGTTAATTCATGAACTCAAAGTTGCTTGAGCCTACTATAACCACTTTCTGCTTGGTGCCAGCAACTTTTGCTCCTAGCCACTTGCTGTTTTCTGCCATCTGCCATAGACTCCAGGGCAGAGGTGGCACCAGAAGAGGCCAGGAAGTCCACCTTGCTCTGGTCTCCCCTTGGAGAGCTGCAACATTTTGAGCTTGCAGGGCCAGAGCCCAGCAGATTCCAGTTGATAGAGCCCAGTACACAGACCAGCAATGATTTAAACAAAATTAACAAATAATGGGTGATACAGGGCCACAAGTGGATGTCTTTGGCACCCGAGGAAGCTTCTAGTACTGGGATTACAATAAATCTAGATTGCCAAAGCAGTCCAATGGCAATGCCCTAATAACCCAGGTTGTTACGAAGAGTATAAGTTGTTCTCCAAAAACTGACAATAAAGCTCACTGATGAATCAAAATCTACACAACTCATTGAATAGAGAGAACTCCATCTGGCAAACACATAAAGCTTTTCCCACTACCTCTTAACAGCTACAGTATAGACAGATACTTTTATGCTACCAGAAAAGAACCAGAAACATTAAATCAGCCACAAACACTTTGAGAAAACATGTTGCCCTGCTGCAACATTTTTCTGCAAGCTGTGATAGGTCAACAGTAGCACAAACCTTTAGGGAGTAAGCAACAAATATCTGATTTCACCTAAGGTACACTCCAGGAGATGGAACCCATACCAGACCCTACTTTAATGACTATGAATCACTAAATAGCACAGAGACCTATGGAAAAACCAGTGCTACTCCTCGAAAAAATGTGTAGAAACAAAATGACTCATAATCATATTCTGCTGTACCTTACTCAGCTTTGATCACAGATGCTTCTTCCTGCAGTAGATTGGCACAAATTCTCATATCCAGAATTTATGAATATGATGAAAGACTTTGGAACCCTCCATCCTCATAGGATATGTCCATCAAGTCCATCCTCAGAGGGTACAGGGAAACTTGAAGAAGATCAGGAAGAAAGAGTATAACAGCCAGGGGTGAGAGAGAATATAAAGTAAAAAAGGCCCTCTAAATGTACATGATCATGAATACACAGAGACTGAAACCCCATGTACAACATCTACTTGGGTCTGCACCAGATTCTCTGTGTACTTTCTATGGTCTCCAGTTCAGTGATTTTATCAAATTCCTGAGTGTCCACACAACTTTGTTTCTTATACCTTCCCTTGAGCTCTTTTCTTCTGTTTGATTTGTCCAATTATAGTTTGTCAGTTTTCATTTCATTTTCATATATTTTATTTTATTTACCCTATCATTAAGAAAATCTCATACTATAATTTTTACACTAATATTTGCGAAAATAAACAAATGATGGTTATTGCTGGTGAGGGTGGGAAATAAAAGGATCTCTCATCCATTGTTAGGTGGAATACAAATGTATACAGGCAATATGCAAATCAATTTGGCAGTTACTCAAGGAATCCAGAAATTGGTCTCACTCAAGATTCATCTATATCATTCATGGGAATATACCTAAAGGATTCTATATTCTCCTATAGAGACAATTGCTCAAACATATTTCTTAATGGACTATTCATACTAGCCAGAAAATGGAAACAGATTAGATGTCTATCAAGAGAAGAATGGATAAAAATTAAAATGTAGTATATTTATATAGTGAAGTTTTACCTAGCATTTAAAAATGAAGTCACAAAATTTGCAGTAAAATGCATGGAACTAGAAAATATCATCCTAAGTAAAATAACTCAGACCTAAAAAAACAAAAATAGCATGGACCAGGTTTATATGAGATAACATAATATCTTATAACTGCTATGTATTTGATATGCCTACTGCAATCTATATAACCACAGAACTTAAGAATAGATTAATGGATTGTTAGCAGGATTGGATCCACCTAGGAAGAGCAAATAGTATAGACAGATAAAAATGGTTGCACTAAGGTTGAAATGGAAAGATCAAATGGGGACTTGGGGAATAGGGGGTGAGGGAAGTAATATAAGAAGAGACAACTAAAACTAAGGAACATTTAAAGAATTATATGAAACCTAATATAGTAGAAGCTTCATAAAATGGATTCATATATGCAGGTAGTCATAATGGAATCTCCAAATGACAGTTAAGACTGAGCTATAGCTGGACACCTCTGGACACCAAAGGAAGACTCCAGTTCCAAGAATGGAATACATCTAATTTAATTATGGCAAAGGACACCATGGGACCTCCAACCTCAAAGTACTATGTAAATGATCTATTTAAATTATGGATATTGAAACAGAGAAGACAAATGTTGAAATATCTCCACAGGGACAAAGGGAGAAATAAAATCTGGAGGAAGCTTTTGGTATCTAGATAATGACATTGGAAATAGGGAAGGAAACTTTGATTTTTGACATTGAAGTAAGTGGCTGTGATGCCCAAAGGAAATCAGGAAAGCATTAATGACCCCGAGAACCTGGAGACAAACGGGTAGTGATGGTAGTGACACTTGTTGTGTTTCAAAGATAGCATATGTTGTCCTTGCTATACAATTTCTAAATTCTGAAATTAACAGTACAATAAGACAAAACTGAAGAAATCTGTAAGAAACAGAGTTTGCAGGTATGTTGCAAAATGATGAGAAACAAATGAAGACATTTAAAGAAAGCACAATTGAAATAAGCTCATAATCTCAGAGGTGAGTATCTATGAGCTAGTACACACTAAAATCAGATGATCATACTAAACCTCTTGCATTTATTCACTCTCCGGTTATGTCAGCTAGATAGCAGAATGTGTTTGGAATTTGGGGAAGGAATAAATAAATAACATGATCCAAGAAAAAAATGTGATATCTATTTAAAAGAAGATGATTTAAGAAGAAACTTCTATGATCTGACAACCAGTCAATTCTAGTAGCCATGACAAGGTAAAAGAAAAAGAACTGAAGGAAACACTTAATTATTGAAGTTATGCCCTGGTTCTTCCCCCTAGACTCATGTTCCCAGAAATAAGACTCATCAAAATGTATTTACAAATACAGCGGCCATATAGATAGACTCTTCTCTGACTAGAATCATAACTTAAGATAACCCATTTATTTTATTCTACATTCTCCTGTGTGGCTGATTGCATGTACACATGTATCACATGTCCAACTTGTCACATGTTCCAGGCGAATCCCCATGCCTCACTCTACAAGACTGCTTTCTCCACCCAGATCTTCCCCCTTCTATTTCCTGGCTAAGCCATAGGCCATAGGCTTCTGAATTGACAGGTAATATTTCCATACAATACACAAGATATTCTCTCTACACTCAATAGGCCATAGTAATTCATATAGAAACATCCTACCAACATATCTAGTAATTGACATGGGAAGTACCTGAAGATTGATAGTATTAGCAAAATACTTGTAGTATTAGATAAATAAATAACATACTAAAGATCAGAGCAATACATTTTGTTAATTATCTAAACTTAGTAAATGAAATTATTACTAAACAATCAGTGAAAGATATTAAGATAGTAGTAAACATGGTAGAATTAAATTTAAATTTGATTTGCATTTAAATTATATGCAAAGTGATGTTAAAAAGAAAACTAACAACCAAAAATCCCCAAACTCCAAGTATTGCGTTGTGGGTCCCATGTCTGCATCGGTATAAGGCACAGCCCATTAGGGAGGTGGAACAAAGGCAGTTTGACTATGCTTATCCTGTTCCACTGCAGGGGTGGGTTTGGGGCTGTAGGGAACCCTTGAGGCACCACTCCAGGGTTGGGAAAGTGTAGTCTGAGTCATGGGCAAGACAGAGCTGGTTCAAGGGTTCCTGGGCCTGCAGTGAGGTCAGAGCCATGGGGTTCTCAGGCTCTTATACATCCAGGCACCACTGGGAGTCATGGAAGATCTGGTAACAGAGAATGAGCCCAGGGCTGGACCATCCCCAGGGCAGGGGGTGGGGGGTGAGAGGAGGGGAGCTCTGGCTAGTCCCATGGTGATTGCCCTGGTCTTGATGAGCAACAAGCTTAATGGCAGTTGCAGCTGGGAGTGCAGAAACGCCTTCTATGGGAGACAAAGCTCTGTAGGCAAAGCCCTTTTCCATGTCTCCCCACAGTAGATTCCAATGATAAGAGACAGTCTTTGGTTCCAAAGCATTTACTGTTATTGTAAAACATACCCTACTTCTCAAGGTGAGCCTGATCTTAAAAATCTTTTGCAGGGATGGAAGGGGATTTTATTGAAAATGTCCTCCGACCCTCTAGGTACCTCATTATCATGGAGATCTCTATCTTGAGCCTACTTGACTACAGGTCATGTCTTTTTCCTATTTTCTTGGTCTGAGATGTTAGGGATTTCTCATCTACATGTGGAAGGGCTTAGGGCATTGCCCTTACATGACTTATGGCCACAAATCGATGGAGTCCTGCAGTAGTGATATGAGAGGAACCTGATTCTGGGAGCAGGTGCAATCTTCTACTGTCCCTTCATGGTCTCTGGAGCTTCAAGCTTTTAGCTCCACTGAGGACCAGCTTCCTCCACAGTCCACTGTCCCATAACTCTAACTTTTCTTTTTTTAAAAGAGAGACATCACTAGAGTGACCATGTCATTTGTAGTGAAAATTATGGGTGGGGTGGAAGTATCAAAATAAAACCAAATACATGAAGAAGGGGCCACAACATAGGCCAAAGGGTTGGGGCCTGGGATGACAAGGGATTATTGAACCAATTAATTGTTCCATGGATTGTACAGTTTGTGAGGTTATTAGCATCAGTTTTAAACGTTTGATTAATCTATATTCTTGCCATGTTTGATTAATCTATATTCTTGCCATGGTAATAAATAGTTTTGAACCACAGTCCACTTTTCAAGGATGGGCATGAGAGTAAATATCTTTTACAGGGAAAAATGTCTTGGAAGGGAATCTTATTGGCAATGACCTCTGGGCCTCTAAATACATCATTAGCATGGAGATCTTTTCTTGAACATACAATATCACAGGTCATGCATCTTTTCCTATGGTCTTGATCTATGCCCAATACCTAAATGTAGTATGCTCTGAAAATACATAATTTTTTTAATATTTAACTCTCATAGAAGAGAAATACGATTAACAAATTTCAGCTCAAAGACTAAGAGGAAAAAAGCTAAGAGAAAACTGTAATTTTAGCAAGAAGAACAGACAGATCACCTATACAGTGACAATAACTGTAGAGTGAAAAATTATGAAGATCATTTTATAAAATGATCTATAGATTCTTCCTTAGGTTTTTCTTTAAAAGGGCATGGAAAATTCTCTCTGAAGAAAGCTAACAATGTGGATAGGCTAGTTATGGGAACTGGCTAGAATGCAAGTGAGCTAGGTGGAACCAGGAATCTGGTAACCAAGCTGGTAACCACAGTAAAAGGGCAAGGCCTCAGTGACAGGGCAGGACCACATTCTTGAGAAAGAATAGCATACAGAGAGTTTTTACATGACCCTGACTCACATAGGTTGGGTTCCTTTGGAATGTTCCACTATTTTTATGTTATGCCACTCATCCCCCACCCCATTCCTTGGTTTGTGGTTTTTTCCCTTTAAAAACCCCTCTCAAACTGGCTGTCTTTGTCAGTTCAGCTCCTGCGTGGGCATACAAATTGACCAACAGCTAGCTGTCCATTTCCCGATTAAACCTCGGCTGTTGCTCCAGTTTTAGGTGTCTTGAGTGAATTACTGGGTGGCTGTGACATCCCAAGACTTGAGTGAGGGTCTCCCCTCTTCAGGGGTCTTCATAATGAATTGGCGTTTAAAATGAGATACTGGATGTTAGAAGTGATATTTTACTTTATATTTTTGTGCATTAATTAATCAAGGTATGCATGTTACAATGTGTCTGATTGTCAAAGGATAATTTGTAGGAATCACACTCTCCTTCCACTCCTCTCCTTCCTTGTGGCTAGCAGGGCTTGACTCGGGATACCAAAGCTTACAACATACGTATAACTTTACTTAGTATGCTATCATATTAATCTCCAATCTATACAAATACACACATATACAATTTTTAATAAAATATCAGACGTCTGACATCAGAATCTATATTTCACTGCAAATGATAGCTGCTACCTTTTCATGTATGATTAAGATATGGCAGAGCAGCTAGAACTCAGAATAAGCAATTTCCATTTAATAAATGATGTATTTTGTCTCTTTTATTCTATTTTTTTTTTCATCGATTGCCTCCATTATTCAATACATTCAAAAAGGGAGAACCTTTTTTGAAACCAAGTGGCAACAGGTTTTGGTTAACCACCAAAATGCCAATGTTAGAAATCTACTCACACAATCTTAGAAAATTTACTAAGCAACAAAAATATCTGGTTTGGCAGAGTTTCATATCTAGCTGATGGTGATGTGTGAATATCATAGTCAAGGATATCGAGCAAGGGAATTCAGATACCAAACCAGCAATATTCATTCATGATAAAGTTGTCTTAGTTAGGGTTTTACTGCTGTGAACGAACAACATGACCAAGGCAACTCTTATAAGCACAACATTTAATTGGGGCTAGCTCACAGGTTCAGAGGTTTGGCTCATTCTCATCAAGGTGGGAATGTGACAGAATGCAGGCAAGGCATTGTCCAAAAGGAACTGAGAGTACTAGATCTTCATCTGAAGGCTTCTACCAGGATACTGGCTTCCAGACATCTAGGACTAGGGTATTACAGCCCACTCCAACAGTGACACAACTACACAAACAAGGCCATACCTACTGCAACAAGGACACAATTCTAAATAGTGCCACTCCCAAGCCATGCATATACATATTATCACAATAGCAAAAGGCTTGGATATTAAGAGCATCAAGGCAATGAGAAATTCTAAATTCTGATCCAGTGGCTAGTATAAAATGACAAGAATATATAAGTCTTCTGGATAAGTAGTACAAATATAAGATCTTGTCAAACTGAAGAAGAAATTTTAACTTAGTATAACAAGAAGCCTTAATTCACTAATACAAGTAGTTAAAAGTACAGGTCAGCAAACTCACTAGCCCAAGGCTGTCATAAAAGATACAGAGCTGGAGAAATAAAGGTCAATTGAGTGTTCTGGGAATTGACCAGCTGTAAGAGATAGAGAAGATGCTCAAAGATAAATTCCTTGAGAATGAAAACAATATTGAAACACCCATCTGTTCCCATGATGTTTGACTTAGCCTCCTCTGGTAAAACTCCCACCAGAGGTCCCAGGGCCTTGGGAATTAAATTCAGCCAGATGGTCTGTTGGCTCAGACAAGCATTCACACTGGGTCCCAAGGCCATAGGAACCAGAGACTGTTCCTGTGAGATTAGTCAAACCTCTGCCAGGGATCTGCTTACACACATTGCAGATATTTGAAACAACCAATTGTGTGTGACTGTGCCACAATCCCCTTCCTCCCCGACCCCCGTTTTTGCCTATATTAACCTTAAGCTTTTAGGCCTCAGGGTCTATTCCTCTACCTCATGCATGAGGCACTTATCGGCCCGGAGCTCCAAAATAAACCTGCCTCATGTATATTTAGAACAAGACAGTCTTTGGAGTATTTTTGAGTTTGTATCCCTTCAGGGTCTCCCTTGGGGGAGTCTTTCAAAACGAGTATCTTGGTTCTCAAGAGTAATGAAATATAAAGTACACAATGGAAGAACAACTACAGCAGCACAAATGTCAGAATTCAACTACACAGATGAAAACACAGATTCTGAAGGAAACAGAGTATTAAGAGCTTGATGGCAACTCCTGAACTCCATCCCCTTTCCTGTCTGTGCCTTCCAGTGGGGCAAATCATCAGCTTTTCTGCTCCTCTAAGACCCCACAGTCTGAAGCCTCCCATGATATCTGCTACAGCCAGGGTCACAGGCCTCCTAGCATATCTATAGCAGCACAGGAACAAAGGAGTCAGGCTCTAGACAGAGACATCCAGACTAACTAACACAAGAGATAATCAGATGGCAAAAGACATGCATAAGACCATAAGCAAAAAAAGTCAATATACTTTGACATCATCAGAACCCAGTTCTCTCACCACAGCAAGTCCTGGGTATACCAACACATCTGAAAGCCAGGATGCTGACCTAAAATCCTATCTTATGAAGATAATAGACTACTACAGGAAAACAAGTAGATGATACCAATAAATCCCTTAAAGAAATATAGAAAAACACAATCAAACAGGTAAAGGAATTAAACAAAGTGATCCAAGACCTAAAAGTGGAAGGAGAAACAATAAAGAAAACACAAATTGAGGCAATCATGGAAATGGAAAATCTAGGAAACAGGACAGGAACAACAGATGCAAGCATCAACAACAGAATACAATAGATAAAAGAGACAACAAAAAGCATAGAAGATACCTTAGAAGATACTGCCACAATAGTCAAAGAAAATTCAAAACATAAAATCTCCTTACACAAAAAAATCTGAAAAATCCAGAAAAATATGAAAATAGCAAATCTAAGAATAATAGAAAGAGAGCAAAACTTCCAAGCTCAAAGAACCTAAAAGTGTCTTCAACAAAATCACAGAACAAAAGTTCTCCAACCTAAAGAAAGTGACAGCCATAAATGTGCAAGAAGATCACAGAACAAAAGTTCTCCAAGCTAAAGAAAGAGACAGCCATAAATGTGCAAGAGGCCTATAGAAAAACAAATAGATTGGACCAGAAAGGAAAATCCTCTTATCACATAATAAACAAATCATTAAATGCAAATAACAAAGAAAGAATATTAAAAGCTGCAAGGAAAAAATGTCAAGTAACATATGAAGGCAGGCATATCAGAATTACACCAGACTTCACAAAAGAGATACTAAAAGC
This sequence comes from Grammomys surdaster, assembly GCF_004785775.1. Taxonomy (NCBI): domain Eukaryota; kingdom Metazoa; phylum Chordata; class Mammalia; order Rodentia; family Muridae; genus Grammomys; species Grammomys surdaster. Next base: position 2,083,631 of record NW_021604698.1, read on the forward strand.
CCCAACAGCCTGAACAGAGGTCATTTAGACCCTAAGAGATCACATATGAGAGCCAAAAATATTTACTATACTCAGCAAAATTCTCAATCATATACGGAGAAACCAAAATATTTCAGGAAAAAAACAAATTTAAATGATATATATCTACCTATCAATTTCTACAGAGGATTATAGAAGGAAAGCTTCAACACAAGGAGAGTACCCACACCAAAAACAAAAACAAAGAAAGTCAAAATATTAATCATCTCACAACAAAACCAAAAAGAGAGAATCACATGCATACAATGTCATCTAAAACAACAAATGTAACAGGAACTAACAATCATCTGTATTTATTATCTCTCAATATCACAAGAATAATTTCCCCAAATAAAAAGACATAAGCTAACAGACCGGATACCCAAGCAGGATCAAGCATTTTGCAGCTTACAAGAAACACACCTCAATAACAAAGACAGAATCTTCCTCAGAATAAAAGTCTGGAAAAAAGTCTTCCAAGCAAATGGTCCTAAGAAACATGCAGAAATTGCCATCCTAATTTCCAATAAAATAGACTTTTCATGAAAAGCTACTATGTAAGATGGAGAATGATACTTCATATTCAAAGAAAAATAATCGTCTAAGAGAAAGTCCCAACTCTGAGCATCTCTGCCACAAAAGAAATTCTAGGACATACATATTCATTTTTAAAGATTTACTGAAGCTCAAAACACACAGTGAAACATATACAACAATTGTGGGAGACTTCAACACCCCACTCTCATCAATAGAAAGGTCATTGAAACAGGAACTGCTCACCCAGGAGTGCTGACATACCTAAGACCACAGGCTCACAGGCTTACAGGAGGGCAGGCTCCAGTTAGAGATAGCAAGACCAGCTAACACCAGAGATAAGCAGATACTGAGAGGCAAGCACAAAATACATATACAGCAGAAACCAATACTACTTGATAACATCAGAACCCTATTGCCCCAGCACAGCAAGCCATGGATACTCCAACACACTGGAAAAGCAAGATTCTGATTTGAAATCATATCTCATGATGTGATAGATGACTTTAAGAAAAACATAAATAACTCCCTTAAAGAAATACAAGAAAACACAGGTAAACAGAGAGAAGCCCTTTAAGAGGAAACACATAAATCCCTTAAAGAAACACAGGAAAGCACAAGCAAATGGGAAGGAATTGAACAAAACCATCCAGGTTCTAAAAATGACAATAGAAACAATAAAAATATTTTAAAAAGAGAGACAGCTCTGGAGATAGAAACTTAGGAAGGAGATCAAGAGTCATAGAAGCAAGCAGATAGAAGAGAGAATCACAGGTATTGAAGATAACATAGAAAACATTGTCAAAGCATTCAAAGAAAATGCAAAATGCAAAAAGCTCCTAACTCATAACATTCAAGAAATTCAGTCCACAATGAGAAGACCAAACCTAAGAATAAATGGTATAGAAGAGAGTTCACATTCGTAACTCAAAGGGCCAGTAAATTTCTTCAACAAAATTATAGAAGAAAACTGTCCTAACCTAAAGAAAGAGATGCCTATAAACATACAAGAACCCTAAAGAACCCCAAATAGATTGGGCCAGGAAAGAAATTCCTCCCTTCACACAATAATCAAAACACCACATGCATAAAACAAAGAAAGAATATTAAAAGCAGTAAGGGGAAAAGATCAAGTAACATACAAATGCAGACCTATAAGAATTATACCAGATATCTCAACATAGTCTCTAAAAGTCAGAAGATCCTGGTTAGATGTCATATAGACCCTAAGAGAACAAAAATGCCAGCCCAGGCAACTGTACCCACAAAAACTCCCAAGTGCCATAGATGGAGAGACCAAGATACTACATGATAAAACCAAACTTAAGCAATATCTTGCCACAAATCCAGCCCTAAAATGGATAATAGATGGAAAGCTCCAACACAAGTAGGGAAACTGCACCCTAAAAAAAGCAAGAAAATAATCTTTCAACAAACCAAAAAGAAGATAGCTACACAAGCATAATTCCACCTCTAACAACAAAAATAACAGGAAGCAACAATCACTGATCCTTAATAACTCTTAATATCAATTGACTCAATTCTTTAATTAAAAGACATTGGCTAACAGACTGGATATGGAAACAGGACACAGCAGTTTGCTGCATACAAGAAACACATCTCAGTGATAAAGACTGACATTACCTCAGGGTAAAAGGCTGGAAAATTTTTTCTAAGCAAATAATCCCAAGAAACAAGTTGGTATATCCATTCTAATATCTAATAAAATAGAATTTCAACCAAAAGTTATAAAAAAAAAGAAAGGACATTTTATATTCATTAAAGGAAAAATTTACCAATATCAACTCTCAGTTCTGAACATTTATGCTACAAATGCAAGGGAGCCCACATTCATAAAAAAACAAAGCAAAAAAAAAAACAAAACAAAACTCTATTAAGCTCAAAGCACACATTACACCTCACATAATAGTAGTGTGACACTTCAACAATCCACTCTGATCAATGGACAGATCATGGAAACAATTAAAATAAAGACTCAGTTAAACTAGCAGAAGTTATAACCAAATAGATTAAACAGATATCTATAGAGTGTTTCATCCTAAAACAAAAGAATATACCTTCTTCTTAGCCCCTTGTTATACCTTCTCCAAACTTCAGCATATTATCAGTCACAAAAGAAGCCTCAGCAAATCTAAGAATATTTAAATAATCCCATGCATCCTGTCAGATCACCTTGGCATAAGTAAGGCTGGTCTTCAATAACAACAAAAACAACAGAAAGTCCAAAAACAACAGAAAGTCCACATGCATGTGGAAGCTGAACAATGCTCTACTCAATGATAACTTAGTCAGGGAAGAAAGAAAGAAAGAAATTAAAGACTTTTTAGAATTTAATGAAAATGAAGGCACAACATACCCTAAATAAAAGCAGTGCTAAGAGGAACACTCATAGCTCTGAGTGTCTACAAAAAGAAACTGCAGACAGCATGCACTAGCAGCTTGACAGCACACCTGAATGCACTAGAATAAAAAGAAACAAATATACCCAAGTGGGATAGACAGCAGGAAATAATCAAACTCAGGGCTGAAATCAACCAGGTAGAAACAAATAGAACTATACAAAGAATCAACGAAACAAGGAGCTTATTCTTTGAAAAAAATCAATCATATAGGTAAACCCTTAGCCAGATTAAACAGAGGGCACAGGAACAATATCCAAGTTAGCAAAATCAGAAATGAAAAGAAAAACATAACAGAAAGTAAGGAAATTAAAAAATCCAGTACCCAATAACAAAAAGCATTTCCACTAAAATCCCAGACTAGACAAGGCTGCCCACACTCTATCTACTCAGTATAGTACTAGAAGTCTTAACCAGAGCAATTAGAAAACAAAATGAGCCCAACGTGACACAAATTCAAAAGGAAGAAGTTAAAATATCACTCATTGTAGGTGATATGATAGTATACTCAAGTGACCACAATGATTCCACCAGAGAACTCTTACACCTGAAAAATAAGGTGGCTGGATATAAAATTAGCTCAAAAAAAATCAATAACCATCAATAACCTACTTCTGCTTAAATGGTAAATAGGCTAAGAGACAAATTAGGGAAATGACACCCTTCACCATAGTCACAAATAATATGAAATATCTTGGTGTGACTCTAACCAAGCAAGTGAAAGATTTGCACCACAGGAACTTTAAGTCTCTGAATAAAGAAACTGAAGAAGACACCAGAAGATGAAAAGATTTCCCATGCTTATAAATTGGCAGGATTAATATAGTAAAAATGAACATCTTATGTAAAGCAAGCTACAGGTTCAATGCAATCTCCATCAAAATTCCAACTCAATTCTTCATCAAGTTAGAAAGAGCAATTTGCAAATTCATTTGAAATAAGCAGAAACTCAGGATAGTGACAAATATTGTTAACACTAAAAGAACTTCTCTGGGAAACACCATCAATGACCTCAAGCTGTATTACAGGGCAATAGTGAAAAAAAAACTGATTGGTATTGGTAAAGTGACAGGTAGTAGGTCAAGCAAATAGAATTGGAGACCCAGAAATGAACTCATACACTGTGTGGTTACTTTATCTTTGAAAAAAAAAAAAAAAAAGCTAAAACATCCAGTGGAAAAACGGCAGCATTTTCAGCAAATGGTACTAGTTCAACTGGTGGTCAGCATGTAGAAGAAGTCAAACCTAACCATTCTTATCTCCTTGTTTAACGCTCAAGTCCACATGGATAAAGGACCAGATACACTTAATGTAATAGAAAGAAAAGCCTCGAACACATGGACATTGGGAAATTTTTCTTTAACAGAACACAAATGGTTTATGGTCTAATATCAACAATCAACAAGCGTGACCTCATAAAATTGCTAAACTTCTGTAAGGCATAGGACGCTGTCAGTAGGACAAAATGACAACCAACAGACTGGCAAAGATCTTTACCAATTCTACATTTGTTAGAGGGCTAATATCTAATATATATACAAAGAACTCAAGAACATAGAATCCAGAGAACCAAATAACCCTATTAAAAAAATGGGATATAGAGCTAAACAAAGGACTCTCAGCTGTGGAATTTCAAATGTCTAAAATACACCCAATGAAATGTTCAACATCATTAGTTATCTGGGAAATGCAAATCAAAACAACCCTGAGATTCCACCTTACACAAGTCAGAATGGCTAAGATCAAACACTCATGTGACAGAAGATACTGGGGAGGATGTGAAGAAAGAGGAACACACTTCCATTGCTGTTGGGATTGCAAGGTAGTTATCCACTCTGGAAATCAGTTTGCCAGTTCCTCAGAAAAATGGACATAGTACTACTTGAGAACCCAGCTATACCACTCCTAGGCATATACTAAAAAGATGTTCCAACATATGACAATGACACATGCTTCACTATGTTCATAACAGCCTTATTAATAATATCCAGAAGCAGGAAACAATCCAGATGTTCTTCAACAGAGAAATGGATAAAAAAAAAAAAACGATGTGGTACATTTATGCAATGGAGTACTACTCAGTTATCAAAAACAATGACTTCATGAAAATCACTTCATGAAAATGACTTCAGATAAATGGATAGTGTCCTTATTTGTGATAGCTAGAAGCTAGAAAAAAAAACCCAGATATCCCATAACAGAAGAATAGATTCAGATAATGTAGTTCATTTACACAATTGAATAATATTCACTATTAATAATGAGTATATCATGAATTTTGCAGGCATATGGAAGTTGAAAAAATTATCGTGAGTGAATGTAGCTCACACCCATAAGGGCGTTCATGGAATGTACTCAGTAATAAGTGAATATTAGCGAAAAGAAGTACAAAATATCCAGTAGACAATCCACAGGATTCAACAAGGTTAACATGTCAATGGGCCCAAGTAAGCATGCTTGGGAGGGAGCAAAAGCAATCACAGGGGGCAGAGGGAGCGAGAGACCTGGGTGGGAGAAGTAAGGAAGAGAAAAAAAAGGGAACAGGTTAGGTAGTCTGGCAGGGAACAGGAGGGAAGCCCTGAGGGCTAGCAGAATGAATAGAAATAGGCAACATTAGGAGGTGGGAGGTGGGGGGTGGACCTCTAGAATGCACCAGAGACCTGGCAGGTGAGAGACTCTCGGGACTCAAAGGGAGGGACCTTAGATAAAATGCCCAACAGTGAAGAGAGGGAACATGTAGAGTCCATCTCCAGTAGAAACATGGGGAACTAAGTAGAGGGATGGAGTTGCCATCCTTCAGTCCAAAACTCTGACCCAGAACTGTTACTGTCTAAAGTAAGTGCAGGGACAAAAATGGAGAATAGACTCAGAGACAGGAGGTCTAGTGACCGGCCTAAATTAGGATCCATCTGAAGGGGTGTCTCCAAGGCCAGACACTATTACTGATGCTATGGTGTACTTACAGACAGGAGCCTAGCATGCTTGTCCTCTGAAAGGCCCAAAAAGCAGCCGACTGAGACAGAAGCAGATACTTACACTCAACCAATGGTTTGAAGAGAGCTGGAAGAAGTTGTGGTGGGAGACAACCCATAGGAAGACTAGCAGTCTCAAATAACTTGGACCCCTGAGATCTCTCAGACACTGAGTCACCAACAAGGAAGCATATGCTAGCTTGACTGAGGCCCCTGACACAGACCTCAGGGAGTGAGGAGGCCTGGTAATGTGGGTGGTTGGTTAGAGTTGTTGGGTTAGGACATCCTCCTGAAGATGGGGAAAGAGAAATGGGGTGGAGGATTGAACAGCACAGGGATAAAGACTGGAGTGTAAAAAATGATTAAGGATAATTATAAAATAAATAAATAAATAATAAAAAATAAGAATGACAATTAATTCAATTGATTATAATGTTCAGGATACTGCCAATATTTGTCAACATTACTTAACAGATATATAGTTTACATGAAACACTGTATTTCTTAATACGTCTGTGAAGGTTTAATATTGAAACAAGTTAAAGATTTATTTTCTCTTGGAATGCTCTATTGTTAGCAAAAACTTGTATGGAGAGAAAAAGTTTGATACATATACTAATTTATATGTCTAATAAGTCTTTTCCTACATATATATTTTCCTGATCAGTATCTAGTATAGAATTTGTGATTATTCAAACCACAGACTTGTAAAATATCAAAATCAATGATGTGGAAATCATTGCAATTATGCCAAAACATTATTTTGACCCAGAGTGTGTAATATAGTATAGAGTAATATTTTTCACAAATGGAAAACACTGTACAAATAAATAAAAAATTAAAGTCATATTAAGTATTTCTACTAAAAATATATGTATTCTAAAAGATGGATATAACAATTATCTTCAAGGGAATTGTATCATACTGTGTTAATTTACCTACATACCACATTGTATTTCACAAATATAAGCATATTTTATAAAATATTTCTTAAGGATGAATAAAATACCACAGACAAATCTTTTAAATTATTAAGGAAAAACCACTAAACACTTAGATACAAAATTCAATATAAAAAATCTACTACTTGTGCATGAAAACAACGAAGCAAAACACCAAATTTTAAATACTATGCCATCTGGGAGAGAATCAAAATAAGTATGCAAAATTTGCAAAATTCAGCATCTAAATAATGCATTGTGGGGGTAGAGAGATGTTTCAGTAGCTAAGAAGACTTCTTGTTCTTGCAGAAAATATGAATTTTGTTTGGGCCACTGACATGATGGCATACTACTATCTCTAATGTTACTTCAAGGCTTTCTCTGACCCTCATTTGGCAACCACAGGAAGCAGGCACGCACATGGTGCATATTCATACATGTAGGAAAATGATCATAGACAAAAATTATAAAAAAAACTTCCTTAAGTATTACATTTGAAGAAAAGTCAGTATATATATATATATATATATATACACATATATACAAATGTATATGTGTATATA
>NW_021604698.1:2091478-2120431 GCF_004785775.1 Grammomys surdaster
ATGTGGAAAATGCTACTTTTTCTTAATTTATCTAAGGATAGAAATATTCCAAATAAAAGTTGAATCAATGTGTCTTGTTCTATGTGGAAAATAATGAACAGAAGATAGTTTTAGTTAGAGTTCTCAAGAGGAACATGCCATATCAAATGAAAGAATATATTTAGACAGAGATAGATAATAGATAGATTAGATAGATAGATGATAGAAAGAGAGATAGATGATAGATAGATAGATAGATGATAGATAGATAGATAGATAGATAGATAGATAGATAGATAGATAGATGATAGATGATAGATAGATAGATGATAGGTAGATAGATGAGAGATAGATGAGAGATAGATAGATAGATAGATAGATAGATAGATAGATAGATAGGATATATATCGGAGTGGCTTGGAGGCGGAGATGTAACTAGTCCAACAATGATTGCATAGCAAGAGAAGTTAAAGAATCTAGTACTTGCTCAGTCTAGGAGACTTGGTAACTCAGGTGATCTTTATTATATATCAAAGTACAGAAGAGATAGTCTTTAATGCCACTGAAAGAATAGATTTGCTAGGGATAACAAGAACAAACAGGCTAAAAGAGAGCTAGCTTTCTTTTTTAAATGTCTTTTATATAGGCTGTCTCTCAGACTGGGTGACATAGATTAAGAAAGGATCTTTCCAACTCAAAAGATGAGAATTATAGGAGTATGTTCTCATTTTAAATTATTTAATTAAGATTTTTTTCCTCACAGGTATGTCCATGTATTTTATGATTTAGTTAATATCAAATGTAGTCAAGTTGACAACAAAGACTAGCTATCTGAGGTATGAAGTAAGGATGGAGATAAACAAGTTTTAAAACAGCCAAGGGATGTTAAGGAATAATCCTGAGTTCTGTACAATGTTACATTTTGAGGCTGAATGCACCAAAATCAATATAGAGTTGTAAGTTAAGTTTTGATAAACTCAGTAGTAATTAAATGCACAGATTATGGAAGCAAACTCTTACACAGTTACCATATTTATGAAAGGAGAAAAAATAACGTTTCATCAAACTTTGACACATATGTAAATTAATTATGTATTTAGTGTTAACTCATGCTTATAGTGATCAATTATAAATATTTTAGGAGAAAATATTAAACAATATCTTTATGGCCTTCGAACAAGATACTGATCTTAGTAAAATGTAAAAAGAACTAAGTATACTAAGTGTTACGTGAAAATATGCTTTGAATTAGTGAAATGAATAAATATATTCATGAGCTAAGCACCGAGTTAAATTGTAAGTGATGCATGAAAGTTGCATTTTAAAACATATTCAGTGACTTAAGTGAAGATATACAGCTCTCAAAAGTGAGAAGAAAAAAGTAAATAAAACAATAAAGTAATTAGCAATTATATTACATACAATTGTTTCTGAGATAAGATATCCTATGATTACATCATACATCAAAAGTGTTCACTTTCATGGATGTAGGTATAATGAAAATATAATGTAATATAACCACAGGATAAAGATAGAGACAACTTACCCAGCATATGGAAGCATCCAGATCTCCCACACACTGTTAGTTGGAAATGCAACTTGGGCTACATGCATTGGAAAACTGGAATGATCTATAAAGTTAAAAAATATGCATTCCTTGTTATCTATAAACTTCCATGGAATAAATGAATTTCCGAAGAAGTACATGTGTGTGCTCACTACGATCATTTACATTTATATTCTTTTAAGCACTATTTAGAAACTGTTCAAGTTAGGGGAAATTTTAAATTCCCACAAACTAATTAATAAGTTACATCACATTCACATAAATGAGTATCATATTGTAGTGAACCAATGGAGATACATATTAAAAATGCAGCTACTTTTAAACTACATTTAGATTTCATAAATCAAATATGAAGTAATGAAAGCCATACTACAAACACAAGAATCAATGCCCGTGTACTAATGTGATATTCAGAAGCTAGAGGCCAGAGAAACCAACTCTTTTGAGTAACATAGGAACAAAGAGGTTTCTTATAGAAGCAGAAATGATTGCTTTCCTCCTGTATGCACTGGTCACATTCTTCAAGTAATATGAGCTTCATTAAAAAGTATTGATTTACATTTTAATTTGTTCACTTGGTTTTCTTTCTTATTTAAGACAGAGACTTCTCTCATATAATACATGCCAGTTTCCTTTCCTTCAACACTTCCCAGCTACCCTCCAGCTCCTTTCTCCTCAGATCCACTCCTCCTCCCTTTCCTCTTTAGAAAAGGCGAGGCCTCTAAGAGTACACAGTAAACAGGACAAAAACAGGGTACACTAAGACAAGGCAAAAGCCCTCGTATCAAGGGTGAACGAGGCAACCCAATAGCAGAAAAGGAGTTGCAAGAGCAACCAAGAGTCAGTGATAGACCTGCTCCCACTGTTAGGAGTCCTACAAAAAGATCAAACTAACATCATTAATTCATATGCAGAGAACCTAATGCAGACCAACACGGGCCTTGTGCTTACTGATTCATCCTCTGTGAGTTTCTGTGTACTCATCGTGAGCCCTGCTTAGTTGATTGGGAGGGCCATATTCACCTGGTATGTTCATCCCCTCTGACTCCTAAAATCTTGATCTAATGAAGTGGTAGTTCTAATGATTATGTCATTTTGAAGAAGACTCACTGATGTAGTGTCCTGTTGAGGCAGACTCATGTGGTGTTTGGCTGAGGCAGATACCATGGTGTTTTGTGATGAAATACCTGTGGGAGGAGATATAGATATTTGAAGAGAGGATAAATATGACTCAACTAACAGTGACAGGGAACTTGCACAGGTAGCCTTGTAAAGCTTCATTGGTCTTGAATGTTCACTTATCTTCACTTCCATGAGAGAGGTATAGTAGAGACCTCTTCCTTGTGTTCTTGCTGGTTCTGTTTGATCCCATTGACTTGTGCCAGTTCGGTAGAAGCCTGGATTATGCCACTGCTGCTGATTCCTGATGGTATCCTAACACTACTTAACTGAGCTGCTGGTATCCTGAGAAATGAAGAGTGAAATTGCCCCCAAAGAACTACTTCTAAATAGGTCCACATCCCCTTGTCCTATTTACCACCCATTCTCTTCTACCTTTGACAGTGGGCCAGAAGGGAGTACCTTTATTAGAAGTAGGTTTTAAAACAGTCTAAGCCTACAATCTTAGAAGCTTCTCATTCAAGGAGATAGTGGCCAATACAGAGAATCCACTGCATAAAGGACTGAGAGAAAGTGACTAAGTTTGCTAAACCATAGATGTTTATGCCTATCTGCCACATACTATCAAGCCTCAGAGAATGAAATAAATCAAAAGAATCAAAGAGCCCCTGCCTGGTCCCTGGGACTGGAGCAGACACAGAGTCGGTCTGCTCCTGTCCTGTGGAGAAACTGAATCCTGAGTCATCCAGGAGCCACTGCACTCAGAGCAGCTGGTAAGAACTCCATCTCACTCCCTAAACCCCAGAAATACATCTGGGAGCCAAGGACATCCTGGGCACAGCAGCTACCCAAACCCCGCCCCTCCGGAATTCCACTTCCCTTCAGCCCCTGCCTGGTCCCTTGGACTGGAGCAGACACAGAGTCGGTCTGCTCCTGTCCTGTGGAGAAACTGAATCCTGAGTCATCCAGGAGCCACTGCACTCAGAGCAGCTGGTAAGAACTCCATCTCACTCCCTAAGCCCCAGAAATACATCTGGGAGCCAGGGACATCCAGGGCACAGCAGCTACCCAAACCCCGCCCCTCCGGAATTCCACTTCCCTTCGGCCCCTGCCTGGTCCCTTGGACTGGAGCAGACACAGAGTCGGTCTGCTCCTGTCCTGTGGAGAAACTGAATCCTGAGTCATCCAGGAGCCACAGCACTCAGAGCAGCTGGAGCCACTACACTCAGAGCAGCTGAAACTGAATTCTGAGTCATCAGGGACCCACTGCACTCAGAGCAGCTGGAGCCACTGCACTCAGAGCAGCTGAAACTGAATCCTGAGTCATCGAGAACCCACTGCACTCAGAGCAGCCGAGGAGCCACTGCACTCAGAACAGAAGGATTACCAGATCCAAGAGGTGGCCTGAGTCCCAGGAGTTCTTCCACCCGGGAGATTAGGGGCATAAGACCACAGAGACCTCTGGACTCCGAGGAGCTCTGCAATAAGCAAGATAACTGGAAATACAGATTCCAATCTTACACAGAAAGGGCAGGTACCACTAGAGTTACCCAGATGGCGAAAGGCAAGCGCAAGAACATAAGCAACAGAAACCAAAGTTTCTTGGCATCATCAGTGCCCAGTTCTCTCAATATAGCAAGCCCTGAACACCCCTTCACACTTGAAAAGCAGGATTCAGAATTAAAATCACTTCTCATGATGATGATAGAGGATTATAAGAAGGAATTAAGTAACTCCCTTAAAGAAATACAGGAGAGTACAAGTAAACAGATAGAAGCCCTTAAAGAGGAATCACAGAAATCCCTTAAAGAAATGCAAGAAAACACAAAGAAGGAATTAAACAAAAACATTCAGGATCTGAAAATGGAAATAGAAACAATAAAGAAAGTTCAAAGGGAGACAACCATGGAGATAGAAAACCTAAGAAAGAGATCAGGAGTCACAGACGCAAGCATCACCAACCGAATACAAGAGATAGAAGAGAGAATCTCAAATGCAGAAGATACGGTGGAAAATATTGACACAGTTGTCAAAGAAAATGAAAAAAGCAAAAAACTCCTAACTCAAAACATCCAGGAAATCCAGGACACAATGAGAAGACCAAACCTAAGGATAATAGGTATAGATGAGAATGAAGATTCCCAACCTAAAGGGCCAGTAAATATCTTCAACAAAATCATTGAGGAAAATTTCCCTAACCTAAAGAACAAGATGCCCATAAACATACAAGAAGCCTACAGAACACCAAATAGACTAGACCAGAAAAGAAATACCTCCCGTCACATAATAATCAAAACATCAGATGCACAAAACAAAGAAAAAATACTAAAAGCAGTAAGGGAAAAAGGTCAAGTAACATATAAAGGCAGACCTATAAGAATTACACCAGACTTCTCACCAGAGACTATAAAAGCCAGAAGAGCCTGGACGGACATCATACAGACCCTAAGAGAACACAATTGCCAGCCCAGATTACTATACCCAGCAAAACTCTCAATCAATATAGATGGTGAAACCAAGATATTCCATGACAAAACCAAATTTGCACAATATCTTCCCACAAACCCAGCACTTCAAAGGATAATGGATGGAAAACGCCAACACAAGGAGGGAAACTACAACCTAGAAAAAGCAAGGAAGTAATCTTCCAACAACCCCAAAAGAAGATAACTATACAAACATAACTTTACCTCTAATAACAAAAATAACAGGAAGCCACAATCATTTTTCCTTAATATCTCTTAACATCAATAGTCTCAATTCCCCAATAAAAAGACGCAGACTAGCAGACTGGATACACAAACAAGACCCAGAATTTTGCTGCATACAAGAAACACACCTCAGTGACAAAGACAGACACTACCTCAGAATAAAAGGGTGGAAAACAATTTTCCAAGCCAATGGTCCCAAGAAACAAGCTGGAGTAGCCATTCTAATATCAAATAAAATCGACTTCCATCCAAAATTAATCAAAAAAGATAAGGAAGGACACTTCATACTCATCAAAGGAAAAAGCTACCAAGGTGAACTCTCAATTCTGAACATCTATGCCCCAAATGCAAGGGCACCTACATACATAAAAGAAACTTTACTAAAGCTCAAAACACACATTACACCTCACACAATAATAGTGGGGGATTTCAACACCCCACTCTCAGCAATGGACAGATCATGGAAACAGAAACTAAACCGAGACACTTTGACATTAACAGAAGTTATGAACCAAATGGACTTAACAGACATCTATAGAACATTTCATCCTAAAACAAAAGAATATACCTTTTTCTCAGCACCTCATGGTACCTTCTCCAAAATAGACCATATAATTGGTCACAAAACAAGCCTCTACAGATACAAAAAGATTGAAATAATCCCCTGCCTCTTATCAGATCACCATGGAATAAGACTGGTCTTTAATAATGACAAAACCAATGGAAAACCCATGTGCACATGGAAACTGAACAACTCTCTACTCAATGATGACTTGGTCAAGGAAGAAATAAAGAAAGAAATTAAAGACTTTTTAGATTTCAATGAAAATGAGGACACATCATACCAAAACTTGTGGGACTCCATGAAGGCAGTGCTAAGAGGAAAACTCATAGCTCTAAGTGCCTACAAACAGAAACTGGAAAGAGCACACACTAACAAGTTGACTGCACAACTAAAAGCCCTAGAACAAAAAGAAGCAAATACACCCAGGAGGAGTAGAAGGCAGGAAATAATCAAACTCAGGGCTGAAATCAACCAAATAGAAACTGAAAGAACAATACAAAATATCAATAAAACCAGGAGTTGGTTCTTTGAGAAAATCAACAAGATAGATAAACCGTTAGCCAGATTAACCAGAGGGCACAGAGAGAGTATCCAAATTAATAAAATCAGAACTGAAAAGGGAGACATAACAACAGAAACGGAAGAAATTAAAAAAATCATCAGATCCTACTACAAAGGCCTATACTCAACAAAACTGGAAAACCTGGATGAAATGGACAATTTCCTAGACAGATACCAGGTACCAAAATTAAACCAGGAGCAGATAAACCATCTAAATAGTCCCATAACCCCTCAGGAAATAGCAGCAGTCATTAAAAGTCTTCCCACTAAAAAAAGCCCAGGACCAGATGGTTTTAGTGCTGAATTCTATCAGACCTTCAAGGAAGACCTAATACCAATTCTCTTCAAACTATTCCACAAAATAGAGACAGAAGGAACACTACCCAATTCGTTCTATGAAGCTACAATTACTCTCATACCCAAACCCCACAAGGACCCAACAAAGAAAGAGAACTTCAGACCAATCTCCCTTATGAACATCGATGCAAAAATACTCAATAAAATTCTAGCAAACCGAATCCAAGACCACATCAAAACAATCATCCATCATGATCAAGTAGGTTTTATCCCAGGAATGCAGGGATGGTTCAATATTCGGAAATCCATCAATGTAATCCACTATATAAACAAACTTAAAGAAAAAAACCATATGATTATCTCACTAGATGCTGAGAAAGCATTTGACAAAATTCAACATCCCTTCATGATAAAAGTCTTGGAAAGATCAGGAATTCAAGGCCCCTACCTAAACATAGTAAAAGCAATTTACAGCAAACCAGTAGCCAACATCAAGCTAAATGGAGAGAAACTTGAAGTAGTCCCACTAAGATCAGGGACTAGACAAGGTTGCCCACTCTCCCCCTACCTATTCAATATAGTACTGGAAGTCTTAGCCAGAGCAATTAGACAACAAAAAGAAGTCAAAGGGATACAAATAGGAAAGGAAGAAGTCAAAATATCGCTATTTGCAGATGATATGATAGTATACTTAAGTGACCCCCAAACTTCCACCAGAGAACTCCTAAACCTGATAAACAACTTCAGCAAAGTGGCTGGTTATAAAATCAACTCAAACAAATCAGTAGCCTTCCTCTACATGAAAGATAAACAGACTGAAAAAGAAATTAGGGAAATGACACCCTTCACAATAGTTGCAAATAATATAAAATACCTTGGTGTGAATCTAACCAAGCAAGTGAAAGACCTGTATGACAAGAACTTCAAGTCTCTGAAGAAAGAAATTGAAGAAGATCTCAGAAGATGGAAAGATCTCCCATGCTCATGGATTGGCAGGATTAATATAATAAAAATGGCCATCTTGCCAAAAGCAATCTACAGATTCAATGCAATCCCCATTAAAATCCCAACTCAATTCTTCACAGAGTTAGAAAAGGAAATTCTCAAATTCATATGGAATAACAAAAAACCTAGGATAGCGAAAACTATTCTCAACAATAAAAGAACTTCGGGAGGAATCACCATCCCTGACCTCAAGCTGTACTACAGAGCAATAGTGATAAAAACTACCTGGTATTGGTACAGAGACAGGCAGGAAGATCAATGGAATAGAATTGAAGACCCAGAAATGAACCCACACTCCTATGGTCACTTGATCTTTGACAAAGGAGCTAAAACTGTCCAGTGGAAAAAGGACAGCATTTTCAACAAATGGTGCTGGTTCAACTGGAGGACAACATGTAGAAGAATGAAAATTGATCCATTCTTATCCCCTTGTACAAAGCTCAAATCTAAGTGGATAAAGGACCTCCACATAAAACCAGATACACTGAAACTAATAGAAGAGAAGGTGGGGAAAAGCCTCGAATACTTGGGCACAGGGGAAAAGTTCCTGAACAGAACTCCAATGGCATATGCTCTAAGATCGAGAATTGACAAATGGGACTTCATAAAATTGCAAATTTTCTGTAAGGCAAAGGACACTGTCAATAGGACAAAACGACAACCAACAAATTGGGAAAAGATCTTTACCAATCCTTCATCTGATAGAGGGCTAATATCCAATATATACAAAGAACTCAAGAAATTAGACTCCAGGCAACCAAATTACCCTATTAAAAAATGGGGTATAGAGCTTAACAAAGAATTTTCAACAGAAGAAACTCGAATGGCCGAGAAGCACCTAAAGAAATGCTCGGCATCCTTAGTCGTCAGGGAAATGCAAATCAAAACAACCCTGAGATTCCATCTCACACCAGTCAGAATGGCTAAGATTAAAAACTCAGGTGATAGTAGATGCTGGCGAGGGTGTGGAGAAAGAGGAACACTCCTCCATTGTTGGTGGGACTGCAAGATGGTGCAACCACTTTGGAAATCAGTGTGGCGGTTCCTCAGAAAATTGGACATAGCATTACCCGAGGATCCAGCTATACCACTCCTAGGCATATACCCAGAAGGTGCTCGAACATATAATAAGGACATATGCTCAACTATGTTCATAGCAGCCTTATTTATAATAGCCAGGAGCTGGAAAGAACCCAGATGTCCTTCAACTGAGGAATGGATTAAAAAAATGTGGTATATTTACACAATGGAGTATTACTCAGCTATTAAAAACAATGAATTTGAGAGGTTCCTAGGTAAATGGATGGAACTAGAAATTATCATACTGAGTGAGGTAAGCCAATCACAAAAGAACACACATGGTATTCACTCACTGATTATTGGATATTAGCCCAGAACCTTAAAATGCCCAAGATGCAACTCACAGGCCACATGAAGTCCATAAAGAATGAAGACCAAGTGGGGGTGATTCGGTCCTTCTTAGAAGGAGCAACAAAATACTCAAGGGAGCAAATATGGAGACAAAGCGAGGGACAAAAACTGAAGGAGGGGCCGTCTGAAGACCTTTCCACCTGAGTATCCATCCCATGTGCAGTCACCAAAGGTAGATGCTGATGTGGAAGTCAGAAAGTGCATGCTGATAAGAGCCTGATATGGATATCTCCTCAGAGGTCTTCAAGAGTCTGACATATTCAGAGGCAGATGCTCACAACTAGCCATTGAAGTGATCATGGGGTTCTCAATGGAGGAGTTAGAGTGAAGACTGAAGGAGCTGAAAGGATTTGTGGCCCCATGAGGAGAGCAACAATACCAACCAACCACAGCTCCCAGGGTCTAAACCACCAGCCTGGGAGCACTTATGGAGGGATCCAGGGCCTTAGCTGAATATATAAGAGTGGAGGGCCCTGCTGGGCACAGGTGGAAGATGAGATCCTTGACCTCATGAAGGCTGGACGCCCCAGGGGGTGGGAGTTTTGAGGGTGGGGAGGTGGGAGTGGGGGGGTAGATAGAGGTTACATCCACAAAGAAGAAGGAGGAGGTGTGAGGGGATTGGGGGTTCCTGGGTGGGGGGGGGATGGGGTAAGGGGACAACATATGAAATGTAAATAAAACATCCAATAAAAAAATTAAAAAAAAAAAAAAAGACATGGCGAATCGAGCCATGAAGCAAGTTAAGAATGTAGACAGGCTAGTTATGGGAACTGGCTAAAATGCCAGTTAGCCAGGTAGAACCAAGCTGGGAACCAAGCTGGGAACCAAGCTGAGAACCGCAGTGACAGGGCAAAGCCGAAGTAACAGGGCAGGACCACATTCTTGAGAAAGATAAGCATACAGAGAGTTTTCATATGACCCTGACTCATGTAGGTTTGGATTCCTTTGGAATGTTCCGCTATTTTTATGTTATGCCACCTCAACAACCCCTCACCCCCTCCCCATTACTTGGTTTGTGGTTTTTCCTTTTAAAAACCCCTCTAAAACTGGCTGTCGGGGTCAATTCAGCTCCTGTGTGGGCTTATGAATTGACCGGCAGCTAGCTGTCACACACCCTAATAAATCTCGCTATTGCTCTGGTAAAAAAAAAAAAAAAAAAAAAAAAAAAAAAGAATCAAAGAGCTGGATAAAGAGGAAAGTTGCATAATGCTGCTTGCTGGACCAGAAGTGACTATTTCAGACATGATATGATAGGAGCTTTAGTTACCTGAACATAATCAGGCTACTTAAAATCCCAGCATATAAAGGAGCTCAATCTCTTGATGTTTCACCATTAGTTGAGGAACTATTTATTGGCCAATTATACCTTCTGGTGAAGAGAAAATCTTTTAGGTGTACTCTGACACACTGCTTATACCTCACACCCATGGACCCAGTGGGTTAAAAATATTAGATGAAAATATTTTGAAAATATGTTATATATTAGTGAGAAAGATTTTGGGAAGGCAGTTTCCATGTGGAGATTAATCAGAAAGGATGGATAGACACAATCAAGATTCATTATATAATTATTTGAAACAATCATAGAAATATATATATATATTTCTATCATTGTCTATCTAGCTGTTTCTTGGTATGACAAAAAAGAAAATGGGAAGTTTTAACATTGTTAAAATGACAACGCATTTACTGTGTAGCCATGCTAAATGCGTAGCCATGCTAAAGTGTAGGACCATGAAAGGACAGCATGGTTTCTGGGCAAGAAACAGCTTGCTGGGCAGTGGTGGCGCACGCCTTTAATCCAAGCTCTTTGGAGGCAGAGGCAAGTAGATTTCTGAGTTCAAGGCCAGCCTGGTCTTCAAAATGAGTTCCAGGACAGCCAGGACTACACAGAGAAACCCTGACACAAAGAAAAAGAAAAAAAAGAAAAGAAACAGCTAGAAATCACCGGAGACCTCAGATGATCCTAAGGGATGGCATGCATTTCACCATGCTCCCAGACTCAGGCTCCTGAAAGGATGCCAAAGGACTCCACAGAGTGGAGCCTTCCAGTCATGTGGGAAAATACTCCCTAACCTTTCCACAGGTAGAGGGAGTGACTACTGGCAACAGAGTCTCAAGACAGATCTCCATATTAATGAGGTACCTAAAGGCCAGAGGGGCATAGCCAATTTGATATTCCTTCCTGTACTCTCCTCCTTACAAAAGGTATTTAACCTCAGGCCCGCTCTGAAAATACTGAGGTAGAGTTTCATCCATTTTCAGCCATGACAATAAATATTTTAAGACTATAGCCTATTTCTGTTCTTTGGGACCCACAGTGGGGAACTGTGGAGAAGATTTTCAACTACAAGACGTCTAATCTCCCACAGATGACCTCTCTATGTTCTCAGCCATGGAGGCCCAGTAACCCAAAAAAGCAAACTAAGCTAGCAGTGACCCAGCCAAGAGACTTGCCTTGACTGAAAACTCTCATCCCCACAGGATATAGAAAGTTCATCACAGTAGCCTTTCTTACCTCCATGACACAGTTTAAATTTATTAAATGTAACATCAAAATATGAAATCACTTGGGGTCCATGTGTACTTCTCTCTTTTCAAAAGCAGACAATGTGGCAAACAGCATGGCACATAAAATGTTTGAAGTTAATGATTTCAGTATTTGAGATTACAGAGACGTTTGCATTTTATCTTATAACATTCTTTGAGAGAATTTAGTGGAAGAGCTAGCTACCTTCTCTCAATTAACTCTCCCATAAAAAGAAATGAGATAAAGTGGAATATAGCGAACCATTTCCTTAAATTATTTAGCAACATTTAGATTGAATATTTTCTGGGCTCTAAGGCAAATTATTTGGTATTTTACTTACAATGCAACATTTAGTAATATTCATAGTTATAGACAATGCTGATTAAAAGGCTATTATTGCTTGTTTCCTTAAGCTTATGTGAGAAAGCAAGATGCCTCAGATATTTATTTACATGACATATGCATATTAATTACTACACTTGATTTCATCATAAATCACTTTTTCTACTAATGACATACTCCTCACACTAATTACTGAAATTACAAAAGCAAACACATTAATCTATAGCAGCAAGGCACTTGACAATTTAATAAATTAAATGAGGGTGTGTTTTATATCTCTCTAACAACTGTCTGCTATTTAGTCCCTTTCCCTTGGCTACCAACAGCACAAGGTAAGCGCAATGTGCAAGACCTAAGTGAGCTGTGTTACTTCGACACAGCTGATGTACTATAAGAGGTCAGTAATTTCACTATCACTTATAGAATTCCAGAACACCACGCACACACACTATACAAAAGAATACTAGAAACAAACTGCTACCTTTCTAGAATCAGATATGGTAGATTTATAGTAAAAAGTGCAATATCTTCCTTCTACATAATTTATGTCCACAGAATTTAGAAATGGCTTTCCAAGTTTGCTTATTAATTTTGATGATTAGTCTTCATTGTCAACTTGGTCCAATTTAGAATCTCAGAAAAGACCCACTCCTGGATATAAATGTGCTGTTCTGTAAGAAGTTTAATTGAAGAAGACCCAATTTGAATACGAGTGGCATTATCCTTTGGACACAGATCCTAGACTAAATAAAAAGTAAATACAAAATGAAGTAATGGAATACAGTTTCCTTTTCTCTGATTCTTTTTGTACGCCATGGTTCAAGTTGCTCCTATCACCATACTCTGCCTACTATGGTAGAGTACATTCTGGGTTTTTTTTTTATTTGCTTTCTTTCAGAAATTCAATTACATAAAAGATAAAAATAACTAATACTGAAAACTAAAACAGAAAACTGAAAAATAAAGTAGGGCATTTGTTGAGATAAAGGTGACTTTTGAGATGTTTTCTAGAGGAATATGATTGACTACTGAGTTACCAGGTAGAGAAAGAGAAAAGAAAGAAAAGAAAAGCAGAGCTTGATAGGTCTTTCTGATATGAGATTAGAAGGCAAAAATGTTGGAATAAATACAAGCAGTGAAGATTGTACTGAGGAGTTTTAAGAGGGGAACAAATACTGTCAAGAACTAGGTTAGAGACCAATCATGTAGCAGTCTACTAAAACCTGTGGCAATGTTGTCAGCTTCTGAAAATTTTAATGAGCCTTCCTTCAAACTTATGCCAAGGATGGATTCTCTACAATGTTACCATTTTGTATGAAAGTTGCAGTGGAGCCCTAAAATATTAGAGATCTAGAAGACGGAGATATCAACCACAGTAAGCGGAAGGGAAGAGATATGCATTATGCTTTGAGAACAACAAAAATGGTAGCCTCTGATTTAAAAATGGTTTAATTGAGTAATAAATTTACAAGGAGCATTACCTATTGTCAATTTTCACCATACTGGTCCTTAAAATCATTCATGCCTATGAGAGTGTTTTCAAAGAAGCTTGAGGCAGGTCAACCTACCTTAAATGTGGATGAAGTTATCCTGTGTAATACAGAGTAGATTGAATGTAAGAAGCAAAATATAGAAGTGTTCTGAGCAGAGGCATTGCCGTACCTGCTTCATGGTTGGTGATAAGGATAAAGTAAAACCTGTAAGCATGATTTTCTTGCTTGGATTGATTATAGTCACCAAATTGTGGGGCAAATTAAGTCCTTCTTTCCTATCATTGTTTTTTTTGCCAAATGTTTGGCTTCAAGAAAGAAATGGTAGGTAATACACCACTCATTTTATGGAGTAATTAATTAAAAACTACCCTTTATCAGACACTAACATACACTTTAACATCTGTTAACCCATTACAATTTCCTGAAGGATCAATTTGCCATAGCTCTATAATATAGATCACACTCAGAACCAGGTGCACATTATGTCACTGGCCCTAAATTAGAATGTAATCCCTTTACCTTCAAAAAATCTATTAGATTCCCTTTGTTTGAAATTACAAGTTTTGATTTCATACTCTTTCCTGGAGTGAAACAGATATGGTATTATGTGAAAAAAAGGTATATATTTCAATATCAATTTCTTAATTGGATTCCTGATAAGGTGATTATTTTTTCCCAATTCTAATGTGATATAGGTTGCATACAATAAAAATGTCTTTATTTAAATATTTAATTCAATGCCCTTTAGTAAGTGTATAATGAAAAACCACAATCTAATTTTAGATATGGTGTATCTATACCACCCAAATACTCTCTTATTCAATTGCAGTTGCTCCCTATTTCCACTGTCAGCCTAATCAACAACTATTGACTTTTCTATTACTTAATTTCCAAAATACATCTCATTAATATAATCTGAGCATGTGTGGTCTTGATGGCCAACATCTTCCTCGACATGATGATTTAGTTTTAAAGAAATTTGAACTTGTATCAATACTTGATTGTTTTCATTTTAAAAGAAGTTATATTGTATAACTATGTCATAATTCTCTGATCTATTCCTGAGTTGATAAACCTTTCTTCTGCTTTTGATTACTATGTACCATCTTGTCATAAATATTTATAAACAATTGTTTGTATATATATTTGTTCTCATTTCTTTTGAGTACATACATAGGAGTGGAAATGTCAAAACATTTAGTAACTGTGTGTGTCACATTTTAAACAACTGTTATCTCATTAGATTCGAGGGCAGTGGCTCCACTGGAGAAAATTCGTTGTCTTTTAAGCCAGGCCAAAAGCTCATGGCTAGAGAAGTCCTATGACTTCCTTAATAGGAGAGCCCCCTACAATTGTTTTGCTAAATGGTCTTGTTATCAAACTGTTCTAAATAATCATATTTATACCCATAAATTAATGTCCTTTGCTTTTATCAGAGACGCTTCTTTCTGCCATCGCTGCTAACAAGTGCAAAAAACTATAGCTGGATAAAGTGTCGAGAGTAAGCAATTTGTGATACAACTCTACTAAGGCTTACGGACCATTACAGAAAGGGAGGGAAAAAGCAAGAGTCAGAGTATGGGAAGATGTACCGCAATAGGTGAGTCACTGACAATTTGTGCAGCTGTGATTTTATGCTCAATACTTTCATGGTATTTGACCCATACCCATTTCCTCATAGTGTGAGTGGAGAGGAATCATGAGGCCACATCTTTTTCTGAAGGATAATAAGCAATCAATAATTGTTATAGTTGAAAGCCATTTTCTTTCATGATGTAGTCACTGAGACATTACCCTTGCTCCAGTAAATAAATTTTCATCCACATTTGGGCAAATACTCTAATTAAACTCAGTGAGTCACACACCAAAAGAAGTTAGGAAAGTAGGAGAGAGCATGCAGAATTGTTAGAAAAAAAAAGTTTCAGTATGAAAGGGAGAGAGAAGAGGAAAAGGGTGTCTCAAATCAACTAAAATGCACTACAGAAATTTATGAAAACAATTTATTTGTGTTTTATGTGTATAGATGCTTTGTCTGTGTTTTTGTCTAAGTATCATACATGAGCTTGGTACCCATGAAGATCCGAAAAGAGCAGCACATTCTTTGGAACTCGTATTACCTAGGCTTGGACATCAAACCACATCCACTACATTAGCAGCCAGTGCTATTGAGCACCCAAGAGCTGCTGCTGGAAGCTGCAGAAGAGCTCTGAGAATGAAGTGGGCTACTGAGGGTTGGATCTAGACTGGGAACAAGAGGTAAAAGAGGGGAGCTCCAGTCGGGTCTTACTGGAAGGAGTCCTTGGCTTCTTGGAGGGTGGCTAACTTAGGTAGTTTGTGTCTGGGAATGCAGAGGGGCCTGGAAGGAGAGATTAGACAGCCGAGTCTTTAGCTAAAGGCCTTCTCCATTGCTCTTCACTGCAGATCCCAATGAAAAGAGGCAGTCAATGGTTTTATGGCATCTATTGTCATGGCAGAAAATGGATGAGTAAAACTGTAAGCCCTTCTCAGAGTGGGCCTGAGGTTAAATACCTTTTGCAAGGAGGAGTGTCTTGGAAGGAAAGCTTAATTGGTTAAGCCCTTCAGGGCTTATTAAAATGGTAGTCTGTCTCGAGTCTACATCATCACAGGTGAAGTCCTCCAACTTCAGATGAACTTGAGGCTTTGCCCTTAAGTGACTGATGGCCACAAATCTATGGAGGGCTGTGGACTTGTGTCAGGAGCCTAGTGTCCAGGAACCAGGCAAAATGCCTGCTGTCTATTCAGGGTCACTGGGGTTTCTAACCATAGCTCAACCAGGAACGAGCCTGCCTTTCACTGTCCTACATATTTTGATAGTTTATGTGCATGTAACTTTGATGGGGTACTCGGCTAATAAAAAATCAGACACACTTCAAAAAGTAGCTACATTGGGATGTTTTTGTTCCAGAATCCATTTTTCAAACCAATGTTTGGATAATTGCTAATGTTAGTAAATGTCAAGCCTTAAATAAGCTTATATTCTCTCCCTCCCTCCCTCCCTCCCTCGCTCTCTCTCCCTCCCTCTCCCCCTCCCTCCATCTCCCTCCCTCCCTCCCTCTCTCGCCCCTCCTCTCCCCCCCCCTCCCCCTCCCCCTCCCTCTCCCTCCCCCCCCCCTCTCCTTATTGTGAGGAGACAGGGTGGTTGAATCAAATTTTACCTATAAAACACAGTGGACTTGGAGTTCACTTGATAGCTCATGTTAGCTTCAAACTCACATTCCTCTTGCCTTTGTCTTCTAAGAACCACAGGTGTGTATCAAAACACTTGACATATGGGGATGTATGTCAGTATATGGGGCTCAGCAGTAAAAAGTACTTAATTTTCCATATCAGACAGTTATGAATGCTGCAACACTAGCTGTAGGGCCCTGATGTTCTCCGCTGGCCTATACAAACAGAGACATACACACACACACACACACACACACAACTAAAAACACTAGAAATTTTAAACAAAAGCAACAACAACAAAAACCTCTTGACTTGTATTATATCTTTCCCACTCTTTTTCGTATTCAACTTATGATCTTATTCTCTCAAATTCAATACGTTTAATATCATTATCCTAAGCATAATAACTTTGATAGCTTATTAATTTTGACATTTTCTCATTATACTTGCAAATAATGAAATAAAATCAGTGTATGCACCTCCACCTGGCTGTATCATTCAAACCCTCTTTCAAAACCTTAAAGAAGATCATCTCAAATTGGGCTGACCCCTATTGTTTGCTGCCAAGCAGAGCCCAAAGTTGCTTCTCCTACTAATAGTGTTAAGTACATAAATGCTTAAAATGACTGTGAGATTGCTACCATACATACACTTATACTATTTAATAATGAATGCCTTGCCAAATGAGAATATAAACAATAAAATGTAGGAGTTGATTGAATAGAAAGCATTATTCATTCTCTTAGAATCATACTCATTCTCTAATCAATGAGCATTAAGTTAGGAACAACCATAAATGTTGTAATTAGAAATCTGCAGCAACTATGAAATTATATGATGTTTCTATTATTCAAACAAATTCAAATTTCAAATTCTTCAAACCTTACAATGTTTCACTGAACTTCATTTTATCATTAATGAAAGTGAAAATATTCTGTTCACTAAAATTCAAAACCAGCTCCTGGAATTCTGTGCACATATGAATGAAGAGATGCATCCCAGCAAGAATATCTTGGAATGGCTTCCACCTTGCTTATAACACATGCCTTACATCCACACAGATATTGGTTATTTCTAGTTTGATTTTACAGTGATGACATGTCTTCAATAATTAGGATTGAATAAGCAAAAACAGTTAAATAATCATCTCTACAATCACCTCTCTACAATCATCTTTACTATTTTTTGTTTTTCTGAAACTTCAATGAGAAGAAAAACACACAAAATCTAGTTATGAAAAAGAAGAAAAATCTATATACTGAATATTATATAGTTATTAAAATAATAATATAAGAGAATTCCAGGTTGTTACCTGTTAATAGAAATACAAAATTTGTTTCTGAATTTCTATTTTTAATTTTCAATACATCAAAATACAATAAACACATGCCATATAGAAATCTCATTGGTAACAGTTACTATTTCATATTGACAATTTCATTTCCTTCAAGAAGGGAAAAATAAACTTTGTGAAATCATGAAGTTGTTTTGGAATGAGATATTTGTGCTGATAGACTGATCTACCCTATGTCAGTGGTCTCCACTGAACTTCACTAGTGATGGTCATCAAAAAGATTCTAAAAGGAGCTGACAAGGGATATTTAAAACAATGTTTTTGAATTATTAATTAAACTACAAGGACAGAATCAAGTATTTCAATGGAGCTCATAATCTTTGAAAAGACCAATAATGAATACTAAATTTTAATGACATCCAGAGTAATACCAAAATGCACCAGTTCATTTGCCATTAACCTTTCCCATGTTCCTCTAGGAGGTCTTTAAATTTGTAGGACAGGGTACCATTTAATGGCAAGGACATGTGACTTTCATTTTAATGAGTATGTTTAACTGGGCAAGGGTACATGCAAAGAGATGTGAAAAACTTAGAGAAAACTATTACAGCCAAAAGACGGAAGCCAGGAAATATATTTCTCAGAAATGGTAAAAAAAAAATTCAATTTAATTTTTAGAAAAAGTACTAAAGGGAGGCAGGAGTAGGTGAGTGAGAGAACACCCTCATAGAAGCAGGGGAGCGGTATGGGATAGAAGGTTCTGTGGAGGGGGGGCGTGACTGGGAAAGGGAATAGCATTCGACATGTAAATAAAGAAACTATCCAATTAAAAAAGGAATAAGTACCAAAATTCTCAAATGTAAAATAGTAATTTACAGATATTTGACAAGAAACACAATCATCTAAAATGGAGAGATTTACTCAGTTGAAAATCAAACCAGATAAAATCTGAAAAGGAGCCCTGCTAAAGGAGCAGCTCCTCGATGAGATCTGAGTTGGAATGGAAATTGTCGCAAACTGGCAGCAACCAGGTAGCATACACCAGCTGATATGAGGTCCCCATATACACCAGAGGACTGTAGCTCTGGACACAGTCAGAGAAGATGTACCTAACCCTCCAGAGACTTGGCGCTCCTGGGAGTGGAGAAGTCTGGAGGGATGGGGGTGGTGGTGGAGCATCCTCTTGGAGAAGTGGGAAGGAGGTGTGGGATGTAGTACAATTTGGAACAGTCAGAGGGTGGGTTGAGAAGAGGATTAAAGTCTGGGCTGTAAAAAAAAGATTAAAGAATAAATAAAAAATAAATTTTCAGCATCTCTTCTAACACATTTCATGGAAACAGAAAATTGAGAATGTTAAAGTTACACTTCACAGATCAGGTTCAGGCTGAGCCAGGTGGTGTAGTAAGTAGTATGATAGATTAATCAGAAACACAGGGCACTCTTCCATCCCAAACTAAAACTTTTGATTTTATTTTATTTTTAGCTTTGTGGTTGCTGCAATGTCACGGAAGCTTCACAAGCAATGCATTTATTTGAAAAAGGAAAATAACTATATTGATAATCTGGGTCCTTTATCTAGGTCTCCTGGTTGTCAGTCCAGTTCTGACATCTGGTCCACATCACCCACCAACACCTTGGTGGCCTTGTACTGATGCTGATTATTTTATCTCTTCTGTGGTCTTATTCTTCTTCCCCCATCCCTCAAGTTCTTCTCTTCTTCTTCCTCCTTCTCTGTTGTAACAGAGTTGATAAGGGAATATTTCAAGCTGATGTAAACAATGTAGAGTTTTCTAAAGAAATGCAGTCCTAGAACTTTTCTTGCAAGGGAAGCTTTTATTCAAGAGCCACTAGTATTTATGGAGTGCTATGGTTGGAGGAGAGAGGTTATAGAAAGATAAGATGGTGAGAGAGGGAGGGAGAGAGAGAAGGGAAAGGGAGAGAGGAGAGAGAGAGAAAGAGGGAGGGAGACAGAGAGAAGAGAGAGAGAGAGAGAGAGAGAGAGAGAGAGAGAGGCAGAGACAGAGGCAGAGAGAGATGAAAGAAAGAGAGATAGAGACAGAGAGAGAGAGGATAGAGAGAGAAAGATCTAGGAACACTCATAAATCTGGTATTTCAGAAGGGGGTCTCAGAAAACAGTGTCATTTGGTTGGAAATCATGGGACTTTTAAAAGACTTAGGCGGAAAACATGGTGAGAGATGAGTTACGGACATAATAATAAGTAGTTCAGTCCTATGGGCCTAACCAGGTGTCATAGTCCCTTCTTTCAGTTTCTGTAACATAGGAACAGTTCTAGGATGATACACTCAATTAGGCAATCACAAAGGACCAGGAAACAAACTTCTGTCTGTCATTCCTGGCACTAATATGAAGGATCAATCACAGAGTTGTGGCTCATAGTCCCTGTTGTATTGTTTTATCGTCTGTCTTCATTGTGAACAATTCATGCTAACTGCAATTAATACAGCAAATATTTTCACAACTTCTATGCACTAGAACTCAGGGGGAGTTAGACAGTTTGTGGTTCATTTTCAAAGTGGAATACTACTGAGCTATTTAAAAGGGAGACATTCTGAGTTTTGCAAGCAAATGGATAGAAATAGCAAATATCATCCTTAGTAAGGTAACTCAGACCCAAAAGGACATGCAAGGTATGTAACTCACTAATAAGTGGATATTAGTCAAAATTTTTTTAAAAAGTAAATAAAGTAGAGATTACCCAAGATACAGTCCACAGAATTTCAAAAGGTCAACAAGCTGAAGGGTCCAAGTGAGGATGCCTCAGTTCCTCTGGAGAAGGGGAAGAAAGCAATCACTGTTCAGTGGTTGGGAGGGACATGGAAGAAAACCTGAATGGTGGGGGGGAGAGGGAGAGAGGTGTTGCTGGGAGAGGAGAATCTGATCTGGTTTTGGGTAAGGAAAAAGAACTGAAGCCCCAAGGGACAGTGGAAAGAATGGAAACAGGCAACCTAGTGAAGTAGGAGGTAGGGGGGACCCTCCAGAATGTAACAGAGACCTTGGAAGTCAGAGACTTTCAGGCCTCTCAGGGACCTTAGATGAAATGCCCAAAATTAGGGAGAGGAAACTTATAGAGCCCACCTCCAGCAGGAAGACAGGGCATCAAATGAGGGAGGGGATTGCCATCCCACAGTCAAAACTCTGACCCATAATTGTTCCTGTTTGAAAGAACTGCAGACAAGGAAATGGAGAGGAGCCTGAGGAAAAAAAGAGCAAAGGTCTGACACTATTACTTATGCTATGGAGTGTTCTCAAAAATGGACCTATCATGACTGCCCTCCAGAAGACCCAACAAGCGCTGAGTCAGATGCAGATATTTGCACCCAACCAAAGGATAGAAGCTGCTGACCCCTGTGGTTGAATTAGGGAAAGGCTGACAGAAGCCCAGGAGGAGGGCAACACTGTAGTAGGACCAACAGTATCAATTAATCTGGACCTGCAAGACCTCACAAACACTGGACCACCAACCAGGCAGCATACACCAGCTGATATGATGTCTCCAACATATATACAGCAGAGGACTGCCATGTCTGTGTTCAATTGGAGATGATGGACCTAACCATCAAGAGACTGGAGGCCCTAGGGAGTTTAGATGTCCGGTGGGGTGGGGGTTGGTGTCCAGAACAGATAGAGGGTGGACGGGGGTTGGGCAATAAAATCTGGAGTGTAAAAAATAATAATAAAAGAATAAAAATTAAAATTAAAAAATAAAAAAAACAGACAAAACAAAAACAACCAAGAATCTAACCACTCTGAAGTCAAGGTGCTGGGAAGATTGTGCTTCTTAACTAGATGTTAGAGGAAACAGTCTTATCTAGTGCATTCTTCTGTTGGCTCAGATCATTAATCCTTTCATCGATGATAGGTTCATAGGTTCATAGCTGCCACCATGATGACTTTGCTTCTGGAGACTGTTGCCTTTTCTCATAGCTCCGGAAAGAGATGATGGTGAACTTTTCATATGGTTCAAATCTTTCTAATTCCATCATCTATCATGTCACTGAACAAGGGGAAACTCTACTTTGACCTTATTTATAAAGGACCTTTATGAAGATCTAGACAATCAAGAAAATATTTTTTAAAGTCAACAACTCTAATTTTATATGAAAACTTCTTTTTGCGTGGATTCATAACATGTTCATAATGTACAACAATTAGCCCGTCAACCATTTGAGGAAGACAGTCTCCATCCTTTATAATAATAGATATGCTAGTTAGTTTTTAGGGGGTTTGGGTTGTTTTTGGTTTTGTTTTTATTTGTTTGTTTTTATGTTTTCTTCTCTCACAATCTTTGGGGAGGAAATGGTTTATTTTAATATGTAGCTTGATGTATACCAACCTAGGAAAGTCAGGAAAGATATTCAAAGCAATAACCTAGAGGCATAAAGGTATCCAGAAACTGTGGAGAAATGTTGATTAACTGGTTGCAAAGCCTGTTTTTTTATGGTACCCAGGACCACCATCCCACCAGTGGAGTAACCCACAGTAACCTGAGTCTTTCCATATAAATTATCAATAAAGAAAATGCATTAAGGCTTTCCCGCAAAACAGTCTGTAGGCATATTTTCTTACTTGATATTGTATCTTCTAAAATGACTCGATCTTTTGTCAAGTTGATACAAGCCAAGCCAGCACAATCTGTAAGATTTATTTTACAAAAAAGTGTTTAGATTGACATTAACTTCAACTAACAGAAAAAAAAAAGTTAAATTTTCTGAAAACTGACTTTAGTACGAAGTCCCTGAATTACTTGTACTTTTGTGGTTCCAAAATGTGCTTATATTTTGTCTGTATTTCATGAAATTGTAAGACTTCCTTGGTTGAGAGCAGATGGTGCTTTCTCACATAAAAGTAATGATGTGAGATTTATTAAATTTTTGTTTAGCTCTCAAATGATCCTTGTTGTTATATGGTCTGGATGATCTTCTGTGGTTATTTTGCTGTAGCAAAATGAAACACAGGAAGCATGAGAAGTAAAGAATGAGTAAGAGTTGTTTAAGGGAAGAAGGAAACTATATCTTTTCTCCCTGAAATTTGTTTCTGTTTTTATAGTACCTTCTAAGTAGTCAGATATATCAAGAAGAAACTGAATATCTCATCTCTAGCCATTGACATTCAGAAACTCATGAAATTAACAATAAATGCATGGCTTATACTTTATATGAGATATGAATGACTACAGAACTAGGTGATAATATTCTGTATGAGGAGGTGAAAGATTATGTGATATGAATCACTTGTGGCAAGGACAACATTTTCTTATAAATTTCAGTGGTTTGAATTATGGCAGAATATGCCTACTCTGTTCAGTAAAAGGCAGTCTTGTTATAAACCAGGAGAACTGGAGAAAAGAACCACAGGTCTCTTCACAGACACATTGTGGATACCAACCTGAGGTTTATCAACTTGGTTATTGTTTTTAAAAATGGAGTGAATATCCTTGGACTGAGAGATACCCCTTGGCTTCTGTTTGTAGAGTTCAATATAGCCAGCAGAATCTAAAATTCTCCATCATTTTGAAGAAGTGAATGCACATCTGATTGTCAAAACAATCTCTCAAAAGAAGGTATGATACCTGGGATGACAGCACATGATTCAGTGTTTGTCCACAATGCAAATGCTAAGGTATTGTTCTGAAGAAACAGAGCACAAGAAACATATGGAGGAGGCAGAAGAATATGCTAAACTATTATCCAAGAGAATGAAGAAACACAAATAAAGAAAACTATACAAAACAGTAAATTGCCATTGTACGTATGGTGCTCTTTCTGGAAGCTTCTCATTCCAATTGTAAATACAGAAAAAAGGTCAGATAATATAAATATAATATTTTATATACATAAATCAAATAGTATAGGATAGATAGAGTTATAGAGTGAATGTCGGAATTTGGAACAATTACCATGCTATTCAGGTGATATAACTTTTAGATCATTAGAGAAAATGTTGAGTTTTGTTGGCTTTCATTTCTGAGTTTGTCCCTTACTGGGATCTCATGTGTTAGACTTCATGATCTGTAACTATCATTTAGGACGTATATGTAACAAATAATTTGTTTGAAACTTTGATAAAGGCTTTTGAGAAAGACCTTGTTTTCATCATCTTAAAACCACAAATAAAAGAGAGCAAGATAAGAACAATCAGAATGCCAACATAATAACATAATTTACATGTTTTTCCAAAAGATATGGCTTAAAACTTTAGACCAAGGTTTAAAATATGCCCAGAAATTAAAGGATGTTACAAGGAGAGTATGTTGGTCAAACACAAATAGAGAAATAAGTGAAAATTGCTAAGACAACTTGACTGACTCCTCTGTAGACGTTTCCAGGATAATGACAATGTAATACTCTTTAGCAATATCAAATAAAATATTGCTTAATATGATGGCCAAAGTACTACTACATTCTTTGTAAAGACGTGGTATAACCACTCTGGAAATCGATCTGGCTATTCCTCATAAAATTGGAAATAGCTCTATCTGAAGACCCAGCAATACCACTCCTGGTTATATGCCCAAAAGATATCCTACCATACCATAAGGACACATGATCTACTATGTTCATAATAGCCTTATTTGTAATAACAAGAAACAGGAGTTAACACAGATGTCCCCAAAGTGAAGTGGATAGAAGACATGGTTCATTTACACAGTGGAATTTTATTTATCTTAAAAACAACCACATCATGAATTTTTCAGACAAATGGGTGGAACAAGAAAAATATCATCCTAAGTGAGATAACATAGTCCCAAAAGAACATTCATGGTATGTACTCACTGATAAGTGGATATTAGCTAAAAGGCTCAGAATATCTATGATACAACTCACAGACTATAGGAAACTTAACAAGAAGGAATGCCCAATTGTGGATACATGAAACACACTTAGAAGGGGAACAAAATAATTTAGGGAGATAAAGGGAGGTAATAAACTGGGTGGGGGAGGGGAGCAGGGAAGAGAAAAGGAGGTACAGGATGAGGTATAGGAAAAAACAGAAGAGAAATGCAGAGGGCCAGGAGAATGAACCTAAATATTCACCAGGTGGGGTCAGGGGGATAGGAGGAATTTCTGGAAAGTCTCAGAGACCTGGGATGTGAGAAGCTGCCAGGACTCAGTGGGGAAGACATTAGCCAAAAATGTCCAACAGTGGAGAGATGGAACCAGAAGAGATTATCTCCAAAGATACATGGCCCTCAGTTGAGACATGGGGCCAGCCATCCATCTTCAAAATTTTTGACCCATTTTTAACAGTTTTTGACTAAAGGAAATGCAGGGCTAAAACTGAAACAGATACTGAAAGAAAGTCCATCCAATGACGGTCCCAACATGGGATCAATTCCATGTGTGCACACCAAATCCTGACATTATTACTTAGGCCATATTTTGTATGCAGACAGGAAAGTGGCATGACTGTCCTTGAAGAGGCTCTACTAGCAACTGACTGAGACAAATCCAAATACTTGCAGCCACCCATTGGACGGAGGTTGGTATCCCATATGGAAGAGTTAGCGGAAGGACTGAAGAAGCTGAAGGGGATTGCAACCCCATAAGAAGAACAACAGTGTCAGTTAACCTAGACCTTTCAGAGCTCCCAGAGACTAAGCCAAAATCAAGGAGCGTACATGGGCTGGCTTGTGGCCCAGGGCACATAAGTAGCAGAGGACTGATGTATACGGCCTCAGTAAAATAGGATAGACTAAATAGTGTGGAAACTTGATGCCCTAGGGAAGAGGGATACTGGCAGGGCTGAGGTGGAGGGTGGTGAAGGGATGGGGTGAAAAACTCTGGGAAGTAGGACTGGGAATGGGGACAACTTTTGGACTGTAAATGAATAAAATAATTTAATAAAGATTAAAAAAAGACTTGGTAAGATATCAGTAGGACAGGTAGGATTCTAATAATTTCAGGAAATCACATTGCTCTGATAGTTACATAAGGTGTCAGGGGATGATGGTAGGTGAATACTACCTGATAGAGAGAATTACAAGCAATATTTTATTTACTAAAATACCCCATGATAGCAATCTGATGGATTTCAAACCTTCAAGAGGAATTTGGTGCTCAATCTTTAAAAACTTCCACAACTTGTATACCTATATTTGCTGAGTGTAAACAATACAAGCATCTAAGAAATATGAATTCTAGAGCCTGAACAATAGTTAAAGACTTAAAAATAAGACAGTTAGTATAAGTAGAATAAGAAAGGATCAAATATTACAGAAATCACAGCACAGGAAAAACAGATTTAGAGGAGAAGCATTCATTTTGTATACAGAAAAAGGAATTTTATATAATAGAAATCTTGTTTTAGTTAATTTTCATTGTCATCTTGGTATCCACTATACTAAACTGGGGAAGAACTTCCACTGAAGAACTGTCTGAGATTGGCCTGTAAATATTTCCGTCAGTGATTCTCTTGGCTTATTATGTATTATGCAAGAAACAGCCCAGCCCACTGTAGGCAGCGCCATTTCTAGACAGGCAAGCTGAGCATAAACTAAAGAGCAAGATATGAAGCCATGTTCCTTCCTGGATTCCCCTGCAGCACTCTCCCTCACTTCCCGTGGGTTGTAACCTAAAAGATAAAGCTGAACTAATATTTTTCTCTCCAAATTTCTTTAGGGTACTTTTTTTTTAATGACAATAGCAAGGAATAAGTTAGAACAAATCTCGTTCTAAGGGAGAGGTGAGGTGGAAGGAAGCTGAGAGAGGTAGTGGGAGAGAAAACTGGGGTCAGCGTATGTGAGAAGAATCTATTTTCAAATAAAATATTATATTGGAATGTATGATTATTAGATTGAAATGTCATAAAATTTTTACAAAAATATATCTAAAGATAAATTGAACTAGAATTCATGAAAGAAAACAATTCAGGGAACCATATCACCTTATACTTACGTACAGTTATACATAATTACAGAAACTGATAACTCTTGGATGCCTGAGAACAATATACTAACAAAACCCCATTACAGGGGACATGAAAATATTTCTTTCAAATGGTTTGTCTGGGTAGTTTAAGGAACTTACAAATAGAGAATATTGATGTTGACTTTTGTTGCCTTTCAAAATTTGAATGAAAATTCCTTTTGCAAAGACATTGTACAATTGGAACAATGGGTTTAGACTATTCAACCTTTACCTAATTTGACAGATTCTTTCCTGAAGTCTAACTCTAATAGACTAGAAAATAGTATGCAAGCTGTCAAGGGAGAAAAGCAGGTAATAGACCTATCTATGAACCAAGACAATGGCTACCTTATTAAGATATCTATAAAGGTACAATAAGTGGCACTCACATGTCTGTTGTTAACAACCTTTGTCTAATTGAACCTTAGACAAAATTAGTAGGAGAAAGATCAGGCCTGGTACTGGAAGCATAGCAAAGTTCCAGAGTTTGTGAGGTCTGCTTTAACCAGGTGCTTAGTACATATAGAGAGAAGCTGAAGTTGTCCCCAAAACACCACAGGAATTATAGTCAACATCCTTGCTTGCCTCTAAACCTTTTTGAACAGGCCTACAGATTTCACATTATTCTTGGCATTTTTGTTTTCCAGTATCAAACTAGAACAGCCATTTATCCTTCTTTCCAGTCACTTTTCTACTCCAATTTTCCAAAGTGAGTCCTTTCTTCCATAAGTCAATATGGTCTAGGTCTTCACAGCAGCAACCCTACATTTCTTAGTACAAACGTCTGTGTTAGTAAATTATTGTTGTCATTATAAAGCATCATGACCAAAGGCAATTTATAGAGGAAAAGATGTATTTTTGGTTTATAGTCCAGAGGTACTTTCTATAATGGCATGGAGGTCATGGCAGCAGGTGGCTAGAGTAGGAATCTAAGAGATTCAACAAGAAACACAAAGCAGTGAGCAAAGAGGAAGTATGGTAAAATTATAAAATCACAAAGACCTCTTACAATTGCCCCAATATTCTAGCAAGGTTCTAATTCATAAAGCTTCTAAAGACTTCTACAAAAGAACTACCAACTAGGAACCAACTGTTCAAATTTGTGATCCAAGTGGAAACAATCACTATTCAAATTTATCACTACTTAGGTCAGATGGATGTATATGACCAAGACCTCCATTACTTAGATCAAAAGAATACATGGAACACAGTGTCACATCCCAAGATGATGGCATTGGCATATAATTTTATTATAAGGAAGAAGTTGGAGGTTGGGGAAAGAAATTGACCCTACACTAACTGTTTATAATATACCAAATGCCTGCCCATTTCATATTACTCCCTGCTGTAACAAAACAATTTCTCTCATCTCTAATGGTATTTAACATGTCAATCTTATTTTTTTAAAAAAATCGCTCTGGAAGCTTTAAATACAATTAATATTGTGACAAGCTTTTGTTGAATAAAAGCCATTTGGAATCAATCAATTGTCAATAGCTACTTATCTAGAAGCAGAACTACATGAGCCTATGCTCATTTCTGATATAATTTCTCTTGCCTGCTCATAGGTTTTGCGCCTATATTCAAAGCTACTGTGAGTTCAAGTGTATAATGACCTGATCATTCCAAAAATGTACAGATTCACAGCAAGTCATGGACTTGGAAGAATAAAAAATGTAATTACAGGCTTTCCACCCATGCCCAAGTTTTCCTAAGTAATGAATCTGAGAATTCTATGTGAATAAACTCCTAGATCCGTTTGGATCATTTCCATTAACTCATAACTCAATTATCCCATTTACATTGCTCTGAGTCATGCCACATGTATAGTTACTTCTCCTTCCGTTTCATGTGCCCAACTTTTTCAGAATTCAAAGCAAATTTTCCAACCTTCTTGTTTCCCAGAATCTCATGAGAGGAAGTTCCCCCTTCTATCTCTGCT
>NW_021604698.1:2120441-2176879 GCF_004785775.1 Grammomys surdaster
TTTTTTTTGACAAGTGATGTTTCTTTCCATGGAGTATACAAAGATTCTCTCTACAAAAGAAAGAAAGAATAATGTTACGAGAAAAAGGTGGAATGGTGGAGTATGGCAAGTGTTGGAGACCAGAATGTAGATATAGATCTAATATAAATTCTAAATGCTTTATATACATGTATGATATTGTTGGACAGTAAACTTTTAGTCTCAAAAATATTTACAGTACCCTTCATAGTCTTTTCAATCATTTCACTTGTTGATTAAGCCCCTTAGCTTCTCCATCTTCATAAATTATTGGTTTTGATTTTATTCTAAATATAAACACATTTTACCTTGGCATGTGCAAATCTCCTCTCAAATTTCTGCTGGTTGATATTCATTTCTATACTGTCCTACTAAGGAGTCTTTAATTTTGTATAACAATGAGCCCTCTGTCTTCATGGTTCCTACATCTTGTATGCATCTACGTAAAAGAAAATGATATTTTAAAATAATACTTTACACATATATATCGACATTTCTCATAGTACTAAATATGCAGAGACTTCATTTAGCCATATTGTCTCAGAACTACTGTGTAACAACTATTTGTAAAGCATATTATGTGATTTTTATTACTAGGTTGATACAAGCTATAATTGCACAGGAAAAAAGAACCTCAATTTAAGAATTGTATCCACCAAATAGGTCTGTGAGCATG
Organism: Grammomys surdaster; assembly: GCF_004785775.1. Classification (NCBI taxonomy): domain Eukaryota; kingdom Metazoa; phylum Chordata; class Mammalia; order Rodentia; family Muridae; genus Grammomys; species Grammomys surdaster. Next base: position 2,121,136 of record NW_021604698.1, read on the forward strand.
TTTATAAAAAAAAATTTTTTGATTGAAGTCTGATGTATTATATCTCAACTCAATGGAGGTAATACTGTTCCTGGGCTGGTGGGCCTGTACTTAAGCCTAGGAACAAGATGCTGAGGAACATTCTTCTAGGCTATCTGCTTCCATCTCTGTTTGAATCACTTCTCTGACTTCTCTCAGTGAAGAGCTACCTGTAAATGTATACAAAATAGACCCATTCATTGTTGTTTTTCTTTTCTTTCTCATTGAAAAAGGAATGTTGTTTTAATCGCAGTCTAAAATGACAAAATATTTATCATAAAAACGAGAAGAAACTTAGAAGATCCTGCACTGCTTACAATAGATATAATCAGTCTAGAAATGATTTAAATTTTAAGATATCATGCATAAGCCACAAGTAAACACTACACTGAATAATAAATATAGTGATGGTTTCCTTGACCCAGGTCCTCCATGAGGAATGTTGTACTTGTTAGTTTGTTTGTGGATTCTAGCAATGTTTTACCACATAAAATACAACGATATTCTACAGGTGATACTGAACTCATAGTAATATTTTAAACAATTAGACTTTTAATCCATCTGCTGTCAAAAGTAAAGCATATGATTCATTTTTTTCCTTAAACCAATCTGTTTTCTTTGCACACTCCATAGTTCATTCTTTTTATTTTGATTTAAGAATCACTTTGTCATAACTTTTTTATAGAGTTGTATTTTCAAACCTATCTGTCTTCTGATAGAAACATGAAATGATTTCATATACTTTAAATTGCAAATTTTTAAATTGAGTTTATTCTTTTGTTTATTCCTAAGGTATTTTTTGAACCTATACCACATGCCTGCCTGAATCTTTGTTTCAATGATTCATTCTCTAATAGCGAATTGATGGATTTACAAGCAAGGAGGGTAACAGAATGAATCTGGTTAATAAGGTTGTTTAAGTCTGGTCAGAACAAACCTCACTAGGGGAATGGTATTTCACTTTTAAAGGTGACTAGAATATGGCCAAATGTGAAACAGAACAGTATTTTTAAGCACAAAAACCAATGATTTGAAACCATTTGGTATGGATAAAAATGACTGTTCTCTTAGACACAAACACTGGAGCTACGGAAAGGAGTGCCTTAAAATGAGGTGTTTAGAATAAAGTAAAGAAGATCTTTGTAAATGCCCAAAGACTAGACTCATTTGCCTCAGCTGCAGGTGAGCTTCATTTTCCTCACTTAACATTGGTGTTATTTTTAAAACACAGTTTATAATTAATCCTCCAGCTTTTTTCTGATTCCTTTAGTTTCCTTCGATCATTTCTCTATGTCCTGTAAAAGTCCAACATTTGTAGCTTCAATTAAGTCAACCATCATCATGTTGGTAAACTTCAGATTTTCTTTATTAATTAATAATAATCATTGAACATACTAATGTTGGATTTACTAACATTAGATTCATAAACTGAGACTTCCAGATTTTTCAGAAATCATTTAATAAACATGGCATGGTTTTCATAATAAAGTAACTTCTGTGAAATAAAGTACTTGTCCTTTACCAAAGTCAACTTGTTCATTTTTCAGAGGATCTGGTACCTAAGAATCTTTAGTGAAACTAATTCTCATATTATGGCTGTAGCTATATTTACCTCCATGACTACCACAATACCTAGTAATTTTCTTAAATTTTTGTATAATGGTTCACATCTTAAAAGATGGAAGGCTTGCTACTTTCTGAAAGGAAATGGAAGCAGAATTGACCTTGGAGAAAAGAGAAGTGGTGCAAGGGACTAAAAATATGAAGGGAAGGAAACTTGCTTTGAAATACATCTTGTGAGAAAAGAGTTTAAAGAAGAAAAGAAAAGAAAATTTAACTTAAGTTCCAAAAAGGAAACTAAAATAAAATAAGGTATAAATTACATTCTGCAAACTAGTATTATCTGTAAGTAACTTTGGTTTTAGTTTCCAAAATTTTATTTGACCATTCGCTGAGTTGGAAAACAAGAAAGTACATAAATTCTAAAAGGTTGGAAAGTGACTTGTAAGCAGTATATATTGGTCTAAACTGCAAGGGTAATTTTTATTCATCAGATGTAATTGTTATCTTTCAAGCTTATTGCTGACCCTTTTTTGCTCTTTTTGTACTCTGGCTGGCTTGTTCAACTCAGTTGTTTGGCTCAAACTCCTCTCTAAGCTAACTGATCAATCTGGCTTCTCTCAACTTCTCACTGAATTGTTCTCCTTTGCTTCAAACTGACTATGGAAATTCAATCTAATCTTCTGCCTCCTTTTTATTCTCTGGCTTCAGTGGCTTCTGCAGAAATAGACAAATGATCTCAACTTCACTGCACTGCACTCACTGCGCTGACTCTCAAATCAACTGACTCCCTCTGCCTGTGCTGCACTTAAATACCTCCTTATGAGAGTTAGGCATATCTCATCTCTGACTCATTCTGTCAAATCTCACTGATTCTCCACTTTGCCTCTCAATTACACTTCCTTGCTTTGGTACTAAAGGTGTGCGCTAAGGGCATGTCTGTATTCCACTCAGATCACACAGACCTAGAAGATATTTGGATGTAATCAGAGCAACCATATTGCTGGATTAATATTTCTCTATGCTTAACAAATACAAACACACATTGCCAAGATATGAGTGACAAGGTAAAATCAACAAGTGAATGAGTGGAAGGTTTCAGGCAGAGAAAAACCCCTTAGAAAGACTCTTTAACAATCAGTCTTGTATTTAATTACAAGCTGAAATTGTTATAGGGAAGAAATAGGGCTTGGTAAAGAATTTGAAAATGTCATTGTTTTTACTCATGGTTGGTATCTTCTAGGAGTAATGAACAAGATGTGGCCATAAAGATTGTTAAGTGGTTGACAAACATCATCCAAGAGATCTTTACTGAAGGCTCCCTAGGACAGGGCAACAAACAATTTAGAATACACACACACACACACACACACACACACACACAGAGAGAGAGAGAGAGAGAGAGAGAGAGAGAGAGAGAGAGAGAGAGAGAGAGAGAACAGTATGAATTTCTAACAACCAAACTACTATAGTTACTGAAAGAATAAAAAAAAAAACCAAAATGGACATAATATGTTTTCATTATAGATAATATTCCTGACTTTCTTTTTAAACATATTGGGGAAACAGAGAAGAGAGTTATCATACTCACAACTTTCTTATGTTGGAAAGGGATTTTGTTCTTGGGGTTGGAGGTTAAGCAGTCTCTGGTGTTAGACATTTTGGAGGAAGAAGTTGCTGTGAGTCAGGATCGTTTTTAATTCTTGTCTTTTGCATGTATTATAAAACTTATTCAGACTTTTTAATCACTTGCTTAGATTCTTCAGTTTACTTTCTCATTTTTTAAACATATACAGAAATCTTAATCTTCATAAATCATTTTTAACTAAAAATATTTCTATCCTATTTCATTTTTATATGATAAGACATGGTACAATTAACACACACATTTAGTATATTATTGAAAAAGCTCTAAATCAAAACTTCATATATAGCATGATATAATAAATTGATGTGGAACTATTAGGCATTCCAAGTTATCATAAAAACTGCATTAAAAAGAGAGTAAAAAAACCTTCTTGTGTTTTATATCATTCAAGGAATAATACAGCATGCCAGTGCTTTTGAACATCTACACATAGCAGAAAGACAGAAGGCATAGTGAAAGAGCAGCATAACATCAAACCGATTTCAACATCTAGCAGAAATCAGATAAGGAAGCTCTGTTGAAACTGAGAAGCTGAACTTACAGAATGAGGATCTTTGTCGTGGTCTCTACACAGTTAGGCTTCCTATTAGATATCCACCTCAAAGCATTTCACATCCTGGTATAAAACAAAGTAGTCTCTTCAGGAAATAATTTGCCTTTCAGTTGTTCTCAAAGGTACATTGAAGGGTGGCCACTGAAAGATAGTGTGTTTTTTGTTTGTTTTATTTCATTTTGTTTTTACTTTTGTTAAGTCAGATTTGTCAAGAATAGGTATAGGTAGTGGAAACACATCTTTGTGAACCTGAATTTGCCTTGTGAATGTGGAATAACTTAGGATCAGGACACCAAATGGAGAAAAAGGGTTAAGAATAAATCATAAGATTATAGCAATGAATCAGGAATAGCTGTTTTAATAGAGCAGAAACCAAGAAAGGATGAAGGGGGAAAATACTGGAGTACAAATGCAAAGAAAAGTCACCATCAGCATGCTAGAAAAACCTCCAAAATTCTAACAGAACCCAAACAATAGGGGAGAAATCTAAGAGGATCCACCATAAAAACAATACCCGGGTAAAGCCTCGGGGGACTCTCCAAAATCTCAACTACATACAAGGTTGTTGGGCACCAGGCTCAGGTTGCAGTCAGGGGCACAGGGCGGCGGGTGGAGGAGCGGCAGCCCTGGGGCACGCTGCTCAGTTGTGCTGGGCAGAGCCGATCGCAGAGAAAGGCTTCCCATTCCCCTGTCCCGTGAGCTGGCGCACAGCAGCAGGTGGGGGGGGGGTCTCAAAAACCAGGTGGGGGGGTTCTCAAAAACCGAGGCTCTCAAGAGAAAGTGTTCCTCGGCCTGCTAGCTCTCTCCCACTCCCTCCCCATCGCATGGGTTTTGGCTTACACAACTGTGGATGATTACCCCAGATATTATTAACACAATGTTTTCTCTTCAGCCATGCAATTTCCTCAAACACCTTTGACTTTCCAAGAGTGACTTAATGCTTAATATCCAGGCTTTCCATATACCTCCCCATCGGAGGTGCTGCTTCCCTATGATTATATCCACAGATCCAACAGAGACAAGCTGCCTACATCTCCTCAGACAGCAGACTCCAGAGAAGAGCTGACACCGAGACAAAGCTACCTTCTAGAACCTGCTACACTGCCTTCTCCCAGTCATCTCGTCTGACTGAAGACCCAGAGATGCTCGCTACCAACTACGGATGAACTCTTGCCAAAGTCACATAGCTGAAGTGACATGTTAGTGAAGAAATCATAATGTCTATTTAGATTAATCAGATGTCATTACTCTCAAATTGTACAATTTATATTTAATTGATTCAATGACTCCTTGCTTTCCCAATCCCAACCCTCAATTCCCATTACCCTTGGCTTAATTATGCTACACCCCCAACCTGTGTGTTTTCTTTTGACTTCCTCATCCAAAATTTTCAGCACAGGTGACACCTCTCCTAAGAGAGGGAATTGTGGGACAGTGAGCTATGGAGGCCAGAAAACCTGGTAGTAAGGTCCTAGAAGCCCTGACACCCTCTGGGATTACCTACCGGCACTTTGGACCTTCCCAAGCCATCTGACTCTCTCAGCTTCAAGCCCTCAAAAAGAGAGACTCACATGAGAGTCATTTGTCACATGACTCCACCTTCAGAGACGCCCCCTTTTTCTATGGAAGAATAAAGGGTGGGATGTGGGACTGTAGAATGCTGGGTGTTTGGCCATGCCCCCAAAACCCAGAGACCTACCATAAAGCCCTTGCTAGGTCACGTAAGACACGAGCCTAAGAGGTCTCTGCCTCAAAATTTATGTATTACCTGAAGCCACACCTGCTTCCAATATATAAACAAACCTGTCCCGACATGTTTCGGGAGAACTCTTTACCATCCAAACCCACCATGTCAATAAATCTGGACGTGTTTAACTCCACATCTCTTAAAATCCTGGACTCATTGTGTAAGCCAAAACCCACGCGAAGGGGCGGGAGTGGGAGAGAGCTAGCAGGCCGCAGGACACTTTCTCTTGAGAGTCGGTTTTTGAGACACCCCCGCCCGCTGCTGTGCACCAGCTCACGGGACAGGAGGATGGGAAGCCTTTCTCTCTGAGGTTGGCTCTGCCTAACACGACTGACCAGCCCACACTGGGGCCGCCACTCCGCAGCCCACCGCCCTGTGTCCTCACCTGCGACCACCACGCAGGCAGCCCCTGACACAAGGTAGGTTAGAAAAAGTTGGACACATAAGGGATAGAGGAGTCAGCTATAGATAGGCTTGACCTGAGTATCTCTGAGTAAAAGATGGTAAATAGAAGAGTGAATAGAAAGAAGCAACAGAAAGAGGAGTATCCTTAAATTAAAGATGTTTGTTTGTTTCAATTTCTTTTCAAAGGATAGTGTACAGGTGGCATCAGAGTATAAACAGGATTTAATTCAATTGTTAAAAGGGAGCTCTTACAGTAAATCTGCTTAAATCCTTGAAGTTTTAGACTCCAAATTAGTCACATACACAAGAAGGTAGCATTTCCAAGGCTAAGCTAATCCAAGGTAATTTAAGTTTTGTACCTGTAATAGAACTCTCCACACTCATCATTGAAATTTAAACAATACCAAAATTTGAACACACAATTTCAGATTACCATGTTTTAATATAAATATAACATAGAATTATACTCAATATTAAAATAATAAAAACAGTATGTTTCAAAGAAACAAAGAAATCAGATTAAGTTCATAGGTACTCAATTCCTGTTAAAAGACTTTAAGAATATGAACTCTTAAAATGGGTATCTAAGATAGAAAGATGCTCTAGGTAAACAGTCATACCAGAGTATCTTAATATTTTATTTACTTTTAGTCTTATTAAATCAAGGGTGATCACTTTTCTCAGTAAATGAATCTGCACTAACACCTCTACAGATATGTTACAAGAAATATTTTCATTTATTTTAAACATCATCCACTACATACTGTAAATTATATCTTTGTAATGTAAGAAAACTGTGTATTCCAAATATTTACAGTTGTACATACAGGCACATGGTTGTTATGTAAATATACTGAGAGGTAGAAATTCAGACATGGCTTTTCAAAAGTAAATCACCTTTCACTCAGTGGAAAACCATAGGCTCTTCCTGCCAAGAAAACAGATTTTTCCACCAGAAGCATTTTGAATTGTTGAAGATGAAGTAGTGAGTAGGTCAGTGGCAATAAAACACTATGGAAAACCCTTTCATTTACTTTCCTTAGAAATATTAACAGGTCAACATCCTTCCATCTTCATCTCCACCTACAATCATGGATTGACCATCATTTTCTACCTCATAGTTCCTCCAGGGAGGCATGCTTCAACCTGGGACACAGAGCTGAGACACCCTCTCCCCCCACCTCATCCACCAACTGCTCCTGCTTGCTAGGACATCAGCAATTCCAGCACCCACGAGCTCTGTTCCACTGTTCTAGAAATTACTGTAATCCTGGAAAAAAAACCACATACAACCTTTATATTTTTAAATATGTCTTGACCATCACATGAGCTGGGCAGCTGCCTACCCTTCATGTGGTTAAAATCCACTTTCCTATTGACCATCCTGAGTTATTATTTACAATTTACTATGTTTCATCTGGGCTGCTCTTAACTCCAATTAGCCAGCCATCTGGGCCATGTTCTTATGGCTCACCTAACCCATGACAGCTTCTCCCTCTTCCTGCTCACCTCTTCTTCTCCTCCTATCCTCCAAACTCAAGCACAGGAATCCTAATCCCCTCCTTTTCTGTCTAGCTATTGGTTGTTGGCATCTTTATTTATCAATCAGAAATAACTTGGGGCAGGATTACAGATGGAGTGTACAGACTCTAATTCTTGGGAGTTTGCACTTAGCATTAGAATATAAACAACATTAGGCAAAACCATATATTTCCCCCCTTTTGTCTCTTTCTCTAATAGCAACAAAAAATAAATAGTAGGAACTATTTTGAAACAATCATGAAAATTATTAAATGTGGATTACCTTTAAAAGTCCAGCTATATTTTATAACTCAGATGAGATACTTAACCATGTATCTATCCTATCTCAATGACTCTACAATTCTGTACCTAAATTATCTTCTATTTTAACTTACATTACCACCCTAAAACCATCTTTTCAAATCTATAGCATCTTCAATGCTAAACAAATATAACTATCTTGTCTTCAACTCTATCAGAGCTTTGAGAAGGGATTACATATTACCAGAATATGCAGGAAGCAAAAGACACAGATTCCAAAACGACAAAAATGACAGAGGCACCTGACTGGCTGGAGAATCCCCATCATTCCTTATAACATTGGAGGATCTATCTTCAGTCTTCTTTCCCAGAATATCTGACAAACATTAAGTGAAGCAAGAATTATGAAGGATTAGCTTTCACTGTATTGCCAGAGCTTAGGAATTGACTATTCTGCATCCATTTGTCTTTTTAGAATAGCATCCTGTCTGAAGATAAAATTGCGGCATTTCTTTCCTAGTGGCTAGCTTGCCACATTTGATGCAACTGCACATAGAAGTATATTGGTGGATATCACCTTCCCTGAAGTCGAATGGTGGTACTGTCAGAAAGCAGACATGTCTCATAGTCAAAAGATCTTTAAGTAATGAAATAATATTAAATACCATATTCTATAGATCTCTGAAGTGTTTGATGACAATCTATCTATATATAGCATAACTGAATGAATAAATGTCGATTAATTTTAGCTTTTTGCTATATGCATCATCTTGAAAACATTTCATTGTAACTAATGAAATTAGAATCTAATATACCCATGAGTTTGACATCTGACTATCCACTTGTTTTACTTAATTATTCTAAACAGTTTGTAATAGCAGTTGCTGAAAAGACTGGGTTTAAGCTTTGTATACTTAAATGAATTGGATAGGCACAATGCCTACCTAAGAGTAGTAAAATTAATTTTAAATTTTGTATTAATTTACAATGTTGTATAAAATAATTTAAAAAATCATCCATGTTATGCCAGCAGAGCATCATCTCCTGGAGACTCTTTGACATAGAGCTCCAAAATCTCTCCACCCAGATCACTAAGGTCTCACTGGTGGGTTGCTACCATTCCATCCACATGCTTCCAAATTCCCACGGCCTTTGGGGGTGCACTTCTTGCAAACTGATGCTTTGCTGATGTACCTTTTTTTCTGGAACCCGGTTGAGTCACTGAGTGAAGGAAAACATCACACAAACTTAGTCCAGAATTAAATGATAACTCAATCATTGGGTACAGCAACTAGAAACGTAATTTTGTAAGCTATACTAAATATACCTCTTCAGGAGATGAATCCTGGCGGATCTGCCATCTAAACCGGAGGCCTCTTATTAGCTACATTTTGACCCCACCTGTCTCCTGTCCAAAAAATACCAGACACCTTTTTCTGTCTCACTCCTTTTCCCCTCTCTGACCCAGCAGTCTAGCCTACTCCTCGCCTAGTGATTAGTTCCTAGAAATCTTTATTCATTAGGGGAAGGTTCTGCCACATTATAATGACTTATTACAATGAAAACCTTAACCTTGTATCAATATACAAATTCTGTATCAATGTAAAATACAACTTCAATACAGCATCAAAATATTAAGATTTCTACCAATGTACTATTATGGCTGCAAAATGGTTTGTCTAATTAAAAACTTAATAAACTATCCCTATTTGTCTATTTTGAACGGTATTACTGTATCCCCTGTTTTTCTTTTCAAACCCCTTCGCTCTACCCGAAAGAAAAGAGGAAAGAAAAGAGAGATATCTCTGAGTCTAAGGACTCTATTTAGTTTCAAACTTGTCCAAAATTATAATTATTTGTGGCCCGTGTGTAATTGTCTCGCCAGCAAGAACACACGTGGACACCAGGATCCTTCCGCAGCAAATGTTTATTCCAAATGAAAAGGAGGAAGACCCCGAGCCCCGAAAAGGCATTGCTTATATACCCTTGGAGTGGAGTGTTCATTTCTGATTGGCTGCTTCCTCATTACCCGCCAAAACGCCCCAGAATGGGCTTTGACTTGGTGTGCTTTTACCATAGCACATGCGCGGTTTACTTGTTTACTTGGAGGAGCACCGGATGCCACCACCATCTTGTAATGGCGAATGCTGTCAGCACAAGCCACGGCTTTCCACATCTCCCCCTTTTTGTTTTATTAAGATGGAACTGCCCTTAGCCTAACTAGCGTGGTACCAATCATGACTCAAACTCAAGCCCGATCAAACAAATTCCATCTTGGGGGAATAAGCGATCAAGGACTGATAGTTTAAGACAGTCTCCCTTACCCTACCAGGTGCAATGGAAACAAGTCCTCTGGGTGCAAGGGCTAGGGGAAACAGACAGAGATGCAAACACCCATCCCTGTGCAATGGAGCCATCTCCCAGGGGTGCAAGGGCTGTTTGCCTCAAATTCAGGTACCACAGCTACACAGACAAGGACCAGCCAGGCCAAGACTCCTCACTGACCCAGTGCAATGGGCAAAACCCTTGGGGTGCAACGGCTGAGGAATCTGTCTACTGGCTATTTCTTTAATCATGGATAACCAAATTTCAAGAGATGAGCCTTGTTCTAGGGCTGTAAGTGCTTGGGTAATAACGACCTTGTCACGTTTTTGTTGAGCTCTGAGCTTGCAAACCAACCAAAGCATGAACACTAATCTGCAACATAGGGCGTACCAAACAGGCCTACTCCCACCCACTTTTTAAAGAAAGAGAAAACTGAAGAGATCCAGGAGGAGAGTCCCTCAGTCAGGGACAGATCCACGCGCGTCGAGTTGATGGCCACCACAGCCACTCTCAATTTTTTGAGTGTCTCATCGAAGTTTTCTGACCAATTTCCTGCAAGATATTAAGACAATTTCCTGGACAGATTAGCTACATTATGTCTGACTGGTATGGGTTTTGGAGAGGCAGATAATATGGCCCATCATTGTTCCCCCGATATACTAGGAACCTGTATCCCTTGGATCAGCACGAGGGCTGTCATCAGAGTTTGGAGGGTCCGCCTGGGTGTCATCTTCTAATATCATGAGTCGTCGCATCAGTCGCTCTGGTAGCCAAAACAGGTTGTCTTCTTCCTGCGGAAAAACACAAACCGCTCCCCTGGATCTTATTAAAATAGGATCCGGGCCTTTCCATTGTCAGGTGAAGACATCCTTCCTTTTGACCATCTCTTTTGGCCTGTCAGGCTCTAAACAGTGATGGTCAGTTGCCGTGTGTCCTTGACTGTCCAGATTTTAAAAATTAAGGGTAAAAAGTGCTATAGAAACGGTGACTCGTGGCACTGAGGGTAGAGCCTCCTCGACTCCCCCTTTTTGTTTTATTAGATAAGACCTAAGAGTGCGATGAGCCCGTTCTATAATGCCTTGTCCTTGAGGGTTATAAGGGAGATCCGTCAGATGGGTCACCTCCATTTGGCGACAAAATTGTCCAGACTTTTTAGAAGTGTAAGCTGGTTAAATTAAACTGTGTTTGTATTGCCAAAGGGCTGTTGTGAGCACATGAGTAGCAATAATGCAAACAATGATCACAGTCCATATACTGTATCTGTCGATAACTAACACTCTACTCTACTCTCAGCAAAGCTGTTCCTCTTTCATCAGTTAATTGTCAAGGGGAATTAGAACTTGCATCTCCCTTGAGAATATCAAACAGAGGTTTATGTTCTCCTATGATAAGCTTAAGAGGAGGTTTTAACCAATTAATTTCTTAATAACTTTTGAGAATCATTAAAAGTAAACCTTTTTTTTTTGTATGTACACCTCCAAGTCAGAAGATGGCACTAGATACCACTACAAATGGTTGTGAACCACCATGTGGTTGCTGGGAATTGAACTCTTAATATTTTTGGTTGTGAGCCTAGCCTTTAACGGCTGAGCCATCTCTCCAGCCCCAATTATTCCATTCTTATTGGAAATTTTCTGTGTCACAATTGAATTCCCAGATATTGAAGATACTGCCTTTGAATCTTTTCTGGAGCAACAAGTACTCCAAAATCTTAAAGCTCGTTGTACTAGAGCAAAGGCTTGCAGAAAAACTCCTTTAGAGAGATCAGCCAATAAAATATACAATGAATGATATACATTGAGAGATTTAAATGTTTAACTTTTGTATTAAAGCAACAACAAATTTTTATATAAAACTATTAGTCATTCTTTGAGGCAACCTTTTTAATGATATCGCTTCATGGGCTCTTAAAAAAAATCACTAGTAAATTCACTAAATTTAAACCTCACCACCTTTACCAGGATGTAAAGGAACAATAAAAACAATCTTTTAAATCTATAATAATTCTATATGTATTTACTAGAATGGTAACCGAAGTAGGCAAGACAGGCCCCATTAGTTTCATAAATCTTAAATTTGAACTTTGTTTTTGGATTAATTGAATAACCAACTCCTTTTAGCTGAGTGAGAGTATCAGATAAAATCCAAGCTGAAGGCAATCTTGTCCTCTAATAATCATTAAATAGCCGCAGTATCTATTAATCTTTCAAAACCCCTTTTTCCTTCAATTATTAACTTAAGATTAGGTCTCTCGTTACTGATAGGACCTAATACACATCAGAGGAACCAAAGCCATCTTGTCTTCTATCACTCTCAACAATTTTGGAAGAAAGGACCCAAAACGAGTTGAGGAATTCCTTTGCCGGTAGTAGTTACAATGCCATGGAGGGAAGCAAGCACAATTTTAATTCCTCCAGCAAAATCATTATCTCTAACTCCTGGCCCATAAGCTGCTGTGAATTTCTTTTGAGTCTGAGGCTGACGCCTCCCTAAGGAACAAACAAGGCAATAAACAAATTCTAGAAAACACCCTTCTAGAGGCAGGTCAGGACAAAAGGAATGTCTGAAATACAAGCTTTTGCTGCACCCACTCTGTACAAGGTCTTGATTCAAATTTAAATATTTTTTTTTTTAAATCTCGGCCTATATCCTGAGGCCTGGCCCAAAGATTATCCTTCCTGCACCAAGGACAAAGTAACTTTGGTCACCTGACTGTTGCTCAAGCCTATGTTCCTGGGACAGTCATTTTAAAAACTATCTAAATTTCCACATTTAAAACATCTGTTTACTTTACGGTTCTGTGCAAGCTATGGCCAGACCCTGATTGTATGAGGGCACAATTTCATCACAAAGATGAATGTATCTAAGTCTGCTTGTATGGTCTGAGAGCTGTGTAGGCAGTTCAACCTGATTAACATTGCCTTAACACTGACTTTCTCCTAGAAGCATGTTAATATCCTAACCTACATGCCTGCCTAAGCATTCATCATGGCACTATGATTTTTACTAGTATCGCTCCTATCTGAGCTCCAAATCAAGTAATCTCCTCCTGACAAAATACCCAACTCTGCTCTATCCTCTTCTGAACCATAAACATGGGTGAGTCAAAGAATTCCAAACTCACAATTGAACTGCCAACTGTAGCCAATGGAATACTGGCAGTTTAACTATATATATTTTAAGTTTCTTTTGCAACATTAGAGTATAACCATAATTTTGAGACAAAACCAAAGCAATGTAAACAATCTATTTTTTCTTAAATCAACACCAAGTAGATTACCTTTATGTTACAAAGTTTTGCTGCCAATTCTTATATATGAGTGTATGAAGCAGCTTTTAATATCTCATTGAAGAGATACTGTTTTAAAATCTTATTTTTTATACATCTGGTTTCTGAATGACTATAACTGAGTTAGTTTACGCCAACTTTCTGTTACCAAAATTGTAAATTTCTAATCACATCCAATAATTTAAGCCAATAATCTATAACCAAGACATGTAGAACATTTTTATACTTTTAAAACCAATCAGAAACAACAATGAACTGGCTATGCATCTTATATATTAAGACCAAACAAAATTTGTTGCCTTTTGTAGCTGTAATTTCAAGAGAAAAGCATCTTGTCAGAGAGATTTTTCTAGGACAAAACAACTCTTAGCTTCCTTATAAAACCCAAAAAGCTACTGGTCTCTTTTAAAAGCAGCTTATGTCAATCTCAATTCCTGGAAAGTCTTTTTCAGCTCAGCTCAACTCTTAGCTACAGGTGTAGGGTAGCTTATCAGCCTCTGCTGTGTGTATAAAGACTGTCTTTAAAACAAAGTTAAAATAGACCAAGGGTTGGATATGTAACCGTTTTTGTCTTTTGAACATGCAACATAGAACATACACTTAGACAACAAAACAAAAAACAAACAATTGACACACATGGACATTAGCGCGCCAAGGACAGACAACAAAGAAGGACATCTAAGAGCTAAATAAAGAGAAATTCAGGACGTCTCCCGAATTTCTTTCTTTTTCTAGATGAGCTCTGAAATAGCCTTTTCATTCCTTTTTGTTGACACAGTTCAGAGAGAGGACAACTGTTTTTCTAAAACCCTTTCTCTCTCTCTCATATTTAAGATGTAACTTTTCATCTCATTCATTGGAGATGTAGCAGGCAGCTATTGTAGCACCTCAGTACCCTGCTTTCTTAGTTTTCCGATTCTTTCTAACCCTGTTCTTTCCTTTCTGGTATCTTTCCTCCTCATCTGTCTCTTCGTCTAAGTCCTCCGCCTCCGAGGAAGTTAGCTCCTCTGACTCAGAGCCACCAAGCCCCAAAACCTCCAGTTCCTTTACCGGATAAAGAGATTTTCTTTTGGAGGCTTCTCTTTCCTTCGTGTGTGTCTCTCCCAAGGGCATACTTTCCCTCATCTCTTGCTTCCGCGGACTGAGTGTCTTGGGAAGGGTATGTTTTCTTAGGCATGCCTTCTGAGCTCCCTTTTTTTTCTGAACTCCTAAGTGCTTATCCTGCTCTGTTTCTGACACGCTGGCCTGTAATTCGTCTAACACTCCCTGGCCCGCCGCTACAGTTGAGCTGCTTTTCTCATCCTGCAAAACCAGAAGGAAGAGAACGAGTGCCGCCTGGGGAGGGAGACAAAATAGATCAAGGCCAAACATGCCTCTCAGATTTTACCTTTGTCCTGCGGTTCTGAATCCACTCCGCGAGCGGAGGTTCTCCTTGGCACCAGAGTTGGTGAATTTCCTGGGTTTCGGCACCAGCTGTGGCCCGCGTGTAATTGTCTCGCCAGCAAGAACACATGCGGACACCAAGATCCTTCCGCAGCAAACATTTATTCCAAATGAAAAGGAGGAAGACCCCGAGCTCCGAAAAGGTACTGCTTATATACCCTTGGAGTGGCGTGTTCATTTCTGATTGGCTGCTTCCTCGTTATCCGCCAAAACGCCCAGGAATGGGCTGTGACTTGGCGTGCTTTTACCATAGCATATGCACGGTTTACTTGTTTACTTGGAGGAGCACCGGATACCAGCGCCATCCTGTAATGGCGAATGCTGTCACCACAGCACATGCGTGGTTTACTTGTTTACTTGGAGGAGCACCGGATGTCAGCGCCATCTTGTAATGGCGAATGCTGTCAGCACAAGCCGCAGCTTTCCACAATTATTTGTGAATTTTCCCTTAAAATGACAACATAACTATAATTTATAAAATAACCTCGACTTCCAAAATTAAGAGATTGTGATGATAATTTTCTACAATTGCTTTCTATTGAACTGGGACAAAGAATTCCTTTCGAAGGGGGATGTCAAGAAACTTAGAAAAAACTGACTAATCTTAAGATAGCTAACTGTAAAATTTGTGGTTCAGTCTTTGTATGCAAAGAAAGTTCAGGGTTTAACTAAAGTCCTGGCTAGAACCATCTGCAAGGCTGGATAAATGGAAATCATGGGGGGATAGCAGCCCTTTCTGAAGCTGTACTTTAAGCAAGTCTGTAGAAACAGGATCAGTTAAGGCTGGATCAGGAAGGGAGCTGGAACAGCAGGTCATTTCATCATCCTTCAAGGTGAATCTCGTCAGGGCTTTCCTCTTGGTGTTTCATTCTATAATATATGAACATTAAAACAAATATTTATATTTATAAAATATAAAAATGATAAAATATATACATATGTAGTGTTCAAGGTTCAGAGATGAAGGTCTTTTATTTTTCTCCTTGTTTGAGGAAGTGAAGAAAAGACAATTTTCTTTTTCCCAGGTTAGTTTGATCAATAACATAATTGGAATAAATCTTCATTCATGCCATAGGAAAGAATGGCATGGTGAATTTTGAGGATTCTTGAAAAAAAAAAAGATGTATAGGCTATGTGTAGCTGAGAGTTTAGCTAGAGACATTTCTATGTCTCAGCTAGTTACAGGGCTGTTCCCATGTTGTAGGATCAGCAAATCATGTTACCTGTACTGTTTGGCCTTCTTGAACTTTTCTTTCTTGGCAGTAGCCATGATCTTCAGGGTATCTTCCTCTGTCATGTTTGATCTGCATTTTTTTGGAAGGAGTCCAAAGCCTTTTTTACTTTCCTATAACACAAATACAGACCTTCTCTCCCAAAATAGCATGCCCTTTGTCCAGCAACCCTAAGTCATCAAAAGTATAGATTGATCCAATTCATTGTACTTTCATTTAAGCCTGTTCTACTTTAACAGGGTATTTATAGTACTATTGTAAACACCGATCTTATAACCACCTTCATTTTGGTAAGTAAAACAATTTAAAATAATTATTATTATTTATTGAGATAGGATTTTCTCTGTGTAGCCTGAGCTGACATGGATTTGTCTATAATTTGGGCTGGCTTCAGAGTTGCAAGAAACTGTCCATGCCTTTGTTTCTTCCACATTGAGATCAAAGGCCTGGATTTACTTATTCACCCATTCATACTTAAAATCATATAAAATAATTTCCATTATTTTTCCCTTTTATCCATAAAAACAATTAAAGCAATTATTATCATACTTTTCTATATTTAACATCAATTAAACTCTCTTCTATTTACTATGTAAGCCTATGTTCAAGCCAATACATGTGTCAAATATGAGGCTGAGTGGTTATAGTATCCCAATGGAGTTCATGTTCAAAGAACTCAGTTGCTTTTGCTAGCATTGACTTCTTACATTTCCACTTATTCTTCAGTTTTTTAAT
Source organism: Grammomys surdaster (assembly GCF_004785775.1). Taxonomy (NCBI): domain Eukaryota; kingdom Metazoa; phylum Chordata; class Mammalia; order Rodentia; family Muridae; genus Grammomys; species Grammomys surdaster. The sequence continues at coordinate 2,137,873 of NW_021604698.1, forward strand.
TGTGGGAGACATGTAGCCTTGCTCTGCGTCCTCTCATTGCATCATTGAGGAAATTCAAAGAATCATTAGTTGTGAATTGAAAAAGCTTTACTCTACAAAACTAGTAAATTTGAATTAAATGGATATATTTTCTAGATAGATAACACTTACCAAAATATCTAAGGATCACATAAGTCCTAAGAAAATAGAAGGAATAATTCAAAGTCTCCAAACCAAAAAAGTCCAATGGCATGTGGTTACAGTGCAGAATTCCACCAGACTTTTAAAGAAAAGATAATACCAATACTTTTCAAACTATTCCATAAAATAGAAGAAAAAGAAACACTTTTTAATTCATTCTATGAGGACAAAGTCACCTTGATACCTAAACCCCAAAAGGACTCAACAAAGTGTTACAGGAATGATTTAATATATTAAAATCCAACAACATAGTCTACTATATAAACAAATTGAAAGAAAAAATTTCCATGTTCCCCTTATTAGATGTTTAAAAAGCCTTTGATAAAATCCATCACTTGAAGAGATCAGTATTTTGAGGCACATACCTAATGATATACACCACTAGACAACATCAAAATAAATGGAGAGAAACTTGCACATACCTAATGTGATATACAGCAAGCCAGTAGACAACATCAGAACAAATGGAGAGAAACTTGATCCAATCCCACTAAAATGAGGAACAAGACAATTCTGTTTAATCTCTTCCTATCCACTCAATATTATTTGAAGTTCTAGCTAGAGCAATAATACAACCAAAAGAGACCAGTGGGATGTAAATTGTAAATTAACCAAGAGCAAAAGGATGTCTTCCCCAAGGACACTTATCTAAGAATTTTGGGGTCCATTTTAGAAGTAGTACCATGGCTCATGAATTGCTAAACTTTCTAGTTTTAACTATAAGATCATTAAAACTGACGTAAAACATTCACACTATACTGAGTGTTAATTTAATATTTTTCAAAATGTGGAATTCATGGTTGTTTTGACATGTGATTCATAGAGCATCTAAAAATGTTAATTTTAAGTGTTAATTTAGAGGAATGTATGAGACTGTAAAAATAAATTCATGAAAAACAGATTGCAATGTTGACTCACATTAAAAACAAGCATTCTATGATTGATATTTACCTTTAATAAATTGGTGTGACAATGATAAATATACTAAGTAAAGCAATGATAATTATGAAGTTATATGTGCATACACTGCTAGCAAATAATTTTGATCACATGAGTGACATGTGATAGACAAATGTATATTACTAAAGCTTATAAATCATTGTTCTTTTTGGTGCACTGTAGATTTATAGGTTAAATTCAACAGAAGTAAACCTATGTGAAATGAGACAATGTAAAAGAAACCTCCTTTTAACGTATTCCTTGACTTTTTCCATTTTGTTTTTTTTTTCTGCAAGGTGAAAAATTGATTGCTGTTCAGCTCAGGCACCAAACTGAGCCCCAGAAGATTATGTCTTACAAAAGATGAGAGAAGATGACTATGAATAATAGCAGCTAAGATGGGTAGCTACAGAAGGAAAAAAAAAGAGAGAAAACCCAACCAATTAGACATTTCATATTAAAACCAAGTGAAACAAATAATAAATTTGGCCAAATGCTAGATATAAAGCCTTAAGGTTTATTTTTCTCAAACATTGAATATATATATATATATATATATATATATATATATATATATGCTACTTTACATTTATTTCCTTGGCAGAATTTCAAGTGCTCAACACAAAATGTGCTGCCAAGGAATTGACAAGAGTATTGAACTTGTATCTTTAGAGGAGGAGGAGGCAGGAAATGTGTCAACTGATCTAAATAGGATGTGTTTATGCTTAAATATTATATAAATTATAAACTTGCACGATATACCTAAGCATTCAACAAAACTTTTGTAAGGATTATATTTTTCTTCTATATTTCAAACGTGCATAAATTTGTGCTGTGTGCAAAAACAGAGGTTAAGCACTGGATGTCTTCCTAATTATCTCTCTTTCTTAATATTAAAGTTATGTGCTCACTATGCCTGAAACTTTCTGTTACATCTACAGATAATATCCAATTCTGTGTTTGAAATCCAACTGTGTCTGCCACCAAGAACTGGAATTATAGGTGTGTATTATCACATCAGACTTTCTAGATAGGTCCTATATACAAACTTAGATTCTCATGCTTATAAAAAAGAAGTTATGCAGAAAATTGGAAATTGTTCTATATGAAGACCCAGCTACACATCTACTAGACATATACCCAAAAGAAACTCCCATATATAAAAAGAACACATGTCCCGCTATGTTCATAGCAACCTCTTTATAAAATCCAGAAGCTGGAAACATCCCAGATATTCCTCAACAGAAGAATGGAGACAAAAAATGTGGTACATTTACAAAACAAAATACTACTTAGCTATTAAAAATGAAGACTTCAAGAATTTTTCAGGCAAATGAATGGAACTAGAAAATATCATGCTGAATGATGTAACCAAGACTCAAAGGGACATACATGGTTTGTATTCATTGATAAGTGGATAGAAGCCCAAAAGATCAGAATACCCATTGTACAACTCACAGATCATTTGACGCTTAGCAAGAAGGAAGGAAAAAGTGTGGATGTTTCAATCACACATAGACGGGGGAATAAAAATAATTACAGGAGGCAGAGTGAGGGAGAGAGTATCCTGAGTGGGAGAAGGGAGCAGAAGGGGAAAAAGAGATGCAGATAAAGGTGTGGGAAGACACAGGAAAGTAATAAACAGGTCCAGGAGAATGAATGGAAATATGTAATAGTGGCAGGGAGTGGGAACGGTAGAAGCACTACAAAGTCCCAGACACCAGGGATGTGAGAGGCTCTCAGGACACAATGGGGATGACTTTAGCTAAAATATCCAACAAAGTGGAGAGAGAACCTATAGAGACTATCTCCTGTAGATAAGAATATCACCCAGTTGAGGGATGGGGCGATCGACCAATCTTATAATTTTAACACAGAATTTTTTCTGTCTAAAAGAAATACAGGGGGAAAATGGAGCAGAGAAGAAAAGCCATCCAGATACCATCCTACCTAGTGACCTATCCCTCTACAGACACCAAACCCAAACACTATTGCTGATGTCAAGATGTATTCCCTGACAGGAGATTGATTTGGCTGTACCCTGACAAGTTCTGCCAGCACCTGACTAATACAGGTGCAAATATTCACAACCAACCATTGTACTGAGCCTGGGGACCACAATGGAGTGAAGGAGCTGAAGGGGATTTCAACACCATACAAAGAACAGTTTCAACTAACCAGACCACCCAGAGCTCCCAGAGACTAAAACACCAACCAATGGGTATTCATGGAGGGATCCATGGTTCCAGCTATGGCCTTCTTCCTCTTTGCCTCTATCAGGATGCTTCTCAACTCGCACCTCACTGTTCTAGCATTCCCCTCCACTGGGGCATCAAGCCTCTACAGGACCAAGTTCTTCCCCTCCCTTGCATCAATGGCAAAGAGGAAAGGGGCTATTATATTAAACATAAATGGATAAAATGATTAATTTTAAAAAAGAAACATACATAAATAAAATAATAAATTAAGAAAAAAGAAATTTACACACTAATCCATCTCCTAAGTCCTAGAAATATTGATTTTTAAAGCAAGAGGAAAAGAAGAAAAAAGAAAAAAATCTATTCTTCTGGTATTTAGTTATTGCAATTGAAGATTGTATCTACAGTTTAGTAGATAAATGAATACTAGAACCATAGTCAAATATGAAAAAAAAAGAAAGAACATGCACTAGTAACAGAATGAGCATTCAGAGAATAAGCATATTTTTTTTTCAGAATGGGAGCAGTCTACCTGCAGAGCAAATGTTTAGAAGAGGCAGTTAGCATAAAGGGTTTCCAAAAGTTGTTAAATGATCATATAGTTAGAGGCATTAGGGCCTGTCATTTTTAGGATTGCATAGGGAACATATATTTTCAATGCACTTTATCATTATTAACCAGTATTTAGGAGAAACTCTTCTTCACTCTAGAAAAAATATATTATTGAAATGAAAATATATTAATGTAAATATATTATTTGTCCTTCCTATCACATAAAATCTTCACATAAAATGCAGCTTTTAGTGGATTTAATTAATTTTTTTGTTTCTTTGGTATCAGGCAGAGGTCCATCCATCTATGATTTACACTAGGATATTTACAGAATGATTTTAAAATATCCTTAATAAGTTAGTATATAAACAACATTAAATATTTAATACCAAAGGGATATTTGAACTTAAATTCTCATCTATGAGTAAAGCATTTGGAGAACATAAAAAAAGTATTAAAATTGATATTAAAGAAAAGCAAAATAAGAGAATTTATGAAATTAAAATTCTTTTCTCAAGTCAAACAATAACCAAAGAAAATGTAAGAATCATTGCCTTGGAACTTATTAATCCCACTGGGCAAGAATAAAACCACTACCACTACCACAATTGTTTAGCCAAATCCAAATATTAACAAGGACAATGAATGGTGGCCCCATTTATACCCAGGATTCTCAGAGAATGTCCACAACTTATATTTGCTAGGCGCTTATGCAGGCAAATCCCACAAGGCTATGTGCTTCCTACCTTTGTCCAAACTTGTGCAAGTATCATTCCTAATGTCTTCTTGCCTTCACACCTAGCACCTATGTGTGATCAATCACACCCTATGCAGTTGAGGCAATCAACCTTGTTTACAAAATGAATACACAGATTTTTTTTCTTTTTTTCTTTTTTTTTTTTTGTCTTATATGAACAACAGTGCCCAGTCCTCCAGGAAATTATCTGTCCTTGAACTAGTGGAACTTACAGGTTAAAGGCATTTTTGTTTTACTAGATCAGCTTGTTTCAAGAAGTCTTTCTCTTTTTGTTTTTGTTTCTATTGCATTGGTTCTAGCACCTCAGAACATACATGACCAGAGCCTGAACCTAGGTTCTATTTTAAGAACTCCATCCCCAACAACTTTCATAAAAAAAGACAAATTCTTGTAGCATGAGCTTCAATTACATTGCTACCTAAAGTTGCTGGGTTAATGGAATAGATGGATAAAAAGAGTTACTGTAAATTGAAAGTATTTCTGTTAAAATGAGAATGATTTTTTCTTGTGTATTTTGTATTTACATGGACAGGTATAGAGACACCAGGAGATTGTAACTGAAAAGTGTTCAAGATACTTTGAAAATGAGTAAACAACTTCTATGACTAGATCACATCTGTTAATTGCCAAAGTTCCTCAAATATAACTCAATGTTTACTTATCATAAACCCCTGAACATCAATGGAAATTTTCTGATAGAAGGTTTGAGTTATAATCTTCACAGCCCTTGCTTCTCAGTCTATTGACAATTGAAGATGTTATAAGAAGCCCTACCGATGTTACCATTTTGTTTTTGCACATTGAGCAGACACTTTCAAGTTTTTTCTTTTCCAAACTAAGAGAGGAATACATACAAATTACATGTGGCAGGGTGAAAAGGAAAACAAACAATGGTTTGTCATAGTGAATTTGATATGAACATTAATCTAAAATAAAAAAAATCAGAATAATTTAGTTATGTTACCATCACCAAGTCTTTTATCTGCTTACATGATTTAAAGTTCACAAAGCACATATTTTTAAATCAAATACTTATTTACATTCCAAATGTTACCACCTTCCAAGGTTCCCCTCTGCAAAGGCCCTATACCATGCCTGCCTTACCCTGCTTTTATGAGGATGCTCCCCTATCCACCCACCCACCCTAGCATTCCTCTACACTGGAGCATCAAAGCTTCATAGGACCAAAGGCCTTCTCTCACAGATAAGGCCCCTTCAGCTCCTTAAGTCCTTTCCCTAACTCCTTCATTGAGATCCCTGTGCTCAGTTGGATGGTTGGCTGTGAGCATCCGCATCTGTATTGGTCAGAATCTGTCAGAGCCTCTCAGGAGACAGCTGTATCAGGCTCCTGTCAGCAAGTACTTCTTGGCATCCCCAGTAGTGTCTGGGATTGGTGTTTGTATGTGAGATGGATCCCCTGGGAGGATAGTCTCTGGATGACCTTTCCGAAAGTCTTTGCTACACTCTTTGTTCCTGTATTTCCTTTAGACAGGAATAATTCTGAGTTAAAATTTTGGAGATGCGTACATCCCTCAACTGGGGGGACATGCTTAACCTCTGGATATGGTCTTGACAGGTTCTCCCTCCCCTTTGTGTGGTATTTGACCTAAAGTCATCCTCACTGGGTCCTGGGAGGCTCTTGCTTTCCTGGCATCTTGGAGTTTATGGTTGGCACCCTCAGTTTCCCATCCCCCACTGTTAAACAACTTTGTTCAATTTCCTAACCCTCTGTACATCCCCTCCATCTCCTCCCATACCTGATTCTTCTCCTCTCCTCCCCCTACTCTCCCTCCCAAGTCCCTTCCACCCTCTACTTCCCTTGATTATTTTGTTTCCCCTTCTAAGTAGGACTGAAAAACTCACCGTTTGGTCTTCTTTCCTCTTGAGCGTCATGTAGTCTGCAAGTTGTATCTTGGGTATTCCCAGCTCTTTTCCTAATATTTACTTATCAGTGAGTACATACCATGTGTGGTCTTTTGTGACTGAGTTACCTCAATCAGGATGATATTTTCTGGATCCATTTATTTTCCTACAAATTTCATGAAATTATTGTTTTTAATAGCTGAGTGTAAATTTAATTGCTGAGTGTAACTTGTGTAAATGTATCACATTTTCTGGATCTGTTCCTCTGTTGAGGGACATCTGGGTTGTTTCCAGCTTCTGGCTATTATAAACATGGCTGCTATGAAAATAGTAGAGCATGTGTACTTACTACATGTTGGTGCATCTTCTGCATATATGCTCAGGAGTGGTATAGCTGGGTTCTCAGGTAGTACTGTGGGACCATGATAGGATGGCTTGGTTTCTGGTAGAGCACTGGCTGGAGATAGCCAGAGACCAAACAAGTGTCCATGCCTGTGAGGAACAGCACATATCTCATCACTCTCCCAGACTCCAGGCTCCATTGATCTGCTCCTTTCAGTCATACAGGGCAACACCCCTACCAGCCCCTCCATAAGTAGAGGATGTGACTACAGGCCTCAGCCTCAAGAGATTTCCATATTAATGAGATACCTGAAAGCCAGAGGGCATAGCCAATTAAGTATTCCTTCTCAGACCCCCCTCCCTCCTTATTTAAGTCAGGCCTGTCCTGACAAATGGGGATGGGGGGAGGTGCAGCCAGATTCATCTACTTCCCACCATGACAATAAACCTTGTAAAACCATGGAATTCCTTGTATCTTTAAGGCCCAGTTGTGGGGAACCCATTGAGAAGGCCTTTAACTAATGAACCACTGCTGCCTAATCTTCTGAGGACTTCTCTGCATTCCTCTGCGGAGGCCCACCAACTCAACAAAGCTAGCCAACCCAGCTAAGTCAGTGCAGTAACAAAGAGTGTCTTTCCTGCTGGGCGCTGTCAGGGGATCCTACTTTCCCCTTGTTCCTCTCACATCTCTGTTCTTCTGCATCCCCCAGCTGCATCTGGGAGACCAAAAATAGAGACCACCAATCTTTGGGTCCACTCAGGAGCCCTGCCTCCATGGGAACTTCAGGCTGAGATCACTACATCCCCAGATGGAGCCCTGAGCATCTTCTTAGCCCAGCGTCCACCAGGTGCCACATGGAGAGAACTAAGCCAAATTTCTGCACTTTTGCTCCCCCAGAGCAGCTTCCAGAGGCCTAGGGCAGCAGACACGTAGGAATCACAACTCCACCCAACAGGACCCACATCCACCCAAATGTGCAAGCTATCAGCCCCCCAAGCACTATATCCAATTTTCTGAGGAACCACTTGACTGATTTCCAGAGTGGTTGTACCAACTTGTAATTCTACTAGCAATGGAGGAGTGTTCCTCTTTCTCCACATCCTCGCCAGTATCTGCTGTCACCTGAGTTTTTGATCTTAGCCATTCTGACTGGTGTGAGGTGGACTCTCAGGGTAGTTTTGATTTGTGTTAACCAGATGACTAAGGATGCTGAACATTTCTCTAGGTACTTCTCAACCATTTGACATTCTGCAGAAGAGAATTATCTGTTTAGCTCTGATCCCCATTTTTTAATAGGGTTATATGATTGTCTGGACTCTAATTTCTTGAGTTCTTTGTATATATTGGATATCAGCCCTGTATCAGATGGAGGATTGGTAATGATCTTTTCCCAATCTGTTGATTGCCGTTTTGTCCTATTGACAGTGTCATTTGCCTTACAGAAACTTTACAATTTTATCAGGTTCGATTTGTCGACTCTTGATCTTAGGTCATAAGCCATTCATTTTCTGTTTAGGAAATTTTCCCCTGTGTCCAAGTTTAGTGACTTTTCCCTACTTTCTCTTCTATTAGATTCAGTATATCTGCTTTTATGTGAAAGTCCTTGATCCACTTGGACTTGAGCTTTGTACAGGGAGATAAGAATGGATCAATTTGTATTCTTCTACATGTTGGCAGTAAGTTGAACCAGCACATTTTAAATGCAACAATTTTCACTATAAAGGTTATTTTTTGCTTTGAATCTAATTATATATGGAAAGCCTAAAACGGTTTAAGCAAAGGATATTTTGTAGCATACTTTTTAAAGAGCTCATTCAAGTCTGTAAATATTTCAGATAAAAAAATTTAGAATCCAAAGAGATATTTTACTGTCTTGAAGTACCTATCCTAAATTCAAATTCCTATAGTTGCTCATGAATAAATATATCAATAAATTGCATTATAAAAAGAAATTTTGAACAAAGTTCCAGGATTAATATTAGAATAAAAGTTCCCCCAAGGGATTCCTGCTGTGGCAACTTTAGGCAATTTAGTAAACAAGTTTTGTCAGTAGTTCACAAACTTTGGTATGGTTGGAATCACTTAAAAGTGATACATAAAATGATTACTAGGTCAAAATCACACTGTTTCTGAACTGGTTCAGGATAATAAACACAGGAACTCAAGTCATAATTGTGACACTTCTGATGCAATTCTGATTAGCATCTCAGAGACAATGGGTAATGCCAGCTTTAAAAAACAAAACAAAACAATAACAACAACAAAAACCAAACAACCAAACAATCCTTCAAATGACAGACAAAGGCATCAATCAACTACATCAAGTACTGTCAAACAATGAGGGGAGATTCCAAGAGACTGAAAGACTAGAAATCACCCACTGACAGCATGTTACCTAAGACTCTTGTTGTGATGCTTCTCCTGTAATTCATTTTCCATCTAGTCCATGAACAGAAGGTAATAGCAGAACACAGAAATAATTCATTTCACCACAGGCAGCTTAGTGAGACATTGAATTGGTTAGGTTTACTTATTAAAGCTGCAGAAAGGGTTTTACCAAGACCAGCGCAGGTGAGTGAACTAGCCAGCATTGACTATGACTCAAGATGTTTTTATCAATGTTCAGGCAGTTATATTACTGAAGAATATACTGTTCTACAGCTGTAATTTACTTGTTCAGTTTTCTGCTTAAGTAAATTTTCAAAAAGATTTTATGAAGAGTTCCTGACACACACATACACACACACATACACCCATGCTCTACAAGTGATAATGTTACAATGCAGAGAAAACTGACACACACTACTATATGAACATCAGTTTCACATGTGGCAAATGTTGAAAGCTTACAGTTCAGATAACTACAATTTAAATGATAAATAGATACCACTCCATATCTGTTAAAACTTCTGAAACTACAAAAACAGGTCTATGAAGTATGGGTTATGATTTTTAGTTCCTGTAGTGTCCTAGTGGCAATTAGTTTAATCTCTAAAAATGTATCACAGATCTTTGTATTTCAGAAAAAATAGAAACCTTCTTGTTGCATTAATACACAACATAACTAAAAAAAATTGAAGAGAAGAATAAGAATGGCCAGGTTCTTGCTTTCACAAGGATATTAGTTTGTTGAAGGATTTGATTATTTCAGAAATCATGAGAGGCAGACCTCTAGTGTTCTAGTCTCCTGTTAAATCATTCACCTTTAAGCACTGTTGCAATACTATGAATTTTTCAATGATTGGTCTTTAGTTGACTCACTGAAATTTGGTCATTTCCACATAGAACTGGACTATCTATAAAATTGTTGGAATAGTATTACAAACTTAAAAGCACACCCACCACATTATATTCTAGAAAATTGGCATACAGATCCAAAGAAGTTCCATACAGATGGTTATCACACCTTTATTTGAAACAGACAAAAAGTAAATGAATATCGAATGTCTACCTACAAAAGTGGTATATCTGTACAATGAAGCCAGACTCAGAAATTTCAGGAGGAAACTATGTACAAGAACGCTACATTAAATGAGTTTGATGATAAAGGATATATCATACAGGATTACTTTCATATACATTTTCAGAAATACAAAGTAATACATAGTAACAGCATATAGGTTGCTGGTTGTTTATAGATGGTAAATGCATGAAAAATGAGTGTTCTATATTCCAGAAGCATAAAGAAAAACCTTAACAATTATGAGATATTTATTTGAGGAACTTATTAAACAGAACAACTGTATCAGATTATGATATGCACAAAAATAGAATTATATGAAAATTAAACTGTTAAACATAAGGAAACAAACCTATGCATAAGATCTTCTGGACAATCATCTACTTGAATTTCTTTTTTTTTAATTGTATATTTTCTTTATTTACATTTCAAATGTTACCCCTTTTCACTCTTCCTCCCCTAGGAAATCCCTCTCCCATACCTCTTGTCCTTGCTTCTAAAAGGGTATTCCACCACCTACCCACTCCTGGCTTCCCACCCTCACATTCCCCTACATTGGGGCATTAAACATTCACAGGACCAAAAACTTCTTCTCCCACTGATGCCTGATAAGGCCATCTTCTACCACATATAGGATTGGAGCCATGAGTCCCTCCATGTGTACTCCTTGGTTGATGGTTTACTTCCTGAGAGCTCTCAGGGGTCTGGTTGGTTGATATTGTTTTTCTTCCTATGGGGTTGCAAACCCCTTCAGCTTCTTCATTCCTTTCTCTAACTGCACCATTGGGGTCGTCGTGCTTAGTCCAATGGTTCTTTATGAGCATCGACCTTGTATTTGTTAGACTCTGGCAGATCCTTTCAGGAGACAGCTATATCATACAACTGTCAGCATGCACTACTTGGTATCTGCAATAGTGTCTGGATTTGGTATCTATATTTAGGATGGATACCCAAGTGGAGCATTCTCTGGATGGCCTTCAGTTTCTGTCCCACACTTTGTTTCCATATTTCCTCCCTGGAGTATTTTGTTCCCTCTTCTAAGAAGGATCAAACCACCCACACTTTACTCTTCCTTCTTCTTGAGCTTAATGTGGTCTTGAATTGTATCCTGGGTCTTTTGAGCTTTTGAGCTAATATCCACTTATCAGTGAGTGCATACCATGTGTTCTTTTGTGATTGTGTTACCTCACTCAGGATTATATTTTTTTGTTCTATCCATTTGCCTAAGAATTTCATGAATTCATTCTTTTTAATAGCTGAGTAGTACTCCACTGTGTAAATGTACCACATTTTCTGTATCCATTCCTCTGTTGAAGGACATGTGGGTTCTTTCCAGCTTCTGGCTATTATAAATAAGGCTGCTATAAACGTAGTAGAGCATGTGTCTTTGTTATATATTGGAGCAGCTTTTGGGTATATGCCCAGGAGTGGTATATCTGGGTCCTCAGTTATTACTATGTTCAAAGTTTTGAGGAACTGCCAGACTGAAAATGAAATTTACACAATATCTTTCCATAAATCCAACCCTACAAAAGATAATTGATGGAAAACCCTAACAGAAGAAGGAAAACTGTATCTTAGAAAAAGCAAGAAAATAGTGTTCCTTCAATAAACCCCAAAGAAGATAGCCACACAAACACAATTCCATCTCTAACAATAAAAATAATAAGAAACAATAATAAGAAACAATTACTTTTTCTTAGTATCTCTTAACATCAATGGACTAAATTTCCACATTAAAAAGACATAGACTAACAGACTGGATAAATAAACAGGACCCAGTATTTTGCTACATACTGGAAATGCACCTGAGTGACAAAGACAAAGAAAGACAGTACCTCAGAGTAAAATCCATTCTAATACGGAATAAAATTGACTTTCAACCAAAAGTTATCAAAAAAAGATAAGGTAGGACACTTCATACTTGTCAAAGGAAAAGTCTACCAAGATGAACTCTCAATTCTAAACATCTGTGCTATAAATGCAAGGGCACCACATTCATAACAGAAACATTACTTGAATTTCTAAAGGACAACTGTAGCATAGTGTTTGGCATGGGAGTAGGTGGGCATTCAGATCATCCCAACCATTTCATAGAAAATAGGAACTTGGTAATTAACTTCATAGGAAGAACAACATTATCATCCAACCAGACCACTCAGAGCTCCCAAGGACTAAACCACCAACCAAAGAGTACACATGGAGTGACCAATGGCTCCAGCAGCATGTGTAGCAGAAGTATCAGTTATCAATGGGTGGAAAGGCCCTTGGTCCTGTGAAGGCTAGAGGCCCCAGTGTGGGGGAATCCCGGGCTGGGGAGGCAGGAGTAGGTGGGTGGGTGAGGGAATATCCTAGCAGTAGTAGAGGGAGGGATTATGTGATAGGGGGTTTCCCGAGCGGAAACCACGAAAGGGGATAACATTTGAACCTTAAATAAAGAAAGTATCCAACAAAAGGAAAGAAAGAAAGAAAGAAAGAAAGAAAGAAAGAAAGGAAGGAAGGAAGGAAGGAAGGAAGGAAGGAAGGAAGGAAGGAAGGAAGGAAGGAAGGAAGGAGAAAGAAAACAATAAGGAACTTGGCAAGGATTGGTTTACTCTGCCATGAAAAAAATAAAATTAAACCTTGAATTCCTGATGAAAACTGTAGAATCAAGTTCTCAAAAATAAATCATATGACACAGTTGAAGTTATTAGAAGAAAGAATCAGCAACGACCAGACATTAATGAGAGAGAACAGAATCATGAGTTAGTTTTCTTTCAGTTGTTTGATATGGCAGGTTTAATAGTGCAATGGTGTGAAAAGGAGTAACATATGTCTGAGAATTGCAATGTCCAACTGAAAAATCTCATCAACATCTATTTTTGTTGCCCACTTCAAGCTATGTCATTGTCTATATAATTGCTGAAATTGCTAGTGGTCATTACTATTCAACACTGAGAAAATATCAGCTGGACTTGTCACATCAATTTGGGACCCCTATACCACCAGTCTGTGAAAGATTTTTAAATTAACACATTCTTACTCTTATGGACAATAGTTGACTACTAAATTATGGTGGAAAATAGAAAATTACTATTTGGTATTTTATTTATTTAACTGTTACTTGAAAAGTGTCTGTGAGGATCATAAGCTACACAGCTAATTACTTGCATGTAGAAGAATCTTAGTATATCAACCTGGCTACTTACAGACACACCTCTAATCCTAAGAGACAGAGGCAAGCAGATGTTTGAGTTCAAAAACAGCCTTGAACAGCGCAAGTTCCAAATACACAAAACTTTACATACAGGAATTGTGGTATACCTTTAACCCCACCACTCAGGAATCAGTTGAGAGGCAGTGCAGTGGAGTTTACTAGGGCTGTTTATTTGGTGGAAGTTCATTTCCTGGAGTTCACATGCAGTTTTCGTGGGACAGTTTTATAAAGACAGATTGCAGAGTGAACAAAGTAGACACAGGTAAAGACAAAATGAACCAGAGTATTGGGAGCCATGATATTAGAACTGACTGCCAAAATTAGTAGGAGACCAAGTAGAGCAATTCAGTAAGTAACCAGGAGGATTCAGGTTGAAACAGTCAGCTTGGAGAGGAGTTTGAAGCCACAATAACTAAGTTGAACCAGGTAGCCAGAATTTAGAAAGATCTTGAAAGGGTGAGCTTATTCAGCAATAATCCTCAGAAACAACAATTATATCAGGAAAATAAGAGTTATTTTTACATAGGCACTCAATTATTAGCAAAAACCAGAGATGCTTTACAGGACTTATTTTTTAATGGGTGGTTTATCAATTGAGAGATAAGTTTCTATTTGAAACTTAAAAGATGATATAATTTGTAACATATGCAGTTTAGAATTCAAGGTAAATAAGTTGAAATGGCTGGTGCAATCACATATTACTTTTAAGTCTGAGATTGTCTTAGTTATGGTCTTACTGTTGTGAATAGACATGAGCAAGACAACTCTTATAAGGACATTTAATTGGGCCCAGCTTACAGTTTCAGAGATTAAGTTTATTATCATCTAAGTGGGAAAATGCCAGAAACCAGACAGGCTTAGGTTAGGTAGACCTTAGAGTTCAACATCTTCATCTGAAGTTTAATAGTGCAAGACTAGCTTCAAGGCAACTTAGATGAGGTTCTTAAATCCCACACCCATAGTGACACATCTACTCCAACATGGCCACACCTACTCTAACAGAGCCACTCTTAATAGTGTCATTCTCTGGGCTGAGCATATACAAACTATCAGAGAGATTGTAGACCTGAAAGATAGCAAGTCTCAGGAAGATATATTAAACTTACAGTAATTTCAGAGATACTACAGTAGTAAAAGCCACCTGTTATACTTGCTCATCATATTTCTGATGAGGTAAGATGTCTATATTTCCATAGTACCATTCTCTTAGCTCATCACATTTTAAGATTTGTTTCAGTTAAACAAACATTTATGTAAATATATATAGTTAATTAAAAAGTGTATGAAAATAAAGTTGAAATGAACTCTAGATCATAATATCTTTCTAAATTATTGATACATTTGTTAAAGAATCAAACTGCTGGAAGATGAAAAAGTTTACAACTTATAATCTTAAGATACAACTTTTTTATCCTTCTTTGAGAAAGTAAGTTGATATGGTTTTAAAGTATTTGTTTGGCAGTAAAAGTCATGTCAACTTCAGAATACAGCAGTAACCCCCATCCCCAAAGGAAGCTATATTCATCAGCTTACAGAGTTGACAGACAAGATGTATGAGTATAAATCCCTGAGGTATAACTACAATATAGAGCCTGTCTACTTATTTTCTGTATACAGAGACTCCTAACATAAAATCTCCAGTGTAGTTCACTATATCCTATTGATATGGCTCATCTAGTGAAGATAGCTCAATTGGTAAAGTAGATTATACTACGAAGAAGATCTCCTTTTGATCTCTATCATACACAGATATTTTTAAAAAATGGGTATTGCGATATGGTGGCGTATGTTCTTAATACCATTGCTGGGGGCCAGAAGCAGGCAAAAACCTTGATTTAAGTTCTCAGGTAGTTTTCCTTCATTTTCCAGCCACAAATCCAAACATTCATTTCATTAAAAAAAAACAAAACAAAAAAAACCAAAACCAAGAAATAAACAAACAACTCCCCCAAAAAGGATGGCTTCTGGCTACTGAACCCTTGGACCTAGCCTCCACACTCATCTGCACACATGTATATGTGCAAGTACAATTAGAGAAACATCAACACGCACACTTCACATAAGAAAATGTGAAAGCCGTTTTCTCTCTAACATCATGAAACGTCCCATGATCCAACATTATTGAGAAGACTTACCTTACAGAAGTACTGCTTTAATATCAAATTTTGTTCTCTAAAACAGTTTTAGTTACTTTTAAAATTTATTTTAGTGAAAAGATAAAAATCTATCTGAAACACTGAGCTGTTCTGATAATATACTACAAAAATATTTTATAATTTTCATATTAGTAAACAATGTTGCAAAGAGAGAGTTTTTTGTTTATGTACATATGAGGGCCTTGGTTTGCATATGGGCCCCTGTGAGAACACATGCCCCTATACTACTGATAAGTGTGTAGGATACTATGGAACTAGAGCTACTGATGATTTTGAGATGCCTGGCATGACATGAATGTTGGGATCTAAACCTAGAACCCCTGCAAGATTAATATGAGTTCTTAAATACTATTTCATCTCTGCAGCATTCATGTGAGCTTTGAACTTTAGTGTTTCAATTACTTTTCTCAACTAAGACTTTTCAGACAGACACTTTACTACATTTAGATGGAGATAGAGATTAAAATAGCATGGAAGTGAAGTCATGAGAGATAATGAATAATCATATTAATTCATCATAAATACACATATTGATGGATAGATAAAGCTATATATAACCTCTAATTATAAATAAATAATAGTTTGTTCATCTATGGTGTTCCTAGGACATACTTTCCTTGGTATTTGATTTATCTTGTTTTGTTTCATGTTCTAAAGGCCAGTGTCATATCAATACAATTTAAAATGTTGATGACATGAATAATTGGTAATTTAGTCAGTAAGATTGTGTTTAAGAGTATAGATCACATTAGTTACATAATAGTACTAGAATAGTCTGACTTTAATTAGGCTCAAGAGGAAAAAATGAGACTACCAAACAAATTAAAATAAAGGATAATGTAGGCTACAGAAGTGTATTTCTTTGTATGTATGGGATAAAGGCACTATAAGTTTGTTTACATGTGCTTATTAGAAATCTTTGACAACATGAGTTTAGAGTGAAGTGATTTCACACAACCTTTACTACAAAGGTTAGACACAACACAAGAGTTTGGTGAGAACAGGGACACATATCTAGAATTTTTAGAAAAGGACAAACTCATGTTTGCAGCTGACAGAGGAAAAGGAAAGCACATTTCAAAAATCAATAAATACTGTGGGGAAAAAGGAAGTGAGAACTTGCTTTAGAATTAGTTGACTTTTATTGAATTGAATAAAAATTAAATCCAAAGAAAAATTAAATTTGTTTTCTTAAAAGAAAAAGGGAGCCATTTTTGATAATATTAAGAATCAGGCCTGAGTTTTTTTTCATTATATCACTTTACTGAATTTTAAGAGTTTCTCAATATTGGTAAAAGATGAAAAAATAAAAAATATAGACAGATAAACCTCTTACCCTAGATGATTAAAGACTTTAGATAGCTAGAAGTTAAGAATTTCAGCATAATTAATATTGCTGTGCAAGAAGCCTACATAGACACAATGTTTCTTTTATATGAAATCTAAATAAGAAAATGAAGATATCAATTGATCATGCCAAAAGTCTAGAAAATGTGGTCTTTCTATTTTCCTAGCACTTAACCTATAATTTCTAGAAAACTCAAAAGAAACCCCATGTGGAACAAAATACATATTTTAACTCCCTTGTGCAAACTGTGATCCATGATTTTGTATTATCAGGCTGTAATTTCTTATAAAGCATTTAAGTTTAGCCACTAATTGAGCCCTATCTTCAAAGCCACCATATATAAAATATGGGTACAGAAAATACACTTAAGCATGATCAGAGTTTGGGATGATGCCTACGCAGACACACATTTGGGTTATTCTATTCTGTTATTGAACACAGGTGCTCTCACAATCTTCCATGCTTAAAACTTCAGATCATGTTGTATTGGGTAAACAAACAAGGGATGACGCTGAGAAGGGCTATCTCAGCAGTTAGTGATGCCTATAGAGGGAGACAGTAAGTGAAAGGGGAGGGGAAAATGGTGCATTATATTAATCTCAACAAGGTAAATGTATATCTTAAATGTAAAGAAAAAAATTAAATCTATCCCAGTTTCACTCAGCACTCACCTTTCCTGCTCCCAAGTCTCTTCCCTGCTTTCTCAGATACTATTACTATTATTACTTTTAAAACACTATTTGCTTACCATGTATGTCTGTATGGACACAAACATGCCAAGATGAGCACAGAGAAACATATAAGGACAGCCTTGGGGAAAAGTTCTTTTCCTTCACCACACAGATTCTTTTTGGATCTTACTGCAGTTATCAGGCTTGGCCTCAAGCATATTTTACCCATTTAACTACGTTGCCAACTTTCTTTGTAAAATAGACCATTCCTTTTTGGTCTTCTCTGTCAACCTATAACAGCTATTATATAAACGAGAAGGTAATGTGAACACAAAAAGAGAAATATTTGAATTCCTAGTACTATCTCCCATTAAGTAATATTTATGTGAAATTATGATCATTGAAATTCTGAGATCTTGGATTTACTGCCCTCAGATAAATCCACTGAATAAAATAGTCCAGAAATTATCCTGGAAAAAGACAATTTAAAAAATTTGAACAGCACTCTGTGTCATCAGATGGTAGATAAAGGAAAGCTAGAATCAAAAATAATAGTGCATTTCTACTCAAATTGTTACAGTAAACCATGCTTATTATATATTTAAAATAACTAATTAAAACACATAGATTGTTTTCCCCTTAGGAATTTATTGTATTTGCAGGATGAAATTTCAAATATATAAAACTAATAAATGATACCTTACTTATCATCTACAGTCATATTTGTTAAAAGTAGAATCTATAATTTTAAAACAGTTTTGATTAAATTATAGCTGTACAGTGATAACTATTTTAAGTAGAATTTCTAGTAACTGTAACACATTTTTGTTTATGGTTAAAATTCTATACATTTCACTCTGCACTTAATGATATTTAGATATGAATTTGTTTATTGAAATATAAAAGAAAGTATCATATATATGTTCCTAATTGATGGACACATTACTTAAGTAAGCAGATGATGTATAGTTAAAAACCATTATAAAAATTAAAAATGAAAATAAATGTATAGAACTGACAGCTTTGCTTACTACTTAAAAATGTACCTCCATCTATGTTTTTGTAAGTAACTTTTCTCTTGATATTTATGAAAATAGGTTGAAATAAGATAAACCTCTCAAAATAGTCTTTCCCCCTAGGAATAGCTAACTGTAGCACGAAAATGTCATGTGGCCAAAGAGAAACCACATCAATGCACAAATATTCTCAATGTGATGAATGCTATGCTTAGAGAAAACTCACAATGTAAATGCTAAAATGACATTTTCCCTTCTCCCTATACTATTCAAGTTCTCAATTTTGAAAGTATTCTACTAAGGGTATATTTAGAAGCCAGCAAAGACAAAAGATATTTAGAGTTGAAACTATGAAATTCAAAGTTTGTTTTTTAAATATTTTGAATTGGAAACTTGAGTTAAAAATTAATAATCAATTAGTAGCTGTCTATTGCTATTTTGAACAGTGTTAATATTACTGAATTTGTTTACACCACAGCATAGTCATATTTTGAAATACTAAATCTTAAATGTACAAGTATATTCCTTTCTTAGTATAATATTCTATAACTTGTGTACAAAAATTTTAAAACTTAGATTTTGATTTGAGATTAAGAACTACAGACTTTTCTTTAATTCTGTCCATCTGGTATCTCTTACATGCTGATAGACCCTAGTAAGCACAATGTAGTTCCACATACTGGTCCCTAACAGTTGTTTCTATTGTAAATAATTATTTTTAAGAGCCAATAGCACATGCTTGGAAACAAGGATTCTTCCCCTCCTCCTCCTCCTCCTCCTCCTCCTCCTCCTCCTCCTCCTCCTCCTCCTCCCGTTCCTCCTCCTCCTTATTCTGATTATTATTATTACTATCGTTATTGAGTATATCTCTATGAGAATGCTAAAATCAAATATATGGACAGCTTGTAAGTGAGAATGGAAGCTCTTTGTAAGGACTGCCACACAAATGTCATTTTGCTTGACAAAGAATACAAAGAAAACAATGGCTGCCTGAGTCCATATTAGTCGTATAAAATTTAAATTTACTATATTATAATTTATTAAGTCACCTAATACTATATCCATTCTTAGGTAGAATCACATACTTCTATAGGAGAAACAGTGCTTTTATGGGGTCAATTCTAGCTGTGGTGAGCACTTTGTGAAAAGTTTGGAGGGAAAACAGACTTCATTTCATATATCCAATGGGTTAAGGGGAACAGGTCAGCATTATTTTGGAAGTATTCTCTGAAAGATGGATACTATCAAATAAAAACAGCAAATGTGGTACAGCTCACTGCAGAAAGAGATGAACATTCTGACAATTCAAATCTAAATCTATATTCACACATGTGATAATCCCATTTTTATTATCTAATTTTCAAACCATTCATTGAGACTACATAGTGATATACAAACTTTGGAGTGAAAATCAAAAAAGTTGTAGGAAGGATAAAGGAAGGCATGGATCACTTGTAGAAGTATATGTATCAGAACTCAGATTACAGCAACATGTCTTGCCATGTGATTTTTGCGCCTCGAGTTGTTTTGATTCCTAGGAAGTATGCTTGCTTAAGTCACATTGTAATATTGTAATAAGAATAAGTGTCATTCTCTCAGAAGAGTTAAAGACAATGAGTCACATGCATTCTTTTATACAGATCATGAGAAATGTCTCATACAGAGCAAACAAAAACTGAAAACCAGCTCAATGGTCTTCAAGACACGAATGGCCAAATAAATATTTATGTATCAGTATGAAGAATAGCAGTTCTAATAAAAAAGGAACTATTGATTCATCAACATTGAGAGATGGGAATAAAACTGTGTTGAATAAACTAAAATAGATGAGGAAAGATTATGTGTGGGTATATTTTACATATTGAAATTCTTCAAATGTAAGCTAATTTATTTTTTCTTTTCTTTTATCAGATACTTTCTTTATTTAGATTTCAAATGTTATCCCCTTTCCCAGTTTCCCTTCCGGAAGTGCCCTATCCCACCCCTTATCCCTTTACTTCTATGAGGGTGCTCCCTCACCCACCAACCCTGGCATTTCCCTATACTGAGTCATCAAGCCTTTACAGGACCAAGGGCTTCTCTCCCCATTTATACCCAACGAGGCCATCCTCTGCTACATATGCTACTGGAGCCATGGGTCTCTCCATTTGTACTCTATGGTTGGTGGTTTAGTCCCTAGGAGCTCTGGGAGATCTGGTTGATTGATATTGCTGTTCTTCCTATGGAGTTCCAAACTCCTTCAGGTCCTTCAGTCCTTTAAGGGCTTCTTGAAGAAGTCATTGGCAAGGAAACAAAAATTCCACAGTGCAATGGGCTACACTTTGTTAGGTTTATGAACAACTAAGATTCAAGAAGCCTGGAACAACTCTTAAGGATGTTCTCCATTAGTTTAGTTAGCATGGGAAGCTACATTGTAGACATAGTGTACCCATCAGTAGCAGCCCAAATAAAACAAGTGCCGAGAAAACACTAATTCCATTTACAAGGTAGATGAAAGCTGTTTGCTTTCATATCTCACTAGACAGTTAGTTCATCCTTCCTCTGCTGTTTTGATGACTGTTACACACCCTTCCTTCCCTGAAATCAGAGCACAGCTTTTTCAACATTTCACTGTGTATTGAAGAACAGTGTCTCTGCAGAAACCCCAAAGGCCTTACAACAACAGTTCGATGAGGCTTGCAACCTCCTGGATTAAACTACTACAGAGTTCTCAGCCTATTCAGAAGGGAGGCAAATATTGTTGGACAATCCATACTTAATTGTGTAAACCAACCCAAGAAGTCCCCGTTTGAAACAACTTTATTCTATTGGTTATTTTTCCCTGGATAGCCTTGACTAATATAAACAATAACTATTAATATCTAAGCTGGCAATTTTTCTGTAGATTCTGTGATACCTCTACCCTATGCATCTTGATTTCATTCACTAAGTCCCACCTCAGAATATTAAATTAAAATATGATTTTATTTATATTCTAATATATTTTATAGTGTTTTAAATGTTTTCTAAACATGTTCTCTTTTGTCCTAACAACTTTATTATAATTGGACAGTATATTCTATACATTTTAACAATTTTGAAATACACTGGCTTTTATTTAATGAATTGTAATACTCCTAGTCTTAATGGACATTGGATGTGAACTTGAAAACATAATGCTCATTTTTTTTCATTCATTGTATATAAATTTTCCAATGGTCTCATTTAGGAAGTTAAGTTTTATTACAGTTCATACTTTAGTCTTAAAACTTCCATGTTATTGAGTGTGTCTTTTGCTCACTATATACTTCTATTTTATTTTATATGTGCTAAAGTTCTGATGAATATACAAGGTTCTTTGCTAAGCGTTCTTAAAGAATTGCTACTTTCATCATGAAGGAAAATCACTTTTTCCTTGTGGAACTTAATCCTTTGACTTCTACATTTGCTTTGTTAATCTGTTTGGAGAAAGGGTCACACATAGCCCAGGTCTTCTTTAATGACTTCTGCTCTTACTGGCTTCTACTCCTACTACTTCCCAGGTAACAGCTGTGGTCCACCACTTCCAGTTTTAAGTTGCACTATAGATGAAACCTGAGGCTCCCTAAATGTTAGCTACGTACTCTACTGAGTTAGATCAGTAGCCTTAAATTCAGGATTTTTTTTCCAAATGGGAGTTAAATGTGTAATGGCATTATATGTTTTTTTTTTTTGTCTATGTGATTTAGGAAGAAGAAAAATTTACACATTGAAAGAACTATCTTGCTCTTATTTAAATCTAAACAAAAGTTTATGTTGAAATATGCAATGCAATGTTCTAGTGAGATTTTGACAAAGTTGCCTATAATCTTGGAAATATAAATATATATTTTAAAAGTAGAATAAGGGTGTCATCTCTTCCATGGGAATCAAAGACTAGCCACCTATCTCTAGGTCACTGAATTGAAACTTTATTTTTATAAACACCCCTTTTGACTAATATTCTGAGACTTTCAGATACTTGGTTTAGATAGATGGCATTTTACTTGAAAAGATTGCCTTGTCCAATGTAGAATTTCTGGATTTTTCTATTTAATATTGATAACTATTTCTTGTCTCTTTAGTTATCTTGATAAGTAATGTAAGAACTACTCAGCGTATATACTATGCCTTCATCTTTTTATGAAAAGATGATGTAGGTGTTAAGACTTGGAAAACTGGTGCCTGTCTAGCCAGTCATTTTAAGATGTTACTAATACTACAAGGAAAATTTATTATATAGTAATTCTCTTTTATAGTAATCATTTTCGCTAGTAAACTTTCTCATGCCCAAGTTCATTGCTTGCTCTGTTATGTTCTTTGCTTTGGTGTTCTTGGAAACACATCAAATAGAAGTCAGAACTCTTTTATATTGTTAGCCACAATAAGCTTGCACACAAACCAACCACACAACAGCACATCTTTACCTATGTAAAATAAACTGCCCCTGGGATGGACCCCAACATAAGAGAGACACTTGCACCAATATAAAAAGCCATTTTGCATAAGACTTCCATTTTGAGAAGGTGTCAAATAAACTTTTAATTTCCTTAGACCTCCTGGGAAACTAACATGCTACTTGACAGAAAGAGTCATGTACGTAGGTAACTGATATTCTTCTGGTTGGCAAGTTAAGACATCAATGTTAGGCACAGCAAGTCTCCTGTCACAGCTGAATAATCCAATCAATTATAAAACGATAAATGTACAACAAAGACATGTTCCTAAGAAAGTTCCTTTATCCCTAAATCCTGATTGGTAGAATAACTTGGCAGATGTTTGTGGGTTTCAGGCTTAAAAGCTTTATGAGATTCTAGCTGGATATCACAGTTCAGCTCACAAGTCTATACTGTGCCCCCAATTCATCAGTCTTAGGGGGTGTGTTCAATAAACTAGCCCTCTTTGACTGAAATACGTGTCTGAATGGTTTGTTCAGTAATTTCCAGACCTTAACAGTAAGATTGAAATATTCAAGCCTAAAATTTGAATCACACTTTCTATTCTAAAACATGAACTATCAGGTTGGACATATTATTTTTCTCCTAATTATTGATACATGATTCTTTAATTTTAATTTTAGATTTTAATTTTCTGATTTACTTATGCAATTCCATCATACTACATTAGAGAGAGTCAGAAAATGCAATATTCTTGATATGTTAAATTCATATTAATTTAACATATTTTATACTGCTAATTATAAAGTTAGTTCTAGTCACTTCCTGCCCTCACTGAAGATTCAGTGAGGACATCTCATGTGAGTCCAAGAGCACAAGATGAAAAAAGGATCATGGCTACGTTCATAATCCTGCATTCCTGGCCTTGAAGAAGACACAGATCTGTCAGATGAGCCCTGAGTAAGGTTAGGCTGCTAAAAGCTGCTTGTTAACTTTTTTTAATTTTTCTTTACACATTGTATATTTATTTAAGGGATCAAATGATTCAGATTTGTTTATTTGTCAAAATATATTTTAGTATTCAAAATTAAACTTTACAAAGTGCATTAAGTTTAATAACTCCGTTATAAGTTCATAAATGAACTAAAGAACTTACCTAAAAACAATAGCATTTTCTTGCCTTATTAATACAATACAATCAAGACTTAAGCGACAGAAATAGTAACTTGAAAAATGTGTTACTTATTGCTTTAAAAATAATGTGCAATTACTAATTGTGATCATTTTAGAATGAAGTTTCACAGGTTTAGTATTTTTCTACTGAAGGTCCACATCTAAGGATATATGTAGACATAATAAAAAAAATGCACAAACATGGGAAGAATGTTATAGGATCTCTGTCAGTAATACTCAATGCTTTGTGTCAGACAAATTTACGAAGGGACAAGGTAGATATGAATGCACTGAAACTCCCTGTCCTGTGGCCACCAAGCTTCCATTTTCCATGCAGGAGCTCAGCTGCTCTTGGGAGGCTTCCAGTTGGTATGGAAATGCTTACTAGTTTAAAAGAGTTACTTTGTATAGTGCCAGTCACCCTCAAATATCTATTAGGTCCATAGGCTTACTAGTTAACGGGAAATTTAAAATAAAACATTTGGTTTGAAAAATAATAGTATAGAAAACTATGATGCAAGGCCCCTCCCCAACTTCTTCTCTTTCTCTCCTTTTCCCTATCTAATTAGAGTAATGATCTTAAGTAGACAAGTACATATTTTACTCTTAAAATCAGTCAAATTGTTTATACATAAAGTAAATTAATTGTCAGCTTATTTGTTGGTAATTGGAACTGAAATTCCCACAGCTTATGTGTTTACAAGAATGTTACACTGATCTGCCTCCTGTGAAGTCTTCTCTTCTCACTTCACTATCACTCTACAAAGAAATATCAATGCCCCCATCCTGAGACCATACTGATAGTGTCTTTTAGTTCAACAATTTAGATGCAACTGGTAATTATGAAAATGGAGAACACAAGGAGTCATCTGACACCTCAGGAAAAAGATGTCCAAAAACATATTTCAGGCTATTTATATTAAATTACCTGCAAAATGATTCATGCACACATGACTTATTTGAATCCGATACTATCTAGAATTTAGAATATTTTACTCGCTGAGTGTCACAATAAATCTTTCAAATGCAAGTATGGTACAACAATGGAGGGCATGTTTACCAGTAATGTTGATGAGACTTTATGGGTGTAGCTTCTGATGTTATTAGGAGAAAAACATGCTCAAATATTTATCATTGCTTGAGATAAATCATTCAAAATTTTTCTTAAGTTATTTTTAAGCGTAAAATTCATTATGTCACATTAATTTGCTCAACTACATTTTCTCAGTTTAAATTGAAATTAAGGTATGAAACAAGTTTTGATAAATGTACACAATTTATTTTAGCCAAAATTGAAGTTTCATATATGATAATAATATTTTCTAAATGACCAATTAAGCCTAAGTCATACCTTGTTGTACAATGCATACAACTTGTATAAAATTATATACATAGGAGAGTTCAGATCATGTTAAATAGTCTACAGATCAAAAAACTAAAAAACATTAAAACATGGCTAAGACCTTGTTAGAAGAGATCATTTTATTCTTGTTACACATGTTCTTGTAAGATTATAATTATTTTTCTATAAGGTACTAAAAACAGGTATTTCATCCAACCTGTTTTTAAGCTAAACTGTCTTTCTTGCAGTAGTATTATAAACTAAATATTATTTTCATTGTATTTTTAATTTAATTAAACTATCATGCCAATTAAATATTTTGTTATGATTTTCTTCATGACAGGGCTATCTCACCATACACCCTGGGCTTCCACGTAACCCATTATATAGGCCGGGTTGAATTAACAGAAAGCATCTGCCTCTGTCTCCAGAGCCACAAGGCCTGCTGTTACACTGTCTTTATGTATGACATTGAGCCAGCAGGTCCAGCTGTTACAATGTCTTTTTGTGTGTGTGTACTTTGGGCAATTCTCCTTGTCTCTAAGTTGTTTCTTTCTTATCCCAAAAGGTTTTACATTTACACTCCATCTTTACTACTTTCAAATCTCATAGGATCTATTTCCAATATATAGTTGCAAACGTTAATTCGTTTCAGGCTATACTATTTACTTCTTTGATGAAGACAACCCATCACTAAAAATGGTTATCATTCTTCACACTTCAAAAGGCTTTCATTTTTAAATATTTAACTTACTATATTTTTATGTTCCTGAGAATAATTATAACTTCAATTCTGAGAAATCCTTGATATCATCTTCCTGGGAATTTATCTTGTCTGTTTGTTGACCTTTTATGATAATTCAATTAAAATGAAGAGAATGTTGGGACTAGATGCAGAACTATCATTTCCTAACTTTAGCATTTCCCCAACTCTAGTATCTCCCTGGCTCTTGCTTCTAATGCTCACACTGTGACTTCTCACAAAAGTCCAATTATAGGTTGGACCCTGGTATCCAGACACCAATAGGTCATGTCTGTTCATAGTTTAGCTTTATAGATTGACCCCTCCTAATGTCTTCTCTGGAATTTTTTGCTTTGTTTTTGGTTTTGTTTGTTTGATAGATTCTTTGTTGCAGATTTTTTTTTCTGATTTATTTATTTATTTTTTTAATTTCTTTTTTTTTTTGAACATGAAATGCTTTTTTATAGCATGTTTTACAAGGGGAGGGGGTAAGAGGGGCCAGGTGGTGGAAAAGTACAAAATCTTCTTGGCCTGTGCCTTAAAACATGTCATGGTCTATATGGTACACTGCCTTGAATTATGATCTACCTGCTGTTCTTCAGAAGATATGGTACACTGCTTGAGTTATGGTCTCCCTGCTATTCTTAAGAAGATATGGTACCCTGCTTTGAGTCTATCTGCAGTTGCTAAGCAGGATCTTGCAGTTGCCAAGCTTCAGAGGACATTGTGCAGGTGGGGAAAGGTAGGGGGTGAGGGTAAGGGCGAGGGTCCTGGCTTCTGGCATCTCCCCCTTCTCTGTTTAGTTAGAGAAGGCGTCTTATGATCAATCCCAACTATGTGAATTTTGAATTTGGATGTCTAATTATGGGGGGTCTTAGACAAGTTCACAACCCCAAAACACTGATGTGAGATGAGTCACATCGATGGTCAAAGGTTTTAGGCTGTCGACGATGGGCAACGTCAAGGGACTCCGATGTGGGTGAAAGGAGGGTGAGAGCCCTGTCTTAGGCCATGTAGGCTGCACCCACTCCTTTTATATATGAAAATAAATCTTGTGAAACATGGAATGAGATTATATGAACCTATAGAGAAGTGACTTTTCTGTGGTGACATTGTCTTCTTTTGGAAAATCAACTCAACATAATAATAACGTGATAGTTTTTGCAATAAAACAATTCTATTTCTCATTACTTTGAAATTAAACTTAGAATCATTTTTATGATTAAGTTGTTTTAGTAGAAAATAAACAAAAATCCAATAGACTTGGAAATAACTGAATATTACTTAAATTGCAAAGTATAATTTGAAAATAAGATTCAAGTCCTTCCTTATCTACCTAAACAGAATATCATTCCTTGAAAGTTAATGATGATAGAAAAGTTGATGGATAAATGATGATGACTCCTTTTTATCTAGATTACTACTTCCTGTGTTTTCTGAGATAAATTAGTATAATTTGGACTTGGAATTTTCTTCAATAAAAGAGGGATATACCTGTTCTGCAGAAATAGTTCATGACTCTGGTAATTCTGTTTGTAAGAAAATGATTGACAAATTCACGAGGATTTTTTCTGGAACTAAATATTGCATGTACATAGAACAAATTTATTGTAATTTCATACAAAATCAGTTGCTTACAAAGAAACATTAGAGTTTAGTAACAATAATGCCCATTATAACAAGTGAGACAGAATATATGATAGGAAACTCTTATTAGGAATTGGGAAAATATTTATTTCTACAGTAATTTTTTCTGTCTATTTTTCTAAGTTATTTTTCTCTTTACTTTTTTAGAGTTATGTCTTGTCATAGTCGAGGATGGGCTCAAAATCTGAATCTTCCTATTACAGTATCCACATTAATATGGTTATAAGTGTATACCACCATATCTGTATACATTTTATGTTATTTTTTAATGCAATAATGCACACATGGAAACAAAAACAAAGCTTTGAACAATCTGAGTTCCTATAGCACTCCACATACTAATTTATTCATGACTCAGTTATTCACTGTACACTTATGCACATTTCTATACCACTCTACTGTGGTAACTGTACATTGGTGCCTGCATCTACACTCAAAATATCCCATACTTATTTCACTGCAAGGTAATATTTACCTGATCACAAAGGATCCTTTGGGTCTCTGAAACATATTCAAAATCTAGATTTGTATTATAATCTCACTTTCAAGGGAAAATATAACTGAATGTTCAGAATTGAGTCTATAATCAGTGGATTAAGAATTTCTGTACTATATCATATCATTTTAAAATAAGTGACTCTAAAGTATTTTCAGTTACTTTAAATATAATTACACTAGAATCACATTAATATGCAGTAATAATTTTAATGTAATATATGCTATAATATATTACCTATATGATGTGGACATTCCTCTACATTTTCAGAATTCTGAAAACTCTGAAGCATGAAGAAGCTTCAAAATGTAGGGTCATTTTCAAACGTCTTCACATAGCGATCTAGAGAGTAGATCTGGTGCATATAATTAATTTAAAAATGGAAATAGTTATAAAATCTACTTTTAATAGTGCCCATTATCCCAACTTTCTATGAATGTGTGTGCATTCTCCATATATATTATAATAATATTTCTTTATAAACTCAAAATTTTAAGTCATATATTTGTTTCTTAAAATTTTAAATTATATATATATATATATATGCAAATTTGAAGGAAGTTGAGTCTATATGTGTATATATGTGTGTATATGTGAGTGTCAGTGTGTGTGTTTGTGTGGTGTAATGTGTGTGTGTATTTTGACTGTGTTTTGTGTGTGTATGTATGACAAACTTACTGAATTTTTTAAGAATATCTCTTCTTTTAGTTCTGCTGTGGGTGCATACAAACTGCCTTGTGAATGTTATTGCTTCCTTTATATTTTGTCATATTTTTGTTCTAAACTGATACTGAGAAACATCAAAAAGCCTCAGTCTTCTACCTCGTCATGACATGAGTGCAGAAAAGTTCTTCTTGACTGGTTATCCCTTGTGGAAAACAATAATTTAACTTTTGTAAATTATTGAGACCGGAGGCTTGAAAAACACTTTAGTGGATTTTTAGTCTATTTTCTATTAAGTATACCAATGACCTGCTTTAGCAATCAGAAATTGTCTGAATTCAATACATAAAAATTATTGTAATGGAATCTCAGGGTCATTTTGATTTGCATTTCCCTGATGACTAAAGGATGTTGAACATTTTTTTTTTTTTAAGTACTTCTCAGCTATATGGGATTCCTTAGTTGAGAATGTTCTGTTTAGTTTGTACCCAATTTTTTAATTGGGCTATTTAGTTTTCTTTTTAAGGTTTAGCTTCTTGAGTTCTTTATATGTTGTGATGTGGTGTTGGTGAAGATTTTTTTCCCAATCTCTGGGTTGCTGATTTGTCCTATCAACTGTGTCTTTTTCCTTACAGAAAAACTTTTCAGTTTTATGTGGTCCCATTTATCAATTGTTGATCTTAGAGTCTGACCCTTAGAACAAACTGGGGTCCTATTTAGAAAATTTAACCCTGTGCAGCTTAGTCTCATGAGCTTTTAAACAAATAATATAGTCCACGACTCTGTTTTAATAATCAAGATACAGAAGAGAAAAGAATCAGCCTTGTGTCTATGCTTAGACTTGTATGCTTACATTGAGTGTCTTGTATAGATTCATTGACCATGGATGACTGATATTCAAGAAGGCTGATAGCATTTCACAAAAATTAATTTATTTTCCAGATCCTGTGTTAAAAATAAGATCACGTCTACACAGTAAGACATGACAGTTATACATTGTTCATCTAAGTGGTCTTCCTTTAGCAACCAAGCTCTTTCTCCCAATATAAATTGTATTTTTAAAATGTACAATTAAAATTAACAAGAGAAATAATTTACTCTCTTAGTCAACTTCGTCTCTACTATTTTGTTTTCAGTTGCTTCAGACAAACTCTTCCACTGTTAAATGTATATACATTTCAGGTAAACCAAGTCTATAGAAGTCAGCATTGCAATTTAAATGTATAGGACTATTAAACATTGATTTCTGCTTGAAATTTGTACTGGTAATTTTCTTTTTGTTTTCTAATCACAGTCTTAGATAAGACTCATGTTCTTTGCAAACTAATCCATCTAAATTCAAAATGTGCAGGATATAAACTCTTCCTTAATCTTTATTATATACAAGGCACCAGAGTTTGAATATCAGTTTTGATCAATTATATTTACTTACTACACAAGACTGTATTAATTTCCCCTGCCAATATTTTATATACTGTTGCATATATACACATTATTTATTATGAATAATTTAGACTGTTTATTAAGATTAAAATACCTGCAGACTAACACAATGTAGATAAACTCATGTATGTCTTTTACCCACCTTCAGCTACCTCTGACCTGAAAGAGTTAAGATGAAGATTTAATCAACTATAATTAAATTAGGTTAACTGTAAATAAACATATAACTAGTGATTAAATAACATAATTGGAGCAATTAAAATATTGTGTAAGTCAACAGATGACAGATTAAAATGAAAAACATGATTAATATTTCTTGCTAGTGCTTAGAGAGCTCAAAATGTTAAAACAAAACTGTTTTTCCTCTTATAATATATTGAGTAGCTTATTTGCAGTTTCTCTCAGGTCAACATTTGAACACTGCATTGGCATTTCTATTTCTGCTCATGGATCATGTGACAGATATTACCTTTACCTGTACCACTTTCCTTTTTGTGAAGAACGCTTGTTTATGCCTGCTCATTACCAAGGAAAGTGTTGATCAAACATACTTAGAGTTAGGGTAATTGAAAATGTTTAAGGAGGGTAGAACCACCAGATCCATACCATCAAATAATGCTTGTATACTAGCCCATTCTTGCATCCAGCCCCAACTTTAGTTCATTCCAGAAGCTGCTTATAGCATAGAAACGTTTTTTCTGTACCATTAAGTACATTGATTATTGATACACTTATCTATTCATTGCCTCCACCTGTCAATTTCTTTTGTGAACTCATACTTGATTTTGGTTTGTAGTTGACAATTGTTTATTGTCTGGTTTAGCTTATATTTTTTCATGATTTTAAATTATCCAAATATTATAATTCAAAAAAGGTATTTGGTGTATTTTTCAACATGTATAATAATAAATGGACTTGAATTATACTTTAAAGAAATCAAACTGTTCAAAATAAGCATTAATCTGAAGACAATGAATTGCTATGATGTATAAACGAGAACTGTTTAAACATATGGTCTACCTCTCTAGTCTTTTGAACTACAAGTTTTTAAGACATCGATTCTTACAATGAAGTGTTTCCTCCCTTTGTGACACAAATACTTCTCATGGTGCATCTGTGATTAAGGATAGAATTTAGCACATCTTTTAAAATCACTATTTGATATTATTTAAATATATGTCTATAATGATGTGTTATGGTGTGATGAATTAGTTTAGGGTATTCAAGTTAAGGATGTTCATGTAAAACTTTAATTCAGGTAGAACAGAGATTAAGAAAAGAGAATTGCGATGAGTATGAGGCAACCCTGGGATAGATAGGACGAGGTCTCAAAAATAAAAAGGAACAAAGGGGAAAAGAAGTAGACAGGTAATAACATCTTTTTAGCAGACAATAAGCCGTTATCTAGTTATCTAAATTGTGTAAGTTTTCATATTATATGGGTATCAAACTCATGAAAGTTATACTAATGCAAGTAAATTTCAAGAATAAGGTACATACTGGCTCTTGAGATACATCTGACTGTCTAAAGTACAGTGATAAATTTAAATCACTAAATAATAAATATATATATATATTAGAATACACTTTGAGAAATTCCTAAATTTTGTGCAATAATTAATCTCTTTAGTTGACTGATGCAATCTCTTTGTTCTAATGTATTATTATGCCAGACATACCATTAGGTTTTAGAAATATCAGAACTAAAATACTCTATAAATAATAATAAATAATAATAAATAAGTAATAGCAAACTTACCCCCATTGCTGTTAAATTTGAGTGTGTCATATAAGTTCTAATGATACTAAGGACATTTATCCATCTATCTTCAACAATTTCATAAACTACAATAGAACTTAATCAATATTTTGATAGACACAAAGAATTTCAAACCAGTAGTTAAAGTAAACCATTCTTTTCTTTATCTACCAATAGCAAAAGGTAAAATCCGTTGACATTTCAAAGTGAAAAATATCTGTGTCATAAAAGAGATTCCTTTAGCAAAAATTGATCACAACATCATTTGGTGACACACACACCCAGACACACACACACACACACACACAGAGATACACACACAATCAGCAGTTTGACACCACTATCCACTGCAGTAAATATTTCATTTACTTCCAGGTATCATGGGCTTATTACAAACTAATTTCTTAGCATTTTGAAGATTCAGCATCTATATAATTCTTGCACAACAATCTGATTTTATTAAACTAGAAAGGAATGATGTTTGGTTTAATTTGCTTATCTTGCTAAAACATATCAGCAGGGTATTTTACTCTGTTGTAAAACTTTTTACATAAGCCTCTCAATACACCAAAAAATATAGCAGCTATCTAGTCATGAAACATTATCTGAATAACTTATTCAATTTAAGGACTGTATACAGATCAACAAATTTATTGAATTATTGGTATTATGTAGCTGAAGGCTGATTTCACATACCTCATTTTTTAATTGTGGACTGCAGGTTACAATATCCTATATAGCTTCTCCTCACTTAATCAATAGAGTATTTTAATTCTGATTTCTGCTTCTCCAATAGAGGACTTTCAGAACACAATTCATAAACAGTGCTCACAATCTATATGTTTACTCAGAACTTGACAATTTTGAAACAAGAAGGTAAGGAAAAATAAATTCATTCTTACTTGATTATGGGCACAATAAACTAGTATTAATCTAGGAAAAATAAGTAGAAATATCATTTTGTTTAAAAAAATTTCACTGGATTCAGAGACATCCACCTCGACCCTAAAGACATATGATTACTTGAAATTGTTCTCTTCACTTTGGACATCTAAACAACTAGAGAACTTACACATCATTCAAAGCTTGAATGAGGCGATGGGCTGAAATATATAACATAACACTTTGTAGAATATACTTAAATTCCAGTCTTTCACTCGATGCGTTTACAGAAAAGAAGGCTGAGCCACAGGTTCTTGAAAGTCTTTGGAGTACATAGAACTCTTGATTTCAGAAATTTATTTCTAAGTCGAAGAAAAACCTCAATATTCCCCGAGTCTTAATGAAATTCAAGTGCTTCGTTCCCACAATTCTGTACACTCTAGTGGCTCAGAAGGACAATATGGATGTCCTTAGAGCCATGCTTTTCTTTGAGATGTATGTAGCAGTGATGCTCTACTGCTGTGCTGTGTCTCTCCATTCCCATGCTGCGTGTCCTTCCTGTAGTTCAAGCAGCATCAAAGCCACCATGTGCATATGAGCTTAATACTATGAGGCAGTAAGATAAACCTGAACTGAGTGGAGGCTAGAGCTCCAAAATAAACACAACACTATGATCCAAATAAAAATATATTCTCCTGTACAAATCAGAAGAGATAATAAAAACTGACGAATAGACAGCAACTACTGGTTTAAATCTTACAAACACGAGAGTTTCAAAACTACCTCAAACTTGGAGAATTATTTACCTTTTTTCTTACTTGGAACACTGCTTATTATTTTGTGGTAAAATGATAATTTATGTTTTGTTAAATTATTGGTTTTATTCCATTTTTTTCCTTAGGGAAGTTATTACAAGAATTTATACATTGATAAATAAAATATAATATTTCTGTGCACCAACACTGATAAAATTCTGTTGAACTCAACCTTCAATAGCAACCTTAAAAGCTTCAGTAGAGATAAAATTCTTCCATGTTTAGATAGGCAAGAAGTTCTAGGATTTTTTTGAATGATGTACCAGGCTCTGTTCTTCTTACAGAGGGTACCATGAATGTTAGAGCCAGGTGCCTTTGGCTCCCTGACAACACAGGATATTATCAGGCAGGTTAGGTGCCTTTGCAGGTATATGAGGGTTGCTATCTATTCACAAACCATTAAGTATTTCTTTTATACGGAACCACAAAAACAAACAAACAAACAAAAAACACAGCTACAAATATTCAGAGTCTGTGGTCAGTGAAATCCCTTGGATAACCTAGTGAATATATCACCAGGGCAGAAGCCTTAACAATTTAAAAATGAAGACATATTTACAACCTCCTTTTTCCCACAAGTGGAATTCCTGTTTACAGTATGTAGTATTTTCCACTTTTCTTTCCCTTTGAATTTTTTTCTGCTGCCTTTTTCTTCAGTACATTCCAAACTAAAGGTCCAAGGCTATGAGTAAAAACTCTCTTGGCCATTTCCATACATTTCAGCCAGTCGTTTAAAACGGGGACCCCAGTCACTAAGGTAGTCATAATTCTGATCAGAGTTTGAGCTGATGGAATCTAAAGAACTGAGAGATTCCGCTACTGAGCCATTTCCTTCAAATGCATAAGTCTGAAGAGAGTCGTATGGTGGAGCCCCTGGATCCACATCAGCTTCTTTTAGTCTTTCCCAAATAAATTCCCTAAAAATGACATTATCTGGGATGTTTTTAAAAGTCGGTCGACTCAAAAACTGAATTTCAGGAGTCACATCTCTCCGGGTTTTGGTGTCTCTTATGACGTTGAGGTTTCTCAGCGCAGCCATGTCAAAGGCTTCTGTGTCTTCTTCTCCCCCACCCTCGTCATCATATCTTACGATGTTTTCTCTAATATCCCTCTCCTCATCAAAAATGAGAGGCTCTTTTTTTCGTCTTCTCATAGTGACAATGAGGAGGATCAGCACTGAAACATAAGACAGCAGAGATAAAAGGTCAGATGCAGAAAAAGGACCCCGATATGCGGTAAGACTCATAGATTCCATTGCCATAGCAGGCAAAAAGGCTTCCTGTTTCATGGGAATTCATAACATCAGATGTGTTAAAACTGCAAATGATGTGTGTAAAACGGATGCTTTTATACATCAAAAAACTCTTTTCTACACCTGCTCATGATTGATGTCTTGCTCTAACCTCCAAAATATTTGATAGAATGAATTCTAGGGCCAGTTGTGAATAAATATAATTTCAAAGCAACATATGACAAAGGGAGCCTTTGAACTCCTTAATTGCTGGGAAGGCAAAATGCCATTTATAAATGTTATGTGTATAATTTAACAAGTACAATGCAAGATGGAAATAGATTACAGAATTTGGTCAGGGTCTTTGAAGAAATAAATGTCTGGCCCTTGTTATCAAATTCAGTGGTTTAATAAATTCCAGTATGTCATGTATAAAGATTAAAAGCTTTGGAATAAAATGAGTCCCATTTTAAAGTGTGAAATACTGAACCTAGACTCTGTAGACTTTTAACAATGGTCAAAGATTTAAGAAACAAGTCATTTTAACAATGGGAATTTTCTCTTATATAAAAATATTAATTAAATGTTGAAATGTGCAACTTCTCTGGAAAGCAAAAGAGAACAACAAGATAAGATTTAGTATTATACACATTAAATACATCCTCATTATAATACAAACAATCTTATGGGGAGACTTCACTACCCACAAGTGACTCCTAAGACTGAAAATTCATTACCAGTTTTGGCTTCCAGATTTGAAATAAACAGGGTAAATGAAATGGCTTTTCTTCATCTCACCCTGAAACAAAATAATATACCGCCTTCCAGTCTGTGCCAGTGTCTTGAGCAGACCTTGAATGCTCTGCACCTAATCCCATAAAACCAAGAGGAGGCAGAAATACCAGGAGTTCTAACACATCCAGGATTGTAGGTGAGGAGGCAGTGACACCTGCCTCAAACAGGGAGTAATTGGAGCCCCTGAGGACCCAGGAACTCACCCTTGGCCAATTGCACAGGTTATTTCCTGTATGCACCAGTGCTCTGAAAATAGCTTGAGTGTCAGCTCTGCACTCAATCACACAAAACCCAGAGGAGGCTGGATTCCCACTAGCTCTAAAACACCCGGTAACATAGGATCTCATACGGTAACAGGATCTCAGGAGACCGGCCACACCAGGATTTCAGGATCCCAGAGGCAGCCTGAATCTCAGGAGCTCTTACACCCAGGATCTCAGGATCACAGGATCACAGAAAGAGCTGGACCCTGTGGAGTGCTGATACAACCAAGATAACATGAAAGATAGGCTCCAGTCAGAGACAGTGAGTGAAGGTAGGCCTAGAGATAACCAGATGGCTAAAGGCAACCACAAGAATATAAACAACAAAAGCCAAGGTTACTTGGCACTATCAGAACCTAGTTCTCCCATCATAGCAAGTCTTGAATACCCCATCACACCTGAAAACTAAGATTCAGATTTAAAGTCACTTCTCATGGTGATGATAGAGGACTTTAAGAAGGACATAGATAACTCCTTCAAAAGAAATATAGGAGAACACAGGTAAACAGGCAGAAGCCCTTATAAAGGAAACACAAAATCCCTTAAAGAATAACAGAAAAACATAACCAGGAAGGTGAAGGAATTGAACAAAATCATCCAGGATATAAAAATGAAAGTAGAAACAATAAAGAAATCACAA
Organism: Grammomys surdaster; assembly: GCF_004785775.1. Taxonomy (NCBI): domain Eukaryota; kingdom Metazoa; phylum Chordata; class Mammalia; order Rodentia; family Muridae; genus Grammomys; species Grammomys surdaster. The sequence goes on from NW_021604698.1 coordinate 2,174,837, forward strand.
AGAGAGACTCTCCTGGAGAAAGAAAACTTAGGAAAGAGATCAGGAGTCATGGATGCAAGGATCACCAACAGAATACAAGGCATAGAAAAGAGAATATCAGGTGCAGAAGGTACAATAGAAAATATTGACACAATTGTGAAAGAAAATACAAAATGCAAAAAGCTCCTAACCCAAAATATTCAGGCAATCCAGGACACAATGAGAAGACCAAACCTAAGGATAATAGGTGTAGAAGAGAATGAGGATTCCCAACTTAAAGGGGCAGTAAATATCTTCAACAAAATTACAAAAGAAAACTTCCCTAACCTAAAGAAAGAGATGCCTATGAACATACAAGAAGCCTACAGAACTCCAAATAGATGAGACCAAAAAAGAAATTCACTCTGTCACATAATAATCAAAACACCAAATGTACAAAACAAAGAAAGAATATTAAAAGCAGTAAGGTAAAAAGGTCAAGTCACATATAAAGGCAGACCTATCAGAATTACACTGGATTTCTAAGCAGAGACTATAAAAGCCAGAAGATCCTGGACAGATGTCATTCAGATGCTAAGAGAACACAAATACAAGCCCAGGTTACTATACCCAGCAAAACTCTCAATTACCATAGATGGAGAAACCAAGACATGCCTTGACAAAACCAAATTTACAGAATATCATTCCACAAATCCAGCCCTACAAAGGATAATAGAGGGAAAACTCCAACACAAGCAAGGAAATTATATCCTAGAAAAAGCAAGAAAGTAATCTTCTTCCGAAAAACCCAAAATAAGATAGACACACAAACATAATTACACCTCTAGTAATAAAAATAAAAGGAAGCAACAATCACTTTTCCTTAATATCACTTAACATCAATGGACTCAATCCCAGAGTAAAAAGACATAGACTGATGGCCAGGATATATAAGCACGACCCAGGATTTTACTGCATAAGGGAAATGCACCTCAGTGACAAAGACACATGATACATCAGAGTAAAAGACTGGAAAACAATTTTCCAAGCAAAGGGTCTCAAGAAACAAGCTCGAGTAGCTATTGTAATATCGAATAAAATCTACATTCAACTTAAAGTCATGAAAAAAGATAAGGAACCATGAATTAAGACTGGTCTTAACAATGGAAACAGTGGAAAGCACACATATACGTGGAAACTGTACAACAATCTACTCAATGATAACTTGGTCAGGAAAGAAACAGAAAGAAATCAAAGACTTGTTAGCATTTAATGAAAATGAGTCATATCAAATGTTGTGGGACACAATGAAGGCAATGCTAATAGGAAAAATCATAGCTCTAAGTGCCTATATAAAGAAACTGTAGAGAACATACACTAGCAGCGTGACAACATGACTGAAAGCTCTAGACCAGAAGGTTAACTTCATACTTGTCAAAGAAAAAATGCAACCTAGATGAACTCTCAATTCTGAACATTTATGATCCAAAAGTAAGGGCATTCACGTTCGTAAAAGCAACTTTACTAAAGCTCAAAGCACACATTACACCTCACACAATAATAGTGGGAGACCTCACTTTCAGAAATGGACATGTCATGGAATCAGAAATTAAACCGGGACACAGTGAAACTAGCAGAAGTTATGAGCCAAATGGATTTAACAGATATTCATAAAGCATTTCATCCTAAAGCAAAAGAATATACATTCTTCTAAGTACCTCATGTTACCTTCTCCAAAATTGACCATATAATTGCTCACAAAACAGGCCTCAACTGATATAAGAAGTTTGAAATAATCCCATGTATCCTATCAGATCACCACAAACTAAGACTGGTTTTCAATAATGACAAAAACAATGGAAAGCACACATATACTTGAAAACTGTTCAACACTACTCAATGATAACTTGGTCAGGGAAGAAATAAACAAACCAAAGACTTTTTAGAATTTAGAGAAAATGAGTAATACAAAATATTGTGGGGCACAATGAAAGCAGTGCTAAGAGGATAACTCATATTACTAAGTGCCTACAACAACAGAGAGAGAGAGAGAGAGAGAGAGAGAGAGAGAGAGAGAGAGAGAGA
>NW_021604698.1:2176889-2198501 GCF_004785775.1 Grammomys surdaster
AGAGAGAGAGAGAGAGAGAGAGAGAGAGAGAGAGAGAGAGAGAGAGAGAGAGAGAGTATACATTAGCAGCTTGACAATATATCTGAAAGCTCTTGAACAAAAAGAAGCAAGTACACTCAAGAGGAGTAGACGGCAGGAAATAATCAATTTCAGGGATGAAATCAATCAAGTAGAAACAAAAAGAACAAAGAATCAACAAAACCACTAGCTGGTTCTTTGAAAAAATCAACGAGATGGATAAACCCTTAGGCAGACTAAACAGAGGGCACAGAGACAGTATCCAAATTAATAAAATCAGGACTGAAAAGGGTGACATAACAACAGAAAATGAGGAGATTCGAAAAATCATCAGATCCTACTACAAAAGCCTATCTTCAACAAAACTGAAATATCTGGATAAAATGGACAATTTTCTAGACAGATACCAGACACCAAAGTTAAATCAGGATCAGATAAATGATCTAAACAGTCCCATAACCCCTAAAGAAATAGCAGCAGTCATTAAAAGTCTCCCTACCAATTACTCCCAGAACCAGATGGTTTTAGTGCAGAAATCTATCAGACCTTCAAAGAAGACCTAATATAAATTCTCTTTAAACTATTCCACAAAATAGAAACAGAAGGAACACTACCCAATTTGTTCTATGAACCCACAATTACACTCATGTGTAAACCAAAGACCCAACAAAGAAAGAAATCTTCAGACCAATCTCCCTTATAAATATCAATGCAAAAATGCTCAATAAATTTCTCACAAATTGAATCCAAGAATACATCAAAAACATCACCCATCATGATGTAGTAGGCTTTATTCCAGGAATGCAGGAATGGTTCAACATATTGAAATCCATCAATGTAATCCACTATATAAACAAACTAAAAAAAAAAAAACATGATCATTTCACAGATACTGAGAAAGCATGCGACAAAATTTAACACTCCTTCATGTCAGAAAATGGAAAGATACCCCATGCTCATTGATTGGCATGATTAATATAGTAAATATGGCTATTTTTCTGAAAGCAATCTACGGATTAAATGCAATTACCATCAAGATTCCAACTCAATTCTTCATAGGATTCCTCTTCAAAGAGGAATTCTGAAATTCATTTGGAATAACAAAAACCCAGTATAGCAAAAACTATTCTCTACAATAAAAGAATTTTTGGGAAAATCACCATCCCGGATTTCAAGCTGTACTACAGAGCAACAGTGAAAAAAAAAAAAAAAAAAAAAAAAAAAAACCTACACGGTATTGGTACAGAGACAGGCAGGAACATCAATGGAATAGAATTGAAGATCCAGAAAGGAACCCACACACCTATGGTCACTTAATCTTTGACAAAGGAGCTAAAACTGTCCAGTGGAAAAAGGACAGCATTTTCCACAAATGGTGCTGGTTCAACTGGGGTACAACATGTAGAAGAATGCAAATTGATTCATTATTATCTCCTTGTATAAAACTTAAGACCAAGTAGATCAAGGACCTCCTCATAAAACCAGATATACTGAAACTAATAGAAGAAAAAGTGGGGAAGAACCTTGAACACATGGGCACAGGAGAAAAGTTCCTGAACAGATCACCAATGGCTTATGTTCTAAGATCAAGAATTGATAAATGGGAACTCATAAATCTTTTGTAAGGCGAAGGACACTGTCAATAGGACAAAACAGCAACCATCAGATTGGGAAAAGATCTTTACCAATCCTACATCTGATAGAGTTCTAATATCCAAAGTATACAAAGAACTTAAGAAATTACATGCCGGACAATAAATTAGCCCTATTTTTAAAATGGGGTACAGAGCTAAACAAAGAATTCTCAACTGAGGAAAATTGAATGGTCCAAAAGCATTTCAAGAAGGAGAAGCAAATTGTGGTGCTTTGGTCCCTCTTAGAAGGAGTAACAAAATACTCATGGAAGCAAATATGGAGATAAAGTATGGAACAGAGACTGGAGGAGGGACTGTCTGGAGACTGCCCCACCTGGAGGATACATCTCCTGTATAGTCATTAAATGTAGCCACTGTTGTGGTTGCCAAGATGTGCATGCTGACAAGACCCTCTGTATCAGAGCCTTATATATACAGAGTCGAATGCTTGTAGCTAACCATTGAACTGATCACAGGGCCTCCATTGGAGGAGTTAGAATTGTCCATGGGGAGGGGGACAATACCAACCAAATTGAGCTCCCAAGGTCTAAACTGCCAGCCTGGAGACACACATGGAGGGATCTATGGCTCCAGCTATATATGTAGTTCAGGATGACTTTGTGGGGCAAGAATGAGAGAGGAAGGCCTTGGTCCCCTGAAGGCTGAATGTCCTAGTGTGGTGGAGTTCCAGGGCAGGAAGACAGGTATGGTTGGATAAGTGGAGGCAAACCCTCATCAATGTAGGAAGAGGTGAGATGGGATAAGGGAATTCTTGGAGGAAATGGTGAAAGGAGATAAAAACTGAAATATAAATAATTGACAACAATAACAATAATAATGATAATAAAAACAGGTAATGGAACTGGCTATCACAGTCGAGCATTTGAGACTTTTTGTCAACAATTAATATTACCCATATTATTCAGATTCCTTATAATCCTCAAGAACAAGGTATTGTGGAAAGGGCCCATGGAACTTTAAAATAATATCTTCATTAAAAAAAGGGAGGGAGATATGTCCCTGTATACCAGAAATTTATTTAAATCATGTACTTTTTATTTTAAATTTTTAAAAAATTTGGATGACAAGGAACGTTCTGCTGAGTATCTGTGACATCCTACAACTTGGCATTCCTATGCTTACTTGAAAAGAAAGGATCCACTTACGGCATATGGCATGATCCCAATCAGGTATCTAATCTGAGGAAGAGGGCATGATTTTTGTGCTCTTTATCCTATTCAAATTATTGGAAGGGGGTTCAGAGTTTAAGAGTAAGGAGCCATCTTGAATGTCATGTTATCTAACTTCTAAAATTAACCATGATATTCATTATAATTAGGAAAAAGTTTAAGACATTTGCAGGGTATTATAACATCACTCTGTTTTAACTTTGCCTAGTGAGATTATGAATTTTAAGGAATGCTGTTCTGCTGAGCTTTGATGCAGCAGATACTGCTGATAAAATTACACATGGCTCGAGGTCAGTATTTCCATTTTGGTAAAGCTTCAAGGATGACATATATAGATTGAACATGCTAGCCCTTTTTGTTCTGGTAATACTTTATTTCTGCCTATCGTGTTAAAGCTTGTCTTTAACAACATCAACAAGTTGCCAGCCAAAGTACATAACATGAAACTGAAAATGGACTCCCAGACAGAGTTATTAATTTATTAATTTGGCTGGCAATCCAAGAACGGGTAAGATACTGTACAGAGCCTTACCAACCTAAGACATATTGTGTTGCTTATGATAATGTATATTTCATGATGTGTAAGGATGGCATTATTGTCAGAATGACCTAAAACAGGTTAAGTCTTGTTTATGAAATAAAAGAGGAGGAGATGTGGAGAGCTTTTGGGGCCATTTGGCAGGAATTTGACATTGGCCAAGGACAAGGAAATGGGCTTCAGGCATGAATCGTATGTTAGGATATAACAAAGATTAATTTCAGGCAGGAATATAAATCTTAGGCTAGAACAAAGATATAGGCTTCAGGCATGAAAATGACTCTGGGCTAGGACATGGAAATAAGCTCAGATATTTAGGTCATCCTAGTAAGCCTTTAGAATCAGTGATCAAGGGAATGATCATGGAACTTGTTTTTTATTGCCTTGTTTGTTCTTTGACTATTTGTGTGTGTTGTCTTGCTTGTTCCTTGACTATTTGCATCAATTGTATTGCTAGTTCCTCAACCTAGAACTGACCTTAATACTTGCATGTAATTAAAACGGTATAAAAACAAAAAGGAGGAGGAGGAATGGAGTAGGAGTGTCTGGGGGGGCAATTAATGGGGAAAAGTGGTAACATCTGAAATATAAATAAAAATTAAAATAAAAAAAAAGAAGCTACAAAAAAAATTTCTTCTTCTCAGCACCTCATGGTACCTTCTTCAAAATTGACCATATAATCAGTCACAAAACAAGCCTCAACTGATTCAGGAAGATTGAAATAATCCCATGCATGCTATCAGATCACCTCAGATTAAGGCTAGATTTCAGTAACAACAAAAACAACTAAAAATCCACATACACATGGAACCTGAACAACTCTCTGCTCAATGATAATTTGGTCAGGGAAGAAATAGAGAAATTAAAGACATGCTGGAATTCAATGAAAATGATGACACAGCATACCCAAACTAATGGAACTAAAAGAAAGTAGTGGTAAGAGGAAAATTCATAGCACTATGTACCTTCATAAAGAAATTGAAGATATTTTACATTTAATAGCACACCAGAAAGCCCAGAACAATTGGAAGCAAACTCACCCAAGAAGAGTAGACAGCAGGAAATAGTCAAAGTCAGTGGTGAAATCAACCAAGTAGAAACAAAGAGAATGATACAAAGAATTAACAAAATAAAAAGCTTGTTCTTTTATAGCATCATCAAGCTAGATAAACCCCTAGCTAACTATCTGAAGTGCACAGAGACAGTATCCAAATTAACCAAATCAGAAATGAAAAAGGCAGACTTAACAAAAGAAACTGAGGAAATTCAAAATAAATCATCAGATTTTACTAAGAAAGCCTGTGCTTAAAAAAGAAAGAAGGAAAAAAGAAAGAAAGAAGAAAGAAAGAAAGAAAGAAAGAAAGAAAGAAAGAAAGAAAGAAAGAAAGAAAGAAAGGAAGGAAGGAAGGAAGGAAGGAAGGAAGGAAGAAAGAAAGAAAGAAAGAAAGAAAGAACAATAACAAAAAAGAACACAGAAATTCTATATGAAATGAATGATTTTCTAGACAGATAACAGGTACCAAAGATAAATCAAGAGCAGGTAATCTATCTAAACAGGCCTGTATCTGCTAAGAAAATAGAACTCATTAATAAAACTCCCAACCAAAAAACAAAACAAAACAAAAACAAAAAACAGAGCCAGACAATTTTGGTGCAGAATTCTGCCAGACCTTCAAAGAAGAACTAATACAAACATTCCTCAAACTATTCCACAAAATAAAAAGAGAAGGAACATGACCTGATTCACTTTATGAAGCCACAAATATTCTGATATCTAAACCACACAAAGACTCAACAAAAAAAGAAAATTTCAGACATATTTCATTTATGCATATCAATAAAAATGCTCAATAAAATTTTAGCAAACAGAATCCAAAACCACATCAAAAATATCATTCACCACAATTAAATAAGCTTCATCCCAGTGGTGTAAGTTTGGCTCAATATACAAAAATCCATTAACTTAATATACTATAAAAAAAAAAACTACAAGAAAAAAAATCACATGATCATCTCACTAGATACTGAAAAAGCATTTGACAAGACCCCTTCATGTTAAATGTTTTAGAGAAATCAGACATTCCAGGCATACACCTAAACATAATAAAAAAATAATATACAGCAAACCAATAGCCAATATCAAATTAAATGGAAACATACTTGAAGCAATCCCACTAAAATCGGGGACAAGACAAGACTGGCCACTCTCTCCATATTTACTCACTATAATACTTGAAGTTCTAGCTAGAGCAATAAGACAACAAAAGTAGATCAAGTAGAAACAAATTTTCAAAGAAGTGAAGGTATCACTATTTGCACATGATATGATAGTATATATAAGCAACCCCAAAAGTTCTACCAGAGAACTTCTACAGCTGATAAGCAACTTCAGTAAAGTGGCTGGATATAATATTAACTCAAACACACCAGTAACCTTCCTTTATACAAATGATAAAAGGGCTGAGAAAGAAAGTACGGAAACAACACCCTTGAGAATAGTCACAAATCTTATAAAATACTTTGGAGTAACTCTAAACAAACAAGTGAAAGATTTATATGACAAAAACTTCAAGTCTCTCAAGAAAGAAACTGAAGAAGAACTAACTAAATGAAGAGGTATTCCATGTTTATCGATAGTAGGAATAACAGTAAAACTGGCCATCCTACCAAAAGCAATCTACAGATTCAGTGCAATCCCTATCAATATTCCAACACAATAATTCAAAGACATGGAAAGAGCAATTCTCAGTTTCATATGGAAAAACAAAAAACCAAGAATAAAGAAAATGATTCTGTTTGTTTTTTTGTTTTGTTGTTGTTTTTTGTTTGTTTTGTTTTGTTTTTTGAGACAAGGTTTCTCTGTATAGGGTTGGCTGTCCTGGAACTCACTCTGTAGACCAGGCTGGCCACGAACTCAGAAATCCTTCTGTGTCTGCCTCCCAAGTGAAGAAAACCGATTCTTAACAATAAAAGAACATCTGAGGAAATAACCATCCCTGACCTCAAGCTATACTACAGAGCGATAGTGATAAAAAAAAAAAGAAAACAAAACAAACAAACAAAAAACTGCATGACATTGGTACAGAAACAGACAGGATCATCAATGAAATAGAATTGAAGACCCAGAAATAAAACCACACATTTATGGACACTTGATCTTTGACTAAGAAGCCCAAAATATACAATGGCAAAAGAAAAGCATCTTCAATAACAAATGGTGCTGCTCTAACTGGCAGTCAGTAAGTAGAAAAAGAAAAGGAAAACAGAAATGAAGCCCTGAAGGCTAGCTGAATGAATGTAAATATGCAATCTCAGGTAGTTGGGTTTGGGGGAGCTCTAGAGACCAGAGAGGTGAGAGACTCTCAGGACTTAAAGGGAGAAAACTTAAATGAAATGCTCAAGAGTGGGGAGAGGGAACTTGGAGAGTTCACTTCTAGTAGAAAGACAGGGCATCAAGAGCAGAGATAGGGTTGTCATCCAACAGTCAAAAACTGTAGCCCAGAATTGTCAACTTTCTAAGAGAACTGTAGTGACAAAAATGGATTAGAGATTGAAGGAAAGGAGGTCCACTGACTGGCCCAAATTGGAATCCATCTCAATGATGAACTTCAAGTCCTGACACTATTTCTGATGCAATGGCGTGCTTACAGACAGGAAGTACAGATGCCTTCTGAGAGGCCCAACAATCAGTTGACTGAAACAGAAGGAACAGAAGCTGACACTTACAAAAAACCAGTGGATTGATGTTGGGGACTCTTGTGGTTAAGTTAGGGAAATTCTGAAAGAAGTTGAGCAGGAGGGTGACCCCATAGAAAGACCAGCAGTCTTATCTAATCTGGACCCTCAAATACTGAATCACCTACCAGGCAGCATACATGAGCTGCTCAGAGGCCCTAGACACATACACAGCAGAGGACTGTCTGGTCTGGTCCCAGTGAGAAAAGTGGCACCTAACCCTGGAGAGACTTGAGACCCCAGGGAGTGTTGAGGCCTGATGGAATGTTGGAGTATGGGATAGGGATATGATCTTGGATACAGGGGAGTAGGATTGGGAAGGGGATAGATAATGTTTTGACTGTAAAAAACAGTTAATTTAAAGAAATGGCTGTTTTTGAATTTGGGGATTTGAAATGTGTTTAAAACAAAACAAATGTGTAAAATGTCTTTTTTAAAAAAATTAAAAGGGTTTATTTTTATTTTGTGTCTACAGATACTTTTTTGCATGCTTGCCTATTTCCCATGTATGTAGTTGTTGCCTGTGAAGACTAGAAGAGGACATGAAATCCCTGAGAATTGAAGATACAGATTACTGTACACACACACACACACACACACACACACACACTTCCTCAATTAAGGAAGTGCCCACTCATAGGAGAAAATTCGTGGCTTGTACAAACAATCTATCCAAGAACTTCCAGGATGTAGATGGTAGATGTCAGACGTGAAGGGAGTACTGACACCTCTCAGTTCATAAGACAATATCATCAGCCATTTTTGAAGTGCCACAACTTATCCTCACAATAAGTGTAGCTCATATCACAGTTCAACAAAGCTTTTGATGGAGCAACTGATGGAGATTATTACAACAGTGAACAACTGGTCGAAAATGCAGAGATTATGTTGACTGTGGAGAATCTGATCCCAAATGATACCTCTTCAGCACAATCCCTATACCTGAGGTCCAGGGAAATCATGTACAAGGGAATGGAAAGATGGTAAGTCCCAAAGTCCCAGGACACCTGTTGACAGAGTCTGTTTCTTAGAAAAAATGGAGAAAATGCACTGAGAAACTATCAACCATAAGGCTGCCTAAGTATGACAAGCATGATGACCGTTCCAGTTAATATAATAAAGGAAGTTCTACATGGTTTCACCTCAAATGAAGAACTACAGGTGGTCAGTGACTCAAGGATGCATCCCCACATAGGTTGTCTAACTCCAAGAAGTCATTCCTGGACACATGCACATATAAGTAATTCTCAAGGGACTCAGTAGATATACTCTGTGTTCATATATAGGCATCTATATGAATACATAAAACTAATAAAAAAGATGATATAAATTTGGGGAAATAAGGGAGAAGCTAGGGGCATGACCAGAAGATTTAAAGTTCCTACTAGAAATTTGAAAAACTGGTTGTGGAGCTTTTCATCATCTTTTCAGAATGACAGCAATAACAATGATAACAAAAAGCCTAATGAGAATTGGTACAAAGAAAATCAAAGCACACTGTTCCTATTGGAGAAGTGAGTATGAGAAAGGCGAGGCTCGAGACAGTGAAGGCAGGAGATAATAGGCAGAAATGTCAAATTTAGAACAATTGACAATAAGAGTTTCTAATTTTAGAGATCAAGTATTTGACAGTGAAGAAGGCAAGTGCGTTGTAACAGTAGGGTGCTCTTTAAAGTGAAGTCAATGCCTGAATAGGCAAAATATTTCAAAACTATCAGTCTATTATATAATTGATATCATACTTTATGAGGCATATTCATATATTTTCAAAAAAAGTATCTTTTACAACAGGTTGAAAAATGCATTTTATTCTATAATTAAGCCTGCTGTTCTCATTCACGGTTTCAATAGATATTAACCTTTAGATCAGCTATGTTTGGAACAGCCTCAGGTATAATATGAATATGGAGTCTTCCAGTCTTTCTTGACGCTAAGAAAATTTAGTAATTGTTTTAGGAGATAGTACAGTTTTAAAAATCAGTGACTTGGCCAAAAGATGTTATAGCTTTGAACACATATAAAGGTTAAATTTAGCCTATGAAATCCATTTTCTAGGTCTAGGCTCGTACTTTGGACATGAAGAACCTCCTCATTCTTCCCCATGGGTACCTGCATAAACCATAAGAACTGCCAGCTTTGAACATTGTGCCCACCAATTGCTTGCCAGTGCATCCCAACTGAGGCACAGACAGTAGCAACAGGTAATATGACAATTGTATGGTCCCTGCCCTACCCCCCAAACTTCCAGAGAAGTCTTGTTGCCATCAGGATGATCTAGCCAACACCAGGGAAAATCAGATGAGTAAAGCACCAGGCAAGAGCACAGCCAACAAAGGCCAGGGTAATATGACACCACCAGAGAGCAGATATTCTGTTACAGCAAACCCTGAATATCTTAATGAAAATGAAGCACAAGAATGTGATATAATTCCAACCTTATAAGAATGATAGAGAAACTTAATGAGGAAATTAATAAATCCCTTAGGGAAATACAGGAAAATACATTCAAATAGAGCATTAAAAGAGGAAGCAAATAAAATTACAGAAAGATACAATCAATCAGGTAAAAGGAATGAATAAAACTGTCCAAGACCTAAAAATAGAAATAGAAGCAAAAAGAAAAACCTGCAAAGAGAAAAACTAGAGACATAAGCATCACCAACAGAAGACAGGAAATAGAAGAGAATTTCAGATGTAGAAGATATTATAAAGGAAATCAATATATCGGTCAAAGAAATTGCAAATTTAAGTCATGACAGAAAACATGCAGAAAAGGCAGGACATTATGATAAGACTAAACCTAAGAATAATAGGAATAGAACAAGAATAGATCCCCAGGTCAAAGGCCCCAAAACCATCTTCAACAAAATCATAGAATAAAATTTCCCTAGCCTAAGGAAAGAGATGCCTATAAAGGTATAAGAAGCCTAAAGAACAGCAAACAGATTTGGGCATAAATGAAAATCTTCCAAGAACATAATAATAAAAATACTAAATATACAGAATGAATAAAAAATTTTAAAACAGCAGAGATAAAATGCAATGTAACATATAAGACCAATCAGAATTATGCCTGCTTTCTCAACTGAGACTCTAAAAGACAGAAGGGCCTGGGGAGATGTCTTACAGATGTCTAGAGACCAAAGATGTCAACCCAGACTACTATACCCAGAAAAAATTTCAATCAGCATAGATAAAAGCCACATATTTCATAAAAAAATTAAGTAATATCTTCCCAGTATCCCAGTCCTAAAGAGGATACTAGAAAAAAAATTACAACCCTGTGAGGCTAATGACACTCAAGAAAATACAAAAATTTAAATAATTTCACTCTATTAAGAGCAATAGAATAGAAACACATATACACACTTAAACTACCATTATAAACATTAAAATAACAGGAGGTGACACTAATGTCCTCAATATATTAATTAAAAGGCAAGGCTAACAGAATGGATGCAAAAACAGGATCCATCATTCTGCTCCATCAAGAAATATACCTCAGAAAAAAAGATAAGCATTACCTCAGAATAAAGGGATGAAAATAGAATTCCCAAACAAATGGACCTAAGAAATAAGCTGGCGTAGCAATTCTAATGTCTAAAAAATGGTCTTTCAAACAAAAATAATCAAAAGACACAGAAAAAGATGCTTTACACTCATCAACGGAAAAAAAGGCCACCAAGAAAATATCTCAATTATAAACATTTATGCTCCAAATGTAATGGCACCCACATTCATAAAAGAAGCATTACTAAAGCATAAATCACACATTGAATCCCACATATTAATTGTGGGGGACTTCAACACCCCACTTTCATCAACAGACAAGTGATCAAGCAAGAAACTAAACAGAACAATGGCAAAACTAACAGAGGTTATGATTTGAATGAACCTAAATGATATCTGTAGAACATTTCACCCAAACACATAAGAATATAACTTCTTCTCAGCACCTTAGGGAACCTTCTCCAAAACTGACCATATAATCAGTCACAAAACAAGAATCAACAGATACAAGAAGATTAAAATCACCCCTTAGATCTTATCAGATCACCATGGATTAAAGCTGAACTTCACCAACAACAGAAACAAAAATAAGCCTACATACTTAGGAAATGGAACAACTCTTTACTCAATGGACCACTGGGCCAGGAAAAATAATGAAAGAAATTAAAGATTTTCTAGAAATGAATAAAAATGAAGGCACAACATACCAAAGCTTATGAGATACTATGAAAGCTAAGAGCACTAGTTCATAGTACTAAGTTCCTTCATTAATGAATTGGAGAGTTCTCACACTAGGAAATTAAGCCACCTAAAGGTTCTATAAAGAAACAAACACTCCAAAGAGAAGTTTATAACAGGAAATAAACTCAGGGCTGAAATAAATTAATTGGAAATAAAGAGAATGAACAAAGAATCAATGAAACCAAGTGCTATTTCTTTGAGAAAATCAGGATAGATAAACCCTTAACCAAATTAATGGAAAAACAGAAAAAGATTATCCAAATTAACAAAATCAAAAATGAAAAGGGAGCCATAACAAAGAATAGTGAGAGAGTCATAGTGATCTGTCCGCTGAACCTTCACCCAGCCAATACCCTGTTCTGAAAGATATCTGTATTCCCCCTGAACACCCACGCTCCAGTGTCATCCCCTTCCCCACAACCTGCCTTTCTGTATTTATAACTCCTGTGTGAATGAATTACGATTTGAAATAAATAAATAAATAATTTAAAAAAAAAACAAAGAATAGTGAGGAAATTCAAAAAATTATTAGGTCTTAATTCAAAAGGCTGTACAAAACAAAACTAGAAAATCTAAATGAAATGAATGATTTTCTAGACATATCAATTACTAAAGCTAAGTCAAGATCAGGTAAAACATCTGCATAGTTCTATAACCCCTAAGGAAATAGAAGTAGTCATTTAAAGTTTCCAAAACAAACAAACAAAAACCCTGGGCCAGATGGATTTAGCACAGAATACTATCAGATATTCAGAGAAGAGCAAATGTCAATATTCCTCAAATAACTCAATAAAACAGAAGCAGAAGGAACATCACCAGACTCATTCTCTGAGGCCATGGTCACCACAATAGGTAAGTCACACAAAAACTCAATGAAAAAATAGAATTTTAGACCAATTTCCCTTATGAACATTGATGCAAAAATATTCAAAATAATACTCAGGAGCTAAATATAAGAATATATCAATGACATTATCAACCATGACCCAGTAGGCTTCATCTCAGGGATGAAGGGGTCATTCTATATATGAAGATCAAGCAACATATTCTACCATATAAACAAATTAAAATAAAAAACATGTGGTCATAATAGTAGATGCTGAAAAAACCTTTGAAAAAAATCCAACACATTTCATGTTAAGTCTTGGAGAGACCAGGAATACAAGGCATACACTTAAATATAATAAAGGCAATATACAGTAAGCAAATAACAAAGATAAAATTAAATGGAGAGAAATGTAAACCAATTATGCTAAAACCAAGGAAAAGACAAGGCTTTCCATTTTCTCTATATCTCTTCAATATAGTTTTTGAGGTACTAGCTAGATCAGTACAACAATTAAAGGAGATCAAGGAGATACAAATTGAAAAGGAAGAAGACAAAGTATCACTGAAGCAGGGAATATTGGGAGAGACAACTAGAATGGGAAGGGGGAACATTCCTGGGATGAGCTAGAAACCCAAGACAATGGAAACTCCTAGAAATCTATGAGGATAATCCTAGTTGAAACCCCTAGCAATGGGTGATTTGGAACCTAAAATGACCATCTCCTGTAATCAGACAAGATTTCTAATGGATAGAAAGGGACAACAACCCAGACACAAAACCTTCAACCTACAATTTGTCCTGCCTACAAGATATACAAGAGGAAAGATGGGGTAAAAATTGAGGGAATGGCCAACCAATGACTGGTCCAGGTTGAGACTCAGACCATGAGAGGAGCCTACCCCAACAGTGTTAATGATATTCAGCTGTACTTGCAGACAGAATCTTAGTGTGATTGTCATTACTGAAGCTTCACCACGCTGATGGAAACAGATGCAGAGACCCACAACAAAATTTAGGCTGGGCTTGGGAAATCCTACAGAAGAGGGGGAAGAAAGGACGCAGAAGGGTCAAGGGTACTACAAGGAAACCTACAGAATCAATTAGCCTAGCCCCTTTAGGGTTCACCAAGACTTAACTTAAAACCAGAGAGCATGCGTGGGATGAATCCTGGTCTTCTATTCATACGTAACAGATGTGTAGGTTGAACTTCATGTGAGACATCTGAAGCAGGAGCAGGGACTATCTCTGACTCAGTTATCTGTCTTTAGATCCCTTTACCCCTAACTGGGTTACAATTTGATATGCGCAGCTGGTTGATATTCATGAGAGGCCCCCCCATTTCCTGAGAAGAAAGGGAGGAGGTGTGGATACAGGGGCTGGGGAGTGAGAGTGATGGAAAGTAAAGAGACAAGGGAGGGGAAGTTATCATTAGGATGTAAGAAATTTAAGTTAAATAAATAAGCTAATTTTTAAAAAGAAAAACACTTAGGGGGACTATCCCTCATATTCTATCATTGCTATCTTTTCTTTTCTTCCTCACTTTTCCTTGATGAGTCTAATGCACTCGTGATAACCTTCACATCAAAATATCCTTTCTGTTTTTCTGGATGAAAAGACCCCATTGTAATATGATTGCTGGCAAGTTCATTGAAATAACAGCATAAACAACACAAAACATAATAAAATACTTAGAATTGTTAGCAATTACTTTTTATTAATTTATCATGACCTCTCTTTTTATAGTTAGTTTTCACCTTACTTTCAGTCATGCTATTCAAAAACTATGGATTTAATATCATTACACTTCATGTCATATCCTGTTATTTTTCTAAAATAGGAAAATACTTAGGCTAGAAATGTCCACTTCATCTTTGATTCTAACTTACCAATTTATTCCTTCTCTTCAATACACGTATATCTTTTACTTTAATCAACCATATGTCACCTGAACTATAGTATAGTATAATATAGTATAGTCTATAGTATAGTATGGTATGGTATGGTATAGTATAGTTCATGTGAATATGCCTTACATCCCTCTACTAAGCTCAGTGTCCTGATCTGCTAGGACTCACCTGCTTTGGATTTTGCATTAACTAGGCAGGGATTACGATTTACTTCCATCTACCTCCATTTTCTCAAATACAAAATATAGATAATAGTCCTTTTATCACTATTTTTATTAATGTTGTAAAGACTGTATGAATTTGTATTTATGAAGTATATAGCAAAAACTTCCTCATTTTATTAAATATCAATTCATATGAGTAACTCATACTGTAAAACCTTAAACAATTCAGTTCCTATTTCTTCAAACATGGTAACCAAGTTTGAAGTATTCTAACTATCCAAGCTATTATCAAAATTTAAATATAGATTTTATTCACATCCACATGAGTAGAATGATTACAATGAACACCCAAAACATACTTAATGAATCCGATATTAATTGTGGTTTTTTTTTTTGAATGATAACTAATCATTTACTGGGGAATTCTTGAGAGTGTTAAATATGTAGCAAAGCTCATTAAATCCACATACTGTGAAATGTTATTTGTGGGTTCATTACAAAGCCTTGTGTTACCTATGTGCTTTATGGTATGTTCTAATAATATAATACTAGGTAAGCGAAAGGGTGTATGAGAGTGAGGAAAGAGTAATGTAGAGAAGGAGAAAGGAATGAGAGTAAATGAGGGTTAATCTCAAGAGATTTTTATCCTTTAGCAATATATATATATAAAGTTTAGGTAGGTTTTGTGATATAGAGGATAGTAAATATGAAGTTTGTTTATGATTACTTGCAGTTTTGAGTACATGTTCATAGAAGGTAAAGCACAATCTACAGAATAATATATTATGTGAACCTGAAAGACTGTAGGTAATGATTTTCAGGAAAATATTTTAATTTGGAAAACAATGAAAGCAAAGTTTCCAACAGCAAGGGTTTCATGATGACGAAAAATCACACAGGCTGGTACCTTTCCAGTAGTGAGCCTGTGGAGGAATATGTCTTGCTTTGAGAACCATAAGAAACATTATGACTTTCTTAAAGCATATTTGTTCTCACTAAGTTTTTTTTTTTCAAGAGAATCCATATGACATGATTTAGAATTAAATTCTCAGACAAGCATAGGATAATTCTGGTGATCAGAAAGAGACTGTGATCTAAGGCAAGAGCCTAAGAGACAATAGGAAGGAAAACTAGAAAACAAGGTTTTCAGCTTGGCTCTATGGGTTGTAAATTTGCAAACATACATATATTTTCAGAAACAAGAGCGCAACGATTTAACTTGCATTTTAAGACCACTTGGCACATCTTTTAAAATGAATTAATTATAGTTGATATATAGTCCATGTGAGTCGTAGAGATAAACATAAAACAAATACAGTATTTTGAACTGATGACAAGTTATATGCCATGTCTACTGGGATATGTTCTTTATGTTGTAGTGATAAAATTCTGATATTTCTCTTGAACACACACACACACAAGACTATTGACCTAAAGATATTATTACATTTTACCTAAACCATATTTATTTTTTAACTGAGATAATTTGATCCTAAAAGTATCTTCAAAGTATTGAACATTAGGAGAAAGATAAAAGTTATATTCCAAGACATATATTGCTGATGCATAATGATAAAAATAAAATCAAATGTTATTTTCCATAACTGAGTCCATTCAATTTACTTAGATTATTCAGCATGAGCACATGGAGTTTCTTCTTTCTTTTATATAATCAATTCGAGAGGCGTTTCCATATAATGGCAAAACGATGTTTACCTCTTGCTTTTAAATGTAGGAGTTCATTAGAAGAGAAATAGAGGAAAATAAAATAATAAATTTAAGCATTTGTGGTAGATAGATGTTTCTCTGCTATGATGGATGCTCTGAGACTACCATACCCCCAGTGTTAAAAGGCCCATGGTGAGAGCACATAAATTGGATCCAGAAGCCAATAGATAGTGTCTAGAATGCAAAATAAGGAGAGCAGTACTCTAGGCAAGTCAGCACATCCAAGACACGAAAAACATGCCTACAAAAAGCAGTGTGTACAAAATCAGCTGCAGCACCAAGAAAATAAATTAATAAACTAAAGAACGGATGAATAAAGATTGCTTAAGACTGGAAGACGGAACAGAGAGAGGGCTGACTTAGAAAATAACAAAATTTGACTGTAAATCAAGAAAAGAGACAGGACTTAGGAATATAGTTCAAGATTTCAGCTAGTCAATAGAACACGGAGCGTACATAGTGAAACCTGATGCAAAATTATGCCAACTAGAGATTTTCAAATGACACGCAAAAATTAGATAATTATTACCATGTCTCAAGACATGGAAATGTTTAATCATAACTGAAATTAATCCTCTTTTTACTGAAAATGAGTGTCCCACGGCACCTCTCTTTATGTGATCATTATAATGATTTAATTTGCACCTGGGTTAAGACAGAGCAAAAATGTTCAAAGTATAATGAATATTTTATATACAAGTACTATATGTGTTTTATATTCTGTACCAAAATAAATTCATA
This sequence comes from Grammomys surdaster, assembly GCF_004785775.1. NCBI lineage: Eukaryota > Metazoa > Chordata > Mammalia > Rodentia > Muridae > Grammomys > Grammomys surdaster. Next base: position 2,193,625 of record NW_021604698.1, read on the forward strand.
TGTAAAATTGAAAGTGTGTTTTCAAAGGTGAAAAGTAACTGGAGTGCATTATGAATTAGACGTCTTGAGTTAATTAAACATTTAGAAATCCATTGCATAAAGCATAGTAGGCACTTCAGCCCTTACTGTGGTAGCTTCCAGGCTTGAGATACTTAGAGGTTTTAAGCCACTTCTATGTGGAATCTTGGTATTTAATATTGGACTCATTTGGAAAAATAGATTTTTAGGACAATTTACAGGGCACCTCTTTTCTTCTTTCTGCTGCATCTGTTTGGTTTCTGAGTGTGACCAGCAATGGCCCTGTGGCTTTGCACCTAATTCCCTAATCTTTTGTTAGCTCTGAGAAAGGGACATACAGCAAAAATAGTTGCTTAGGAAACAGTTTATGAGATTTTTTTTTTTTTTTGGTTTTTCGAGACAGGGTTTCTCTTTATAGCCCTGGTTGTCCTGGAACTCACTCTGTAGACCAGGCTGGACTTGAACTCAGAAATCCACCTGCCTCTGCCTCCCAAGTGCTGGGATTAAAGGCGTGAGCTACCACTGCCCGGCAGTTTGTGAGAATTTATGTTCATAATGCTAAGTGATAACAAACTATTTGTGTTAACGCCAAGCTCATTTCATTGGCTTATGAAAGTAATCTATTTCTCTTTCATTCTGTTTTATGTTTCTTTTAAGTAGGAATGTATTTGCTTTCATGAATGAGCAATTGGAACACTGCTTATTATCTCAAAGACAACATATGAAAGCTAGTACATTGTGTTAGATCATGAGGAATAGTATGGTTTTTTTTATATGCCTTTTCTGGTATTACCATTATTCTCAGTCACTTGGTATACATTTTTTGCACATTAGTTAAAATTTTTCTCCAGTTATAAAAATAAGACAACATTTTCAAATCAAACAAAAAAATCACAAACAGTCTCAGCAAAGGAGTCTAAAGCTTGCTCAGATTTAGAAGGTCACATATGTATAATTAAGACACATGGCAATTGAAACTCAAGCTTTTTCTTAAGACATGGTGGAGGAGTTAGAATTCTTTGTGGCGAATGACGAGTTTATATGAAAACCTTTTAAAGCCAAGGCTTATGGAGCTGTGGCACTCAGAGTGAAAAGCAAAGAGCAGGAAGGGAGACAATATTACTTCAATCACATGGAATTATAGTCCAACTAGGGAAAGAAATAGAAGCTAATTCCAAAAATGCTCCAGAACCTTCAGAGAGAAGAAATAGTTGTCCCTGGGTAGAACAAAGTAATCCAGCTGTAATAGTCTCAAAACACTTGTGCATCTGTTAATGAGGAGAATATTTTAAGTCAAAGCAGGTGAAATTCTTCTAAATTTTTTAAAAGATCTATCTCATTAGTAATTGAATGCGTTAGTTGTACAATCTATTCTTTACTTAAAGTGTTTTCGCTCTGGTAGAAAAACTTCTGCATTTGTTAAATATGAACTTAACTCTGATAATACAGATGATTAAGTTATTATTGTGGTTAGTTATGTGAAATAGTTTTTATTCTGGTTTTAGAGTACTAAAATGTTTTCCACATATTGATTAAAACCTTTCAACATGAAAAATATTTAAGGTGACTTTTAATTCCATCTCAAGAGATTTGAAGCTGCAAGTTCTGATTCCTCTCAAGATATAATCAGGCTTAATAAATAATGGAAACCTTATACTGTGAGTTCTGGATTATTTCTTTTACTTAGTGTATTGATATTTAAATATTTTTCAGACAGAAGTGACGGTAGGCAGAAGAAATCACTCACAGGGTTAGGAAAATACAGAAGGTGATGTTTGGTTTTGTTGTTTTGTTTTTGAAGGTAGGATCTCATGTAGCTCAGACTGGCATCCAACTCACTCTGTAGACAAAGATGACTTTGAACTGTAAATCCTCCTGCTTCCATTTTCCAACTGTTTAGATTACAGGTATGCAGCACCATGCCCAGTTTAGTGCTAGGAATGAAACCCAATGTTTCATACATGAGAGATAAGCACTCTATCAGCTGAGCCACAGTCCTAGCCACTTGAGTCAAAGATTGGCATGTCCAGTATTCCATGTTATTAAATTTAATCTTGAGGAAGAAAAGTTATCAAGTGAGGGTAAAGATGCCTTTCTTCCATTTTATAAAGAAGCAATAACTGATGTCTGTCCAGAGACCTGAGTGACTAAGATAATGTACTACACTTTAGCCATGTTGGATTCCTAGTAACCAAATAATGTTTTATAGCTACAGTGCAAAGAGATATAAAGTCCTGTTCTGGCCTTTGTGTGTATTGCACACATATGGTACACATATTTACATCCATACAAAATATTCATATGCATAAAATATAAATAAATTTCAATGTGTGTGTGTGTGTGTGTGTGTGTGCGTGTGTTTGTGTATGTATGTAAAACAGCAACATAAGAGTAGACATACTGAATCTCATAACAAAGAAAGTGGGGAATAGCCTTGAATGAACTGACACAGGACGGGTTCAGTATTGATGTTCTAGCAACTTCATTTTATCATTTTCTGTCAAGTTCTCAGACTCTTTAGCTTGTTACCTCACTGAAACAGAATGTTGATACTCTGAATTTTCCTTTTTAGGAATTCAAAGACAAAGGCTTCTATAGTTATCTCCTTAAATGAATATGAGTTGCAAGTTCTCCCTTACTAAGAGCAATCACTTACCTTCGTTTTCATTAATTGGGAAGGTGAAAAACCCTGACAAATAACATCTAGAGCCAAGATTTACAACATTATTTGATAAATTACAAGAGTGAGCTATTTGTATATTTAAAATCAGGCACACTCCAGGATTTGTTTTCCATTTGCACATCTGTAAAACCTGAATGTTATTTCTTTCAAAAGTGACCATATCATGTCTAGTTTTAAAAAAGTAAAGTCAGAAAGAAAAGAATACAAAAGTTTTAATTATTTGCTCCCATCAAATTGGGAAATAAAATTTGGAGATTATAACTAAATCTTGAATGTCTGGTGATAGAAGACTGTGGCTCTTTTATATTTTCACTATATACATGAAGCTTAAAGTTATTGTAATTGTTTCAAATTTTTCTTTCAGTGTGAAATGTGGTTTTGATGATCTTTTGGTATAGCTGTAGGAATCCTAAAAATAAATAAAATGCAATGCACTAAACTTTGGTATGTAGAGAGAGAAGTGGGTTTTCTAATCTCAAGTGACATGCCTAAAATTAACAGAAAGAGATAATAATGCTTTCATTAACAATCTCCTGAGTCAACACATATACAAACAAACCATACACACACCAGACCCATATGCATGCCTCATGCATATACTATATACCACTAACACCCTGTAAACTGCACATATTCACATGTACAGACCATAAACACACATTCCACAGACACACACACACATGCCACACCATGACAAATGCATAGATGCACCATACATGCTCACATACACAAACCACACAAACATGCCACTCATACATACACATGGATGTCCACAATACACAAATACAACACACATACACACATACACACACAAACATACACAGTCACCACATATACACATATCACACAGGGCAAGCACACCATACCACAGGGAGAGAGAAAAAGATAGGTATTTGATAGATAGATGATAGATAGATAGATAGATAGATAGATAGATAGATAGATAGATAGATAGAGATAGATAGATAGATAGATAGATAGATGATAGATGATAGATAGATAGATAGATAGATAGATAGATGATAGATAGGTAGATAGATAGATAGGTGATAGATAGATAGGTGATAGATAGATAGACAGATAGTAGGTATATGATAGATAGATAGATAGATAGATAGATAGATAGATAGATAGGTGATAGATAGATAGGTGATAGATAGATAGATAGTAGATATATGATAGATAGATAGATAGATAGATAGATAGATAGATAGACCCAAGACTGATGCTTGTAAAAACTGTTCTATTTTCAATAACAGTTTGATGATTATAAACCACCAAAGACTCAAACAAGTTTTATTACAAAAAGCTAATTCCCACACAAGACATAATTGTAAATTAAAGGTGGAAAGGCAATATTTAGACAGTATTTTAAAATATTTAAGTTAAATCACTAGCACTGATAACCAAATTTGAGAGAGTATATTCAGTTGTATATTGTTCCTAGAAGTGTAGTATAATATACTGTGTGATTATATGTGTGCATATATGTGTATGTGATAAATTATCAATTCTTAAAAGCTCACTGCCTGTCTATTATCTCTTTTCTATGTTGTTTCTTTTCTGTTGTTTTAAACTGTTCATTGTCTTTCTAGATGTAATGGTTTTATATCCTATGTGGTTTGTTCTGTTTTATAAAGGAAATATACAATTTCTATATTCATTTTTATGTCTTAGAATCGAAGTAGATAAATAAGTACTTATTTACAATACATTCATTTTTAAAATATTTCCTCTTAATCCTCATATTCTAATAACATTTTAACTGTGAATTACTTGTCATTTATAAGACATTTATATTCTGGGAAGTTTCTGACATCTGTTTGCAGTTCTTTAGAAAGAATCATTTACTTATTTTTCTTCTAGATTTACTCATATAATTGAAGTTATTAAAGCAATACATTTCATTTTATGAGACTCTTTACACTGTATTAGCACTTAAGTCTTAGTTTGGTTAATACAGTGAGGTCTTTTCTTCAATGAATAACACTTAAAAGACAAACTGAATGTTCTCTATGCAGTAAGTATTCAGTTTTGTAATGAATTATCTAATTTAATTCTCAATTTATTACAAATCAAAGTAGTAATATGAGTTTACATTTGAAACTATGAAGCCATCTTACAGAGAACCTACTTTACAAGTAATCTACTTGTGAAGAACTAAAGCACAACATAG